>NC_047516.1:19774669-20374669 GCF_902827115.2 Pseudochaenichthys georgianus
ACATAAGGCTCCCCGGGAGGGACATGAGCAGGGATGGAGGGAGAGAGGGAGGAACAGGGAGAGATAACCCGAAGGTAAGGTGGAGAGGAAGTGAATGTTTATGCCTGATCAGGTGCTCGCCTTCAAGTGTAACACGAGAGGTGTAATCAGCTGAAGATTGATTGGCTGATAACCTTTCGAGTGAGGCTGTTAGGAGGGCATGTTTTTTAATTCCGCTGCTTCTCTCTCAAACCTCAGTGAGACGTCTTCCACCCAGGCTGACGAGCCGACTCAGAGCTGCAGTGAGGAGAGCCACGAGCCACAAACCTTCCAGGAACCAGAGCAGGAGGAGGTCGTCAGTGGAGCCTGTGGTGGAGAGGAAGAGCATGTTCAGGTCGGATATGCACTATACCAACAATCATTCTGTACATTTACCGCCGCATTAAAGAGGCCCTATCATGCTTCCCTTTCCTACTTGTATTATGTTGTTTTTGTGCATGTAAATGGTCTGCAAAGGCTTAAATCCACAAGTTCCCTACAGAGGGAGTTTCTATCCCACCCCCCCCCCCCCCCCTCCTGAAACCCCGCCATTGGACTGCTTTGTTTACTTCCGTAACATAATGACATAACTATGCAACAGTCGCACTTTTATTGGCTAGCGTTACAACACATTGCACGTGATAGGCTGAGCGGTGGGACATATCTAAGTGGTTGACCAATCACAACAGAGCCTGCCAGCTAACCAATCAGAGCAGACTGGGTTCTGGTTTCAGACAGAGGGTGAAAAATAAAGCACAAGACTTAGCGACACACGTTTCTGCTCCCATGATTGATTGATTGATATAGGTCGAGGAGGATCTGTGTATCAGTGAAGCAGAGACCTCACCGCAGGAGACTCTCGTATCCACACACACACAGGACCATGACGACTGCCTCCCATCGTCCCCCCTGCCAACAGAGGGAGAGTCGAGCCCCCCTTCAGTGTCATCTCATCCCTCTGACACACAGAGTATGACACACACACACACACACACACACACACACACACACACACACACACACACACACACACACACACACACACACACACACACACACACACACACACACACACACACACACACACACACACACACACACACACACACACACACACACACACACACACACACACACACACACACACACACACACACACACACACACTGTGCTCATGTGAGGCTGTACTCTGTGTCCTCGCAGAGCGCCTGTCTGAACCCTGCTGGTATTGCCTGAGGTCTCTCGACTCAGAGGGTCGGCCTGGAACTCCTGAACAGGTTTCAACACTTCTGTCTAAACACATTGTGTCACTGAGACATGGTTGATCAGATACATTGTGAAGTGTGAAAAGCTCTTTCTCTGAATAGATGTGTAAAATGCAAAGTTAATTCACTTCTTTTACAATCAAAAGTAGCATTGATGCAAATGCAAAAATGTTACAATTTTAAGGACATATTGCAAATTTGCAAAACCCACAAAAAAGGAGTATCCATCTCTTCTTTGTGTGACCTTGTGGGTTCAGATGACATTCATTCATATACTGTAAAGTCATAGTAACAAAATAAATAGGGCCGGCATTTGCATTAGGTACATTTTAAAGTCAATGCGTATTGATATAAAGAGTAAAGGTCAAGTGAGAAAAATACAACACTAAACTGAGCTTTAATAATTGCTGTGCCATCATATTTTTGATATATGATAATATGATTCTGGGCGATTCTGCACAATAGGTGCTTTTAATTTTGTTACTTTAACTTTTGTACCTTACATAACTAAGATTTTAAATTCAGGACTATTACTTGTCAGAAAGTATTTCTACACTGTAGTAATTCTAAGTACAACATGTGAGTACTACTTCCACCCCTGCCCCTTTTGTGCTTTGTTACAGGAGGACTCGAATTCTCTGTCCTCGTCGCCCTCTAGTGGCCAAAGAGTGAGCTACCAGACTGACCCTCGACCTCACTTTGGGGTCGCGTGTTCCTCACACTCAACGTGTAGCCCTCTGTGGGGCAGTGAGGGGCCCTGCTGGGGGCAGAGGAACCAGGAAGTGCCCGGTGAAACACAAACATGCCCTCACTGCCATCTGGCGCTAACCCCTGACACACTGCTTTGGCATGAGGTTGGCACCGACACACACAGACATAAATAGAGACCCACAAGCTAACACTCTCCACTAAACATACCAAAGCTTATTATCACTGTGTTTACCAGGAAGCCTCTGAATGTTTTTCTTTCTCTTTCTGCACAGGCTAAGTGTCTACTGTTTGAAGGGCAGAAGAACTCAAAGAACTAATGGATTTATTCTCAGAGAAATTAAATGTAATGCATCTATATACTTTTAATATATTCTGTATTAATGTGCTCAGGAAATACTTTACATGTAAATGTAATGTGTAATATCGGTTTCTGCTTACATCTAAGTTTAGACATGTCCATTCTCTTATTTCATTTTGAGTTGATTTTCTGTAAAATATTTAATGTGTTAACACAAATAAAATTCATGTGTACAAAATCAGTATGTCTTTAAATATGAAATTCAATGCTCAGGGTTAGAAATACAACAATAGTAGCTGGTAATCCAATAATACACGTTTAACATTGCAGCAGTACATTATAATAAATTATTAAGTGTTGATTTATCTCAACAATGATACTCTTCAATAGGATGAAAACAAGATTTAAAAAATTCTTCTTAGTGTTTTCCAAGGATTCCTACTCCCCATCTCCCCTTTTGTCCGTTGCCTTCCATTTTTTGTTTAATTGTTCTCAGGCCTAAACATCTCAGTGTTTATCTTAAAAAAGGATGATAACTAACATTTTAAAAATATTCTTCTCCCATAGTGATATTCTATTTATCATTGTTGTCCAAGATGTTTTTTTTTTGTATTTGTTTGAATGTTTTTCGGGCATAAACATTCCGCGGTAGCTTCTCTAACTGCTTTAGCAGTTTCAACCACCTCCCTGTCTCCCATTTTACTTCACCGAGTACAGGTAATGTTGTTTCACATTTTCAGATTTCTCTTATGTGAATGCCTTGATAAATCTAACACTAAACCATGCTTTCTTAGGAAAGATTCTGCAGCGGCAGGATTAAAAAAGCATACCAAATATGAATGAGGAGTTAATCCCACTGCAAAACAGTGAAGATGAGGACAATGGAGAAAAGATGGAAGAAGTTCTCAGTGATGCAGGGTGTAGCTCAGAGTGTTGGGCCATACTTCCTGTTTTGTGCTTGGCGCACGTGTTTAAGTTTCTTGATGAAGGGGATCGCAGGAGTGCAGACCTGGTTTGTCAGCGCTGGCACAACATCATGCGCTCTCCCTCCCTCTGGCGCTCACACACCTTCCATCTTAATGTCCGGCCGTCCAAGTACAGGTATTCTGAATTCCACTCTTCTGTGGCCTATGTCCAGTCTCGAGGAGTCTACCTGGAGAGGTTGGCCGTGTTGGTGAATCCTCCATCCACTTACTCGATAGCCTGGAGAATGTTGAGAACAATCAAGACAGTATTTGATGAGCTTACCAGGTAAAGGAGTGTGTGTTCTTAAAGCCCCTCTTAACCCCACATCAGACTGTAACTGACGACTCTCCAAACTAAACATTATTTTGTCTCCATAGAGTACGGGCGTCACTGAAGTCTATCAGCCTCACAAATCTGGAGTTAGACCGGCCCTGCTGGACTTCTGGACTCAGAAACTCTTTCGTTATCTTCCTGGTTTCCTTCCTCCGCGCACAAGGCTCAAAGCTTGACTCCGTTTGTCTGAATGGGATGAAAATCGGCATGATTCAGGTGACTACAACACCAAAGATGATGTTTGAGTAGGTATGTCACTGCTACGGGTGCTTTACCAAAATGGCCACGAGCAGAGTGCTCATTCAAAAGTTATTTGTTTCTGATTCCTGATCCTTTAACCTCTAGGGTCTGGAGATGCTTACCACCCTGGCACAGTCTCAGAAGCGCACCAACCATCGCTATTACATCTCTACTTTGCACTTGAAGGGTTTCTTTTCTGGAGAAGTTCCAGTCTACCGTAACTCCAACATGCCCCGCACCCTGGGCTTCATGAAAGGCCTCACCCACCTGAGCCTGAGCTACTCCTGTCTGTCAGATGAGCTTCTAAAGGCATTGCAGCACAGAGACCAAGGGTGGAGAGATTTCATCCACTTGAAAACACTTTCACTGTGGTGTTCTTTGAATGTGCCCCATGGACAGGTAATTACGAACATAATAGATTAACATTGCATGTTGACAGCCATTGGTTCTGTAGACTATTCCCAACAAATGTAACTGCTACATAGACGGCAAAGGGTAGATGGTTCTGAAGGCTTTATTTAAAAAATGATAGGCTTCATCTTCAGGGAGCTGAGTGTAAGGACACACAAGAAAGAGTTTATCTTGGCAACACAAAAATGTAGGTGCTTTGAGATTTGTGTTGTGTTCTGTCTAGGTGATTTGCGGTCACTCATGGGAATCTCTGGCATCGTGCTGCCCGGGCCTGAAAGTCAAGATTGAAGTCGACCAAATCCTCAACACTGACCGACTTGCAAGGATTCTGCTGCCTGAGATTCCCCTTGTTGATTTCAGCATGGCAACTTTCTACTCTCCCAACGAAGAATGGAGCCCCAGGCCTCTCTTCTATGTCATGCTGCCTCAGTTCAGGCTCACTCTGAAGGTAAGGCTAACATTCCCAGAAAACATACTGTGTGATAGTTCAGGAAATGTTTAGAGGGATTTGTTAACGCTTTAAAAATAAATAAAATCTTTCGCAATAAATAATCATGTGGATGTGAGCACGAGGCCACACGGGAATGACCCAAAAGCATTAAGATGTAGAAAATCCTACCTTACTGGCAGGTACAGGGACACAATAGTGTAGTGGTTAAGGTTTCAGGCTTCAGTGACCAGCAAACATCCAAAGCTACATGGCATCTTTGACTTGGTGGTAAAAGTGAAACACGGCTGGTTAAATGCTCCAGGGCTGATGAGGGAAAGGGAAAACAGGTTGCTGTGGAAGGTCAGGTGAGCATGACTGGTTAAAAAGTCTGAGGGCATCTGGTGGACATGCAGAGAAAAGCAGGCTGGGGTTCCTGGAAATGAGACATTGTGTTGTTGGTCATTTTTATATTGCCTGTCTGCAGTTTCTGACCCTGCACCTGAGTAACTGCAGTGAATTATTGGACGATGAGCTGCTGAAGCTGGTCAGACGTTGTGATCGTCTGGAGCAGCTGAGAGTCTGGGCTTTCCTGGAAGTCAGAACTGTGCAGAGACTGCTGAGAATCAGGCTGGCACAAAGGAGCTTACTCAACACGATCAGGGTGAGAAAAAAGATAAAAGCTGCCTGAATCTTCACATATACCGGGATCTGTGTGGATACTAATGCTCTTGTTGATCATGTTTTCCAGGTGAGCGTCTACTCAGTAGAAGAGGACCACGAAGAGCAGAAAGAGCAGCTGGAGATATTATTGTCTACATACCGAGATCTCCCTCCTGAACTGGATTTTTTTGCTACAGTCTACCCCTATGTGTAATCACAGGTGAATGTAGACATGTTGTAGAACATCAAGTTCATCTATTTAAAAAAATAAAATTATATACACACAACATTGAACAACAATTGGTGATTGTAGTTTGGGGTTTTGACACTGACTAGCTCTCCCTGTGTCAGTCTATATTTTGTCAGTGGGGTGGGGGTTGTGGGTGGAAACACTGACCTAGTTTCATGTCAAGGGTGATTGGGGGAGGCAGGCAGGGTGTGTGTGTGTGTGTGCTTTGGCATGGCCAGAGCACTATTTTAGGAAACATGGACTAAGCAATATACCAAACTATTGTTTATTTGTACTTTACTATTGTTTGTTTTTCATCCAACTTCTTCCTATTACAATATTGTCTGTCTTTGAATTGAACTCTTTGCATCCGATACCTCAGATTTTTCTATTACAACATACTGTTAATACACGATAACTCTGAATACATGACTTTCACTGTAATTATACTTGACATTGAACGTTTTATTGACAAATGTACTAAACACATTCACATTGTGTGCATAAACGTGTCATATGGTTTGGTTTTAGTTTATTCTCTTCAATTATATTGTTGCATATATATATATTACAATTTTCTGTATTTTTCACATCCACTGCTTTATATTTTGGTGTGTTTAATAATGTGAAAAAGGTTATAACAGCCTTTTTTAGACTTGTATAAGTGCGCAAAATAGAAGGCATTGTGAAAATATACAAATTATTATATCCTTACTTCAAGCCAATTGTTAAATGATGGTAGATTATTATCATAGTAGTTGACAGTGACAGACTACAAAATGACATCGACACATGAACAAACACCGTCCTCCACCTTATTGGTCGCTAATACTCACGCACAGTCACGTGACTGGGTAATGGCATTAGATTAGGAAGCATGGTGAGGCAATGGCAATGCCCTGCCCCATCACCTGACTGCTATTTGAATATTGATGGTCCCTGTGAGCCTCCACCATCCTGTGTTTTTGTTGTCGTCTGACATTGTCCGTGTGGGACCGTCGCCACAGACAGATTTATATAACGAGCCCCTGAACACCGACATGTCGTCACTGCTGAAGCCGTTTTCGGCGTGCGAGGGGCCGTGTGAGAGCGGCGCTGTGAGGAGAGGATGCCCGGGATCAGCTCCTCATCATCAGCCTCCATCGCAGCGTCTGGTCGCCGCGGGGCTGGGCTCTCTGCCGGGGAGAAACCTGGCGGCCGCTGCAGTCGGAGGAAGGAAACTCACGCATCCTGGAAAGTCCATTCTTGCAGGTTGATTTTGAAACGCACATACGAATAGTAGCATTTTGCTCCCTGCACAGTAGACTAATCGCAATCTGTCGCTCAAAGAGGCTATCCATGCAGAACTGGGTCAAATCGCACTCATCCAGCAGCGATGCTACAATACTTAATACAATAGGAATTTATTTAATGCTAAGCTAACATTTTATTAATTTGTAATAATCTAAAATGATACGAACAGCTGCATATTGAATGAATAGAAGCATATACAGTCAGTAACCCTTAGCGACACCTCCCAACTCAATGCAGACAATGCTGTGTATATCTAATTGATTTATCGACTAAGCAGGAATGATCTAGCATCTCATTTTTTTTTAAATAGTGACATAGAAAATGCATGCGAGTTCTCCCTGCTCCCAGAACATTCTGCACAGAGTCTACAAATCATCATCTCTCTTCTTTCCACACTCAGGTGGCATTGCAGGAGGAATAGAGATTTGTATCACCTTCCCCACAGAATATGTCAAGACCCAGCTGCAGCTAGATGAGCGAGCCAACCCACCTCGATACAGAGGGATCGGTAGGTCACTGGGACATGTATGACTTCTGCCTGACTGCAGGTTTGTGTGCAAGTCTTCTGATGGGTTACTCACTCCTGGATGCTATAATGCGTGCGTGTGTGTGTGTATGTGTGTGTGTGTTTAGGCGACTGTGTGAAGTTGACCGTGCAAGATCATGGGCTGAGAGGATTGTATCGCGGTCTCAGCTCCCTGCTCTATGGATCAATACCCAAGTCTGCAGTGAGGTGAAGATGCACACATGCTATTCAGTAGCTTTCCCCCCGTCAAAGCAGTATCACAGCATTTTATGGCACTTTATAGGCACACACATTTGCAAGGTTTAAAAAAAATAAAAATAAAGTTTCATTATTGATTAATCAACAGATGATTTCCTTTACATTTAAATGATTCCTTGGTCTTTTCATCACAATTTCCAAGAATGTATTGCATCAAATGTCTTGTGTTATCCACCCAACTGTTTCAAACCTAAGGATATTTCATGTTCTATAACATTGAGTACCAAAAGCAGCTAATTCTTACACTTTAATTATTCCTAAGAACATTAAATGTTTCCTACTTTTGCATGACGATTTAAAAAAAGTTAACTAAACCGCTATTCACAAACTTACTGGAGATGCTTGACTGATACTACCATGATGTAGTGTTTTAGAGCAAGAAAATAAAAACACCTTGTGGTTTTCTAAAGGTTTGGCACGTTTGATATGCTCAGCAACCCAATGCGAGATGCCACAGGTCGCCTTGACAACACGCGGAGCCTCGTGTGTGGTTTAGGAGCAGGGATAACGGAGGCCATCGTGGTCGTCTGTCCCATGGAGACCCTGAAGGTCAGAGGAGCTGGATGCTGTTACACATTGCTTTGACTGTAGGAAGCTTTAATAAACAATAATCTGAACAAATGGCCTGATGAGGTGGTTCTTCCCTTGTCCTCCAGGTGAAGATGATCCATGACCAGTGTTCGCTCAGGCCGCGCTACAGAGGCTTCTTTCACGGAATCAGTGAGATTATCAGAGAACAGGGTAAGAGAGTGAAAAGGGGAAAATTGGCTGAATCTCTTACAAACTTCTTACATCTTTTATCAGCCAGGCTGCTCCTTGTTATTGGCTACATGTATCGACCAATATTCATGTTTGTGGTTTGTCTTCTTTAAAAATAGGTGTGAGGGGGACATATCAAGGTCTGACAGCGACTGTGCTGAAACAAGGATCCAATCAGGCGATCCGATTCTATGTGATGAACTTGCTGCGCAATTGGTACAAAGGTGAGAAAATCTACTGACTGCAAAATAAATGCCAATGTCTTTTTTTAATGATTGACGGGTGGATCTCCTCCCATTTCTGTCCATTCTCCACAAACTTTCCTTTTTGGCCTTTAAGGTGACGACCCAAGCCGAGACATGCACCCATTTATAACCGCAATCTTTGGAGCGACGGCAGGAGCTGCCAGTGTTTTTGGAAATACACCTCTGGATGTGGTGAAGACAAGGATGCAGGTAGGAAACAAACACACCCTCTGTGGATGTTACGTTCGTGTTTTGCCATTTTTCAAACTCACTCTGATTTCTGTAGGGTCTGGAGGCCCACCGCTACAAATCCACAGTTGACTGTGCCTTCCAGATCTTGAAGAATGAAGGACCACAGGCGTGAGTAACCCTCTGCATGAATCATGCTGTTTGCTTTAGTTTTTGCTGAACCATCTAACCTGATCTCATTTTGTCCCCAGGTTTTACAAGGGAACAGTTCCCAGGCTTGGCCGCGTGTGTTTGGACGTGGCGATAGTCTTTGTTATCTATGAGGAGGTGGTCAAGCTACTGAACAACGTGTGGAAGACGCAGTAGATGGGCCAGACAGTGACAGAGATCCAGAGGGAAGCACAGACCAGTGCCTCATGCTACGCACAACTGAACACCTCTATTTTAGTTCATATTTGCTCTCTGCATTGACCCGAAGAGATGACTCTTCATCATGACCAGTTTTCACTCCGTTTCATCAAATAATCCAAGATGTAACCAAAAAAATACAGCAACAAAAGTAAGGAAGGAAGCACGGATGGCCGGGCTAAACAGCTCAGTTTTGCATTTCGACGCTTTCTCGGTCTGACTTAGGAATCAAGAGGGATTTATGTTGAAGAATAGGAAAAGGCAAATTCAGAAAGGATTCTACAAAGAGTGTAGACTCTTTGTAGAGACTAAAGAAACCTTATGAACCAAAGGTTCACATAAGAGAAGGGGGCAAGACGAGTGGGTTAAACAAAAAGGGATACTACGTATGTCTGTTTTAACTTTGTACGACTGTTATGGTACATGTTGTAGTGAACACTTTGTACTTTAACCATAAATGTGTCTTTTGATTCACTGAGTACTTAGTATACTGGGTTGCTACAGAGACGCTACTGGACCCAAACAAGCTTGCGGCAGTACTTTCAAATGTCTGTGCAGTAATTCAACACTTCTCTGTTTTGTAATTGCTTACCTGACCGTGCTTGTGGGGTCATCTTTAGCAGTATTTCCTCACTGTGTCTTGGAGATGAGGATACTGCTCATTGTGTATTTCATGGCCGCTGCTGATAACTGCTCCGTTTGGCTGCATGGATCTCGATGTGGCATCTACCCTGTTACACGCCGACAGTGGCTCGCAGTGTACACAAACTGTTCTGGAGTCAGTACCTTTCTTGCAGATTGTTTCAGAGTGTTACAACTTAAAAGTAGTCATTGAGCACACATTGTAGGAAACAAAGCCCTATGTCGCACAAGAGATGATTCATTAATAGAAGTTGGCGAGGTCAACGTTACATCTTAACCTCACACGTTACTAGGGTTGGGTACCGAGAACCGGTTCCGGTTCGGAACCGGTTCCAACATTTCGATTCCAACGGTATCATTTAGAAATGTGAATTTCGGTTCCGCTTTTCGATTCCTGAGGAAATGTTTCTCGCCGCTCTCCGTAGCCTACTGCATGACTGCAGCGGGGCGGGAAATGTAGCGTTGTATCTACATTTCCTACAGTGTAACCTGAGACCAGGGCCGGCCCGTCGCACTGGCATTATAAATGTTCGCCTAGGGCGCCAGATCTGTGGAGGCGCTGCGCTGACAGCTCTGGGAGAAAAAATAAATGTTTTGACCGTTGGTGCTCATCCTAATTTTCGACCTTGATGTAACAACATTCATAATTAAGTAAATGTAACACCCTTTTCACCCCGGTTACACTTTTCATTCGCCCTGTACGATGGGCGCTGCAAGTGATGAAAATGGGGGATGTTGGCTTATCTGGCGCCCGCAGCTCACAGCCAAAGTGCGCGTGAGCGAGGGAGAAAGGGAGGGTGCACTGGAACCGGCGCTGTTGTTATTAGCATCTGGTGCTAGCTGCTCTTACGGAAGAAGAAGATGTTTCTTCAATGATGTGGAGGGAGAGTCCTCTCCAGTCAGACTGAGAGGCTGATAACTTCAGCTCAGTGAGGTAAAGGACTCTGAGTGTTTAGATAGTTCACTTTAGTCTAAGTTATCTCAGTGGGTCTCAAACGTTTTGATCACAATTTATGTAAACACATATTTCCAAGGCTCTCCTTTATAATTATTGGGATAAAACAGGTTTGAAATCATTCCAATGTATACTATAGGACAGTAAACCAGACATATCGTTTTAAACTGGAGAGATAAAAAGATATGCATAAATAAAATAGTAAAATAAGATATGAATGAACAACAAAAATAAAATGCATTACATGTAGGCTATTTGTTATTTAATTATTAAAATGTAAACTGATCTTTTTCATATGGGTGTTTAGAGTTGTACCCCCTAGATCTAGTCTCTAGTAATTCTGCGTGTGCACCAGATTGAAGCATTTTACTTCAAAATGTTCAAACATTTCTTCCCGGTATGCCTGAGAGGCAGATATGCTTGTTTTTCTCAACAAGAACTGTTTTTAAAAGTTGGACTGTTGCAGCTTCAGTGGTTCTCAGGTTAAAGTTACATAGCAGTGAATATAAACAGACTGATTAATGTGAATATTACTTTAAACTAACCTGTGTAAAAGTTTCTCAAATAAATGTAATTTTTTTGGTGGAAGAAGCATGTATCATTTTTTTACCCTGCCCCTCAAAGAATCGGAATCGAGAACCGTTAAGAACCGGAATCGAAAAGTAGAATCGGAATCGGAATCGTGGAAATTCAAACGATACCCAACCCTACACGTTACTATATGCTCAGTATGTATTTTGAGTCCTTAACAGCTGCATGTGAAGGCTTTATTTTGGGAATATTTGACCAGTAATGCTTTGTTCAGACCCTCAGTCAGGTTATTATTTCCCAGCAGCTGCTGGTGTGCAGCCTGAAATATAAAAGTGAATACACATTTACTCAAGATAACATGCCAGACTATGTCAGCCATATGACTTCAGTGCGCTTGAGCCTTTGTGCTTATTGATTCATCCGACCGTCCTCTAGTCAAAACTGTCACGTTAATATTGTTTACCTCAAGCCTAACTGCTTTACAAGCATGTTGTACGCTTACCGATGAAATAGTTCGTTAGCCATCTTTTATTGCACTTCTCTTATTAAGTGTTAACATATATTGAACGTCAACAAGGGGACAGATGTCTGAGAGGCTCGATAACAGAAAGGCTTGGTTTTTAACTAGTAGCACCACAAAAGCCTTTTTACTCGCCTTTGCCACATTTCAATAGAATCTCCAATTTAATATCCCTAATAAAAGGACATCTTTATTACATTTTAAAACTAAGAGCAACAGAATATTCTTCAATCCTCATGTCTTTACCATTTTGTTTTTTTATTAACTAATGCACATTTTTTTCTATGTGTGTGCTGCTTTTCATAAACATATCAGACTTCATCAATCGCTTTTCTGAAGATCCTGTTGGGCGGACTGAAGGATTTGTGTGAAAAATTGTGATGCATTTGAAGTTTCAGAAAGGATTTAGATAAAATATTGTTTCAATAAACGGATTGATAAACCTGATCTGTGTGACTTTGGTAATGTGTATTTGGGCACATAACAGCCCATCATTCAGATATTATAGTGTTTTGTATGTAAGAAATGGACGTACAAACTCCACTTCAATACAAATAACTTCTTATATTTCTAATTGTTTTCTTGTAACGCCTCAATGTAACCTGTACTGGGGGTATTAAGATTTTCTACCACTTGATGGTTTCCTCCAACACTTCAAGGATTTGCATCTAAAAAAAAATCCAAAGCTGCTTCTTTAGACAGTGGTGACCTTTGTGGTCAAGTAGGTGATGTAAAATTATATTTTGATGTAAAATATTTATTCATATCCAATATTCACAAAGCCGGTAAAATACAGAAAGTGAAACAAGTTATTTTTGCTGGAATGGTGGACCTGGTTTTTCCGCAATGGGATGGAAAATCAGACAGATTGCGGACAGAGAAGATTAAAGGCTGAAGGAGGGCGAGCGCGGTCGTCATTTAAATCACAGAGGAAGGTATTAAACACCCCCACCTGTTGCCACTTCCATCCACCTTTCACCTGCAGTATAAAGTTCATCTAGTAGGGCTAGATCCTTTTTTAAGCTCTCAATTTATCCATCTCGTTTAATTACACAAGATTATATTCTGTAATTTATAATTGGATACATAACGATGTTTGTGGTTTATGCATATAAGCATGGGACTATGATTAGTTGTACTAATGAAAAAACTACATGTACATAAATGGGAACCCTTTAAATTTGAGATGCTAAGACTGGCATTTTACAGTATAGCATCCATTAGTAATGATCTCAAGGGATGTAGGTTCTGATGATTACAAACTCCCCAGTTTTACATTCGCACTCAGCTTTCGGGTGTTGCATCGTTATTATTCTCACATGGGTATCCAACCTTCGAGAGAGGGCTTTCCCATCATGACTAGGTCAGCGCCCCTGGACACACTGCTATCAGTGAGACAGTGTAACGAAGCCCAATGGGGGATTAGGTTCAGCCGAGCCACCTTTGCTCCAGCTGTCGGGCTTCCTGATAGGAGAAGATGTGAAATCCTCTGCCGAAGTGAGGAGGGAGAATCAGAGGTGGGTCTATCTTCTCCATCTAGAATAATAAATCAAGATCAAAAGGTTCCATGTGAGGCAACATGTTAACTTAAAAAAAACAGACAAAAAAGGTAAAGATTGCTTCGTGGCATCTAACTTACATTCTGAGACATTTGTCTTTCCCACCGCTGACCACTCTTTGTCCATCAGGACTCCAGTCCACTGCATAGACCTACAAACACAAGAGATAAGTCAATAAGGCAAAAAAGGACAATCACAATCAGTCAGTTTTGGCGTCAGCTCTTACAATGATAAGCATAATCATTGACATCCCTGCAATTAATACACAGCTATCATCTTTGTCCTCCCTCACCTCATCAGCGTGGCCGGGAAGGTCCATATTCAGCTTCCCAGTCTTGATGTCCCACACTTTGAGCGTGCTGTCGCTGCTGCCGCTGACCAGCAGCCTGCTGTCTGCGGACCAAGCCACTTGATACACAGAGCCCACATGGCCACGCAGGGATATCAAGTACCTTTGGACAAAGCAAGGCAGAGATAATAAATCACTCAGTTACATATACTCACGTCATATGCCTACAGCACCATCACCTGGATAACAGCAGTATTACACATGGATGCAATAATGGTATGAGATTTACTAACTTTCCAGTGCGTCCGTCCCAGATTTTAATGGACTTGTCGAATGAGGCAGAGGCGAGGAGCCTGGTGTCTGGGGAGAAGAGCACCTCGTTGACCAGAGCGCTGTGACCCGTCAGCCTGGCCAGAGGCTTTTTCTCTTCTGCAGGGTTCCACATGAACAAGGTGAAATCATCTGAGCCCGACACCAAGCGCTCTGGAGCTGAACCCTGTAGCAGGACAGCAGGAGTTAGAGTACTGATATAAAGGAAATACAGACTCGAACACATAAGCACAGAGAACAAGCAGTACTTACCCTAACTTTATTATATCTCTGCAAAGCCTTTTCTTTCAGCTCTTCCACTAGGGGAGAGATCAATACATGTTACATTCAACCTATAAGCCATAAAGCCCCTTCTTCAAAGAGTAGCACATTTTGCCCTTTCAATATTTCCCAAGTCTAAGTTACATAATCCTTACATGATCCAGTGAGGTCCTGGGGGTTGATCGTGGCATCTGCAGGTTCAAAAGCTCCAGTGCGCAGGACGTAGTCTGTGCTGAGAGCCAGGGTGTTCACCCAGTGGGCGTGACCCTGCAGAGTCCTGCACTGGACGCCCTATACCCACAAACAAGTAAACACACATGAAGTATTTGACTTGACTCTGAGATGTATCGCCTCTCTCATTTGACTCACTCTGTCTGTGGCAATACACATTTAAAGGAGTGTCTCAAACACACACTTACATCTTTGGCTCTCCAGACCTTGATTGTTCGGTCCTGGGAGGAAGTGTAAAGAAGTCCATCTCCTCCCCACTTCACACAGGTGACTGACTGAGTGTGTCCGGTCAGGATTTTCTCACAACGACCCAACACGGTGTCCCAAACACGTATTGAGCCATCCTTAGAGCTACTGGCCAAGTACCGGCACTCTGGGTTACTAAAAGGGAGAGGAAGAGGAAGAGGGGGATCAGACAAACAGTCAAGGACAGAATGATTAAAGAAAATCTATCCCAATTCAAATTTTCTATAATACATTATAAAGTCCCTATATCATGTCATGGCTAGCCTCTATTACATTAGCGACTGTCATCTTATTAAGCATTTATTTCATTGGTTTAATGAAAAACTACTGTACCATTTTCAATTAAGAGGACATGATGGAAGGTCTGAACTGACTTTTCTGTGTCTGCATGTGTAGCTAAAACATTATTGAAAAATATTACTATTCAAGTGTCCCAGTAAACCAGTGTGACAGTGAGCTAGCATGCACAATAGCGGGAACCTAAGAAACTAAATTTGTCATTTCATTAAAAAAGCATCTAGTTTTCTGTTATTTAACAGTTTAAGTACCAAAAATAATGTAATGGGATTTAGGTCAGCAGTAAAATAGGCAATCATTTACAGAAGTGAGAAAGTGATGAGTTTAGTGCTCACAGGTGAAGAGGTTCCCAGCTCAGCCAAGTGATCCACTTGGAGTGTCCGGTCAAAGTCTTCCCCAACTGTGTACCCGTCACTGGATCCCACAGACAGATCTACAGAAGCAGTGCCACTACAAAATAAATACACCATGTTCATGGGATACATCCTTAGACAAACTGCATTGTGTGTTGGCAGTTCACCTGACTGTTCTTGCACCCTGAAGCCAGCTTCTTGCCGTCTGGAGACCAGCTGATGCTCAGTACCCAATGTGTGTGTCCTTCAATAAAGAAGAATACAGCTTAATGGCATCTAAAACACTTTTAAAAGTATTTGTTGATGCATAGCAGATCTTGCTGCCCTAAAGAAGATAATGTTTACCTCTGACAGTGTGGTGGGGCGTCTCAGTAGTCAAGTCCCAAAAACGCACTGTGGTATCACCTGACCCGCTGGCAAGGTATCTGAAAGAAACAAGGATCATTTAATGTTAAGAGGACTCTTGGATAAATCAAAGAACAAATTAGATGAAAACAGGCAAAAAAACATCTAGCATCCGAGTTACTCACTTCCCGGTGGGGCTGAAAGCAGTTGAGATGACAGCCTCTGTGTGTCCCTGCAGCGTGCTGGTGCAGCGTGCCACCGCCCGGACCCTGAACACAGCCTGAGGCTGGTACACAATGGGCAGGACCTGCTCTGTCTCCACACAGAGAGCCTTCACACACAACCCCAGACTGGACACCACCTCTGCCTCGCCACGCACAAAAAATGCCAGTGGCACAGGCTCCTCCTACAGTGGAGAAAGAAAAACAACAAACATGTATTGACTGGATTTTAAAAATATGGCATGCGAGGACTTTGAACCATGACCATAGTTAGAAATGTGTTAAAAGTATACAGTAAGTGATATGCAGTTTACAAAAGAAACACTTTGTACCTTTTAGAGCACAAACATTCTCACTCTTGAGTCCCACATTTTCATTTTAAAATGAATATCGTGGATGTGGACAAAGCCTGACTAAAGATATAACAGGGAAATGTATTCATGAGCAGATGTTTACAGTCTAATGACAATTTAAATTCTACTTCGATGTTATAATTGCAGCTGGTTACCTTCTGTAGCAGTGCATTACAGACAAGCTGTAGTTTGTCGGGTGTGATGTCTAGAGGAACATCAAAAGGTGAACCCAGAACCACTCCTTCCTCATCCTGAAACTGGATCAGCATCCGCTCCACGTCCTCACTGGCCATCCTCAGATTTGGATCTAAACCTGAACAACAGTACATTACAATAATGTCCGTATATGATATGATCATATAAGTATGATACACTTAATTGAGTACACAATGTTAATGAAAATGGCTTTCTGGCTAATGGCATCAGAATTGTTTTGCTTCTTAGTTTTAGGGAAATGCTGCATGAGCTATCTTTGCTGAAAAAGGTTCACATCCAGTCCTTGATAAGACATGGACAATTCATGTTTTAAATGTTAGCCCAAAACATGACGTTGTATTTTGCACATTTTAGCATTCCTTCCTTTACAAGTGAGTATACCCTTACTTTAAGATTGTCTTTTCTCATTATTTATTAAAGGAAACATAGCTAGCTAGACTTTCTTTACTTGATAGCATATATCCTAACGTTACTCATTCACGATCATGCATATTAAAAGGACAATGAGTAACACGTTTCAAATCGATGTTTACCATTGTTACTGTAAAGATTTGGACTCCTGAAACAAAGTATTTACATCTAGCTAGCCTATGTCAACCAGAGCCACTGATGTCAACCAGCAAAGCTAACTATGCTAGCCTGCTGTTAGCTAAGATTTTGGACACATTACTCCCTTTCGCAGTGATTGCAGTACAATAACATAACCATCATTGGTGTACACAACTGTGTTCATGTTTATAGGACATCAAATGTGCACGGACATGTGCTAAAATCTTACCTTTAGCGAGGAAGCGATGTGTTCAAATTCCCCACGTGTATAACACCCAAGAGTCTTTACAGAGAGATACTCCAACAGGCAGGGGTTGTCATGTCAATGAACGGACCCGCGCAATGGATTATGGGAGATTTGTGAAAGTAAGAACAGTCGTCTTTTGTTTTCTTTCTTTATTTGCCATTCTAACTAATTTATTTTTACTATTATTACATGTCTGTTTGTTTTTTGCTCGACTTTGGGTTCCATTAACTCTATTGACAGTATTGTAGCAGCATAAATGGTCATACATGGCTTTGAGCGTTTAGTTAAAGGTGGGGTATGTAATTTATTTCAGAAACACTTGTTGTTATATTCCATGGAATGCTCTTAACATATTCATCAGCAATGAATATATTAAATGCTTTGACAATAAATACATAAAATTCAGTCAGGAGGGCCATAACATTGTCCAGTAAATTGACAGGAATCTCATTTGCTAATATTGCTTATACAAGGACAGAGTTTTAAAATTAGCACACAATATTGTGAGTGACCTGAGGCACCCACTTGCCTCTTACTTTGAACTGTTGCCATCCGGGCGGAAATATCGTGCCCCTCTGTTAAAAAAGAACAGAACTAGGCTGTCTTTCGTCCCACAAGCCATCAAACTCCTGAATCAGTGATGGCTAGTCCACACTGTTTATCCAGCTGATCTGCCCCCCCCCCCCCCCCCCCTTTTTGCAAATGAGATTGTAATGTCTGCCGATATCTGTTGTTTTTTTATGTCTGTTCGTTTTTATCTGTGTCTATGTTGTTGTCAGTGACGTATGTCTTATCTTTTTAAATGCCTTTGTGATGTGCTGCAACCTTTATATATACAGTCTATGGCTGCAGTCTATTGTCCCCTCTGGGACAAATAAACGAATAACGAATACTAGGTAAAATGCTTAACGACTTGCAAATAGATGAAAATGTTGGGTTTAGTTGGATCAATAGATGTATCTTTTGTTCGGGCTGTAACTTGCTGTGACGT
The DNA here is from genome assembly GCF_902827115.2 of Pseudochaenichthys georgianus. NCBI lineage: Eukaryota > Metazoa > Chordata > Actinopteri > Perciformes > Channichthyidae > Pseudochaenichthys > Pseudochaenichthys georgianus. The sequence goes on from NC_047516.1 coordinate 19,793,045, forward strand.
ACCAAGATGACCCGTATCTGTGTCCTAAATCCTTCAGGATATTTCTTCAATGAGTATAACTATTCAAGATTAAAAAAAGAGGCTAGAATAAGACCATGTTCCTTATCACACTTGTGTTGCTTGTAGAATGTCATATACTAGTTTGATGTGTAGCTTTGTCTGCTGTTGATGTATCTAATACTGATTAGTCATTCACCTTGGAGGTAAAAAAAAAGGTTGTATTATTTTCATAAACACATTCACTAAATAATCACAATTTATGTAATGCCAATGAACTCTCACAGTCAGCTGCTTCTTTCAGTTTTTATTAGACCTCAATTATGATCACAGATCAAGAACCTCCCTAACCAACAGCGTGTTCTTCTTATTTGTTAAACTATTCAATAAAACAAATTATTTCACTACATCGCATACGTCTTGATCATTAAGTTCATTGGACAATAAGGTATACTGTACACCACACACATTTTGACAGTAGTCATCAGTTATGCATTGGGGTAAAAAAGGCATGCTGTACTGCAATAATGTGTTAAACTACAATTACAATTATGATATTTAAAGTAAGATAGATAAATAATTAATTAAAGATATGATCCTGTCATGATTCTGTTCACTGCCTTGGAGTCTGTCATGATACATGTTATACTCTAATAATGATCTAATAAACATTGAACATATTTATTTTAAAGCTAAATAAGACTTAAAACACCTCACAGTAGACGTCTATCTCAACATCCACTTATGAAATGTTTTTAGAATTCATGTTTATATTATATTTTAGGCATGATTCCTCCATCTTTATCTTTTATCTTAAGACACGTGTGTCCAATTACGCATAGCAATACATTCACAAACTAAATTACCACATTCTTCTGCATTAAACCGTAACATATATTTGTCTATACAACAGTTCCCCATAATAAGCAGATCTTTCTTATAGTACAACCCTCTGCACTGGCACATCTAGTACAATCCAAAACCAAACATTTATTTTCAAATACAATTTTACCAGGGGCTGCATTGACCTTCAGCATTATATTCACTACTTTTAAATCAAAATGCAACTTATTTCTTTATTTTTGATTTATTGGGTGAAAAAAGACCAGTGGAAAAGCTGGAGGACTACTCATTACAGCGATAAACCTTTCTTGCAGAGAAACTGTCCAAGCTTAAGATGAAATCCTTAAAGGCAAAGTTGGAAAACACAAATTGAAGTTTCCAGAAATTTGGATAGCACATTGTAGTGGCCATTATTTAAAGACTGAATACGCTGATCCAGTGTCTCATGGATTATATTTTGGGGCATTTGAATGACAGAATCAATTGGGATACATTTCCAAAGGTCGAGAAATACAGTGCAGTGAATTTGTTCTCATTTGAGACCATTGATGTTTTCAGGAACGAGTCCTTCCATGACGGCACGCTTTGACTCCAGGATCTTCAAAATACAAACAAAGATGAAAAACTTGAACGTAACAGCCCCACAAAGTCACAGTGGACGCATAGAGTACACGTAGAGGTGTCTTAGTGCAAAAACATCCTCATCTGAGTAAACAAATGATGATTAAGTATTGACATATGATCAAATGCAACTATAGATGTGGTAATGGAACACTCACCTGGAAGTTAGCACTGAAGCCGATAATGCTTTGCATGTTTGTACTGTAGTAACCCAAAACAAACTGTCCACCCAGCAGAGGGATCTCATCCTTGTCCATAGATATCTGCATCAAAAACATACATGCACATGCATAATAATAAAACATACACTCATAAAGGATTAACCACACGAGATATAAATGTCTAGTTTCCACATTACCTGTATGACTTCATTTATCTCTGGCAACTCCTCCTCTCGAACCCAAACAAAGGTTTCATAGTCGGAGGCACTCTTGAATCCCACCTGCAGGAGAACAGCCCCAATCATTTAAATATTTGTTCTTATATATGTTTATTTCTTTTCCCTCTATGTACAGTATATCCCAGTACCTTATACAGGCCGATCCAGTCCCATGTGGAGGACATGAAGTCCTCTTGGACGGTGTACGTAAGAAGTCCGTCATGGTCGGCGCACCATGCACCCAGAGGAGAAACGTGCACCTGGGGTGTGTCATAGCACTTCTTCAGCTGCAGGAAATAACAGAAGGAAAAACATGGAGCTTTAATAATGCAGAAAGAAAACAGACTTATATGTATTGAGTAACAGTCCTATAGCCCTACAGTGAGCCTCCTCTCACCTCCAGACTGAAGGTTGCAATGACAGGCTTGTGGTCACTGACTCCGTAGCTCATGTCGCAGGTGTACTTGTCCTGAATGACCAGGAGCGGATACTCCTCGGTCTCATCCACAGTGGACATCGATGCCTGGTCATCATCATCCTCTGAAGGCAAGGTTTTGGGTTTGATGCGCCAGAGGATCCGATCCGTCCAGGCCGGTTTCCTCTTCTTGCCACTGAGTAAAGCAAGTGTTGATCACACAGATTCCAATATGAGAACGAATTGAAAACACATATTTGTAATGATGACCAGTGGAAACAATGCAGTTAAAAAAGTATTCACTCAGAAAATAATCATTTGTATATCAGTTACTCAACCTTGAATTATTTTTCTCTCATGAGTGAGTCCCAATGAATTGAAGTAAATGGAGGCCATGTTTGACAAACAAGCTTTATCAAAAACACAAAGTGTGCAGTATAACTCATGTCTTAATTATTCACATGTTTTTACTTCCAAAACACGTGCCTTTAGCTTAAATCTCACCAGAGTAACACTCACAAAGATAAATAGTTCGCCCGCACAAGAGTGACACTCTGTAAGTAGTGATTGGGAGTTTTAGCGGAAACAATTTGTATTCTTCGTCTTTAAGAATTCAAGGTTACACAGGGTGAGTAACTGATGATGACAGATGATCATGTAGTTTGTAGTTTCTTTAGAGAACAAAAACAAGACACACACACGTGCAATGCAGAGCTATGCGAACAGTGAATGAATGAACATCAGGAGTGGACAATACCATTTCATACAGCTTCCCATGCATCAACGACACACACCAAATGCAAAAACAAACAGTGGGGTGCAATGTGCAGGAGGGAGTTGTCTCAGTTATAATGAATTTGCAGAGCATGTCTGACATTCATCAAGGTCAATGTTTACTGAACCGTTGGCATTTCTATCAGTGTCTCCAGTTATTTTGTGATTGTATTAAATCTTTAGGGTGCTATCTTGTTTTTACACGGCATATTTCTGGAGACACCCACCTTGGCGGGTCTAGCTCCCTGTGCCAGGCCCCCAACCACACAGAGAGCAGCCCCCAGGTGAGGGAGGTGAGGAGGAAGAAGAGAGTGGTGCTGCAGCGCTGCAGGGGCCTGGGTCTGTACATGGTTAGGGGCAGCGCCACAGTGCTAATTCTGAGAGAGACATACACATGAGTGTGGTTCATGCAAGAGCTGCTGCCAATACCGTCTTTATATCCGAGTTTACTGCTCAAGATGGAGTGGCAAAAGCTTCAAGAAAAAGGACATGTGCTGTGTTTGAGAACTAAGGTATTGTGACACAAAAAGATGTAAGTGGGCCTTATTTAAAACCAAACCATGTCTAGCTGTGCAAAATTCAAATGGAAACAATAAATGAGGTGAAATTTGGGAAACGTGATGAGTGTTTGTGTATTTTACACGTTTGCTGCATAAGTTACCTGGTATCATAGGTATCAGAGTTACGGTTAAACTTGTAGGTGGGTTTGAAATTCAATGGCCCTTCCTCAAATTCCTGGAGGAAAGGTTCATTTTTCTTCATCATAGTAAGCTGCAAGAACATGAACATAATTAGTAAGCGTGCGATACTTAATGTGTGTATGTGTGTGTTTATCACTAAACATTACCTGGTCTTTGCTCCACAGCAAATTTAGACGCTCGCTGTTGATGGACGAGCGCAGGAAGTGCAAGCCATGATCTGCAATACGGAAGTTCAGGTCCCCAAACCAGAACACCACCCTGCGTGAGATAGATAGAGACTCAATATATTATATTATGCTCTAACAACCCTCAGAGCATATCCCATTGGTTGTGTGTGATGTACAGTCTATGTACAATAGTACTGACTTGTGATCCCGGACATGTGGGGTGTCAGTGATGTCAAAGTCTTGCTTCTCCAGGATGTGCTCGATCTCATCAACGCGCTGCAGAGCGTAGTTCATGTGAGCCGCCAGGTGGCAGTTAAGGAAGCACACCATGTGGCCGTAGAAGGAGAAACGCACCGACACTCCTCCTTTGTTACCCTGACACAGACAAACAGGGATGAATTACAACATGTGTAGTAGAAGATTTGTATGGATTTACAAATACTTGCAAAATAAGTTTGATAAAATGAACCTGCAGAATACTAGATTATGTTTTTTCCCTTTAACAGCAGATTAAACCATTTGTCTTTCAAGTATTTTCCAAAGCACAAACAAAGAACACAACAACTAGTGTGGCACACTAGTTGTTGTGTTCTTTGTTTGTGCTTTCATTCACTCTAAACTGGTGCACATCTCACTATAAACAAACACAATAGGCCTTTCATATAACTCATGTAATGCCATTGGGATTTTGGATTTGCCGACAGGGCCATTGTGAAAACATACACTTACTCCAAATATTTCCTTTTTTTCTTTGTCGACACTTGTTTTTTTTATGAACGTCTTGAACCTAAGTGTTGGGTGTATAATTACTCTCCACCAACTCACCCAGTAGCCAAAGATGCCAGTGCGGGTGTAGGTGGTCTGGATGTTTCTGATGAAGGGGAGATGCATTTGTTTGGCAAACACCAGCAGCAGCAAACCCTGCATCCTCACTGATGTGACCTATAAACAGAGATGGAGAAAGATTTCATTAATGTTCTTCTAAAGTCAATTTGTTCAATGTCTTTCCTATTTTTTTTATATTCCTATCAAAGTTATGCATAATATATGGTACAACTTTAATTGTATGAAAACATTGAAATATACAGCTTTAAGAAAAATAATTGGTATTAAAGGTCAAATCAAATACTACCAGTCTCACACTTATACGCATTTATTAATCAGGACGGAAATGTCGGCTAAAGCTGCTCTATTTACTGTTTTTGTGACAGTTCATCGATGGGGACTGTCCACGACACTATAAATAAATAAATAAACTAAACTAAACTAAACTAAATGGGTAATTTCTGTTTCTACCGGTCCACACAATTTCCCCTTTACTCCTCCTGTCCTCTCCCACCTTCACAAAGCCTCTGGGGGCCAGTGTCTCCATGAAGACGTGGCTCCAGGAGTCCTCCACTAACAGGTCAGAGATGAACCTCACAGGGGTGGCGTTCACCTCCTGCAGGCTGACACACACCAACACAAAGAAATGAGGTAAGCAATATTTCTCTCTTTTAAATACATTTACTTTAAATAAATAAATACTTGCTTCAGTCCAATTCCTGGCAAAGTATTACATTTCAACTTCCATATTGTTATTTCTTACCCAATCACATAGATGTCTGTGGGGGGCTGGACGTCCAGCTGCATCAGAGAGGCGACGTCTTCAGGGGGCTCGGCTGTGGCCACGTTCCAGGTCACCATGTGCAGCCTGTCAGAGCGTTTGATCACGGCAAGAATTGACCCAAGTCAAAGAAAAACAAGAGAAAGAATTCAACCTTATCATTAACATTTGTCTCGTAGTAAATACACTAATATCAGAGGCATTCAACAGTTTGTTTTTGTCCTCGGACATTGGAAGCAATAAAGGGGAAATATATACTTTTTCAATATCTAAATTGTCTTTAATCTCATAATTGGAAACCAACAAGAAGAGAAACAGAAATCCAGATGATCTCAAGCTCTTCCTGCCTCTGTAAACTTGAGTATGCGTGAATAAGTCATTGCGCATGTCTACCTGAATGCGTCTGTGGGAACGTAGCCCCCACAGAGGTGAAAGGCTTCGTCCAGCGAGCGGGACACTTCTTCCCCGGCCTCGTCGTCAGAGCTCATGTCTTCTACGCAGGTCAGCAGATGAGTCAGACGCTGGCGGAGGACAACCTTGGACCTCTGAGACGTTCTGGAGCTCTGAGACGCTGAGCTGCTCATGCTGTCTGAGCGCAGGCGTGGACTGTGTCTCAAGAAGTCCATCTTTGGATCCTAGTCCTTGGATCCTAGTCTTTGGATCCAAGTCTTTGGATCCAAGTCTTTGGATCTTAGTCTTTGTTACGGTTTTTCCTAAATGTCTGAGAGATTGAGAGTATTCAAAAAGACTGGCGCAATCCTTAAAGGGCAAACAAGCAAAATCCGAAGGACAATATCCCTTTGGCTTGTCTTCTCCTCAGACTTCTTTGGTTGCAGCCATTTAACCAACTCTGCTCAGACCACTGGAAGTAACATCAATGTATGCATTAGAGTCAAATCTCTCATCAGGCAGCTTCTGATTTAGTCCTCCAAACTTTCCAGAATAAAACACTTGAAAGCCCAGAGGGAAGTTTGTTTGTATCCGTGCAGTCCTCTCTGTGGCAGAGTCCCGTGTGGTCATGCAGCGATGGAGCAGCAACTGACAAAGCAGTGGGGCCGACTCAGGAATGTGCACAAGAGGGAGTCAGATTTGGACCATAATCGCAGGCAGGAGACGGGCATGTGAATATATGCGTGTGTGTGTGTGTGTGTGTTTAGTCCCAGAGAGTATAGGGCTGGAGGCTGATCCTCCATCATTATGAGTAGTGTTGCAAGACTTGAGTAACCCTTCAGATCCGTAAGAGGTTTATACAGCGGTCTCTCTATCAGCTGAGCACACTGAACAATGAATGTATCCCCCAATCACGCATTAGCGAGGGGACAACAGTGCACAATAGCATTAGCTTCTTTTGGCCTCAATCCAATCTCTCCCCATATAGGTGAAGGGTTATCTTTGTAAACCCAGAGGTGGGGGGGTTAAATGCGGTTTTATAAGCTCCAACACAGTTATTTATAGGTGTTTTCCTGAATAGAATACAAAGCTCATATCATTCTAATAAACGAGTATTACACCACTTTTAATAGTGGACACATTGCATATTTACTTCAACGCAGGCAATTAATGAAGCAATCTGCAGTATCGTGTGTGATTCTAATGGTTTAAAGAATTCAAAACCATTACTCGGGTGACATTATTTCAATGTAAGATGCCAAGTTTAGTTCCCGATTTAAGTAGCAAGTTGATCTATTGGGAAATGTGTTTTTAAATCACTTTTCTAAGATGCATACTGTTTACAGTTTTAAACACAGGCTTCAATCATTTAGATATCCTTATATACCTATAACTTTATTATGTCTAGCTGTAAGGATTTATAGAAAACCATGGTAATCATTGTACTACTTCATTTTATGCAGATATCGCGTTGATTCTTGTCATGTGGGTTGAGTTTTTCAAAAAGCAATGGTCATTTATTATTTTGCATTATTTTAAGGATTACATCTTTGGATCCAATCGTGGATAGTCCTCCATCTAACTGACAAACACGGTTGTATGGTTCACAGAGTTCATGGCAGAATTGCAACAGTGTTCTCATGTTTTTGTAATGCCGTGAGGACAATAGAGAAACAAACAACGAGAAGAGATTGCCCCTTACAAAATAAGAAATGCTAATCTTCAGTGCCCTAATTCCCCCTACAGATTCATGTAACAGTGTCACATGAAGAGACTTAGGGCACATTCTTTGGCAAGAAAAAGTGTTAAGTGGATAACCTCCGGGGGTTCACTGGTCCACTGAGAAATGATGAATGGGTGGGTATTTCAGTTTGTATCACAGAGCTCTGCAAAGCCTCAGAACCTGCAGCCTTAAAGCTACTTTAGGCCATGCAGATACTGTTCAGGAGGGTTATACCTTCCTTTATGGACTCTCTTGGTCTCTACTCACCCTTTTCTGCCTTAAGTCTTTCCTTTCTCTTATAGTAACTCTTATTTCTTCTTTTTTGTTTGTTCCTACTCTTTATTTCTAGACCATAGATGAAAAGAAGTATAGGTTTGCATGGGATTCTTATCTTACCTGCACTTGTCTCTGCCACCACTTTGAAATCCTCCAGCGCTCATTGTCTCCCCTGTAGAAACACATATAAACAAAGTGAGAATAAAGACCAAACACACAAGTTAAGATAAAATACTCGCCTCTATAAGAACCAGTTTACCGGGAAGACAGAGCATTTCCCTATAAAAGCGACCTGGCACGGAAGCCCGAAAGTCATTTTTTTAATGGCTTTGTAATCATGTCAAATCACGGTTAGCTTCATCCACGTTAAAGGGGAAATGCCCTGAAGGTCACATGTAAAAAAAACAGAAACACTTTCCCTGGGAGCCATTTTGTAAATCAAAGGATTGTGATGTTTTAAAAAAAAGATGATATTTGTATGTGCTGTTGTGGTTATAATTTCAGGGATCATTTAGTCTCTAAATGTCCTATTGATAGTGAGCTAATAACAAATACTACAGAAACATGCTAACATGTGATTTGCTGAGCTAAATGCAAGTGAAGCAGGCACAGAGCTAACAGTATTTTGTTGTTTTGTTTTTAGTCACCCAACAAATGTAATTCAGTTTTGGTCCCCAAAATAAATGTCTGGCTCTTTAGCTTCTAAATGTTATGCTTTGTTTGCAGGCTAGCTAGTTGCTAACTCCGTTTGTATTTCGTTTTGTGCTAGGCTATAAGCAGGCAGGAAGTGTGCAGTCTATTAGAGAAGTGAAAAGAGAAAACTTAATGGAAATGTTTTTTTTTAAGTTTTAATAATTATTTAGCTTAAAAACCTCGAAGGATAAGTGCAAGGCGAAGAACACCAACATGTTTCACTGATCCGCCCCTCTTTGCTAAACAGCTTCATCCAGCATTATAGAACGGCCCTGATAAAACAACCAAAGAGCGAGCAGAACAATGGCCAAGCGTCAAACGTTCGATCTGTTTCCCTGCATCAATATGCTTAGATCGTCCAGCTAGGCAAGGCAGGGCGAAGCAAGGCAAGGCAAGTTGATCTATGTAGCACCTTTCAACGCAAGGCAATTCAAAGGGCTTTACAAAAAATAATATAAGAGCATACAGCGCATGAGCTGATGTTATATGGCACAACCTTTTTTCTTGATGTGTTTTGAACTGCAAATTTAACCCATACAAATTGTGTTAGATGATGACCCTGGGGACCTGTTTCCAAAGACTAGTGCTTTACGATTTAAAAAAAATAATACAAGGATCCAGTCATTCGTTACCCTGATCAACCCATAGCCTACAGGTTGGAAATTCTACCTGCTGACCTTTGAGAAGGTTCCTTTACACACGAGTAAACCCAAACTCTCTGCTCCATAGTTTCTCTTGTAATAAAACCACGTTGTACACTTTACATTTATATAATCTGTTCAATATTTAATATTAATATTCCATGTCATATATTTATGTATATATATATATATATATATATATATATATATTTGTATATATAATATCTTGTCAAATTCTACATGTATATTCTCTATTTTCTTTTATTTTCTTTCTATTCTTGTTTTATTGTCTTTTATGCTGCTGCAACAAAAACTATTTCCCAAATTGGGATCAATAAAGTACCATCTTATCTTATCGTATTTACTTTTCTTCAATATCCTTTAACTATATGACAATATCCTTAACTGAGTCTTCTGCTTCAAGGATCTGCTAAAAGTAAAAACATTATCTTCCATTCTGCACAGTACCTTTCTCCGTGGGTCTTTCTTGTGGTGTCTCAAAAAAGCCGCAGACCCCTTGCGAACAGACGACGAAGGTCTGGGAAGGGGAGTCCGGAGCCTGGACCGGCTTTCCTGTGGTGAGACCCGTTGTTTCACTGTTTGTTCTCTCTTTGGTTCCTGCAATCTGTTCTCAGCTGTTCCTCTTCAAGCTCCAACTCACAACCTTCTCTGGACTTAAAGCGTAACATGGGCTCAAGGTATTAACCCAGGTTGGTTAACAGCCCGGTGAGAGAGTATTATCTTCTTCATGAATGGACATTTCTGTTTATTGATTTTCACCATGACACGTGGTATTTGTTGCACTAAAGCCCTCTTTGTACGTTCACAAATAATCCTTCACTTTCTTAACATTATGGAATGCGTGGGGTGATTTTCTTTACTCAACGATATTCCAATCACAGTTTAGTGAAACAAGTAATTTCTCATTAAAGGGCAATGACTCTTTATTTAGAAATAGTAAGCAGAAGCTGTCTGAGATGTGCTGCCATGCTAAGTTCTAATGAAGTGTCACACGGTAGTTGAAAGCATGTGATTTCTCAGTTCTGGTTTTAGTTTAGTTAAAAGGATTAACTCGCTTGTAAAAAATGTATGTTGTAATTCCAGACTGATGGTGTGTTTTCGTCATTTATAGGAATAGTTCACCATTATTCTTTCTTGCTAAAGCATACAAATGGATACCTCTCTTATATTTGATTGTTACGTCGGAAGCTTAAATCAGGAAACCATTTGCTTTGCTTAGCATAACGAGGAGAGACAAGGCGGGATCTGTCCAATGGTATACAAATCCACATACCAATCCCTGTTAATCTCCTTTAATTTGATTTCTAATTGATGTTCTTTCGGTGGATTTTGTGAGCATTTGAGAGCCAGGCTTGTGTTCTGCCTTGTTTCTAATCATTATGCTACCTTGAGCTCTTACCTAATATTTAAAGTGAACATGAAATTCGTAAAAGTCTGCTTATCCACAAAAAGCTTATTTCCCAAAATGCCGATTTTTCTGAAGGAAAAGTGAAAACTATAGGTCTAATGAGTGATTTTTCCTTTTAAAGTAAAGCTGCACTTTTTCAGGCAATTCTAATCTAAGGACATCATTCTGGTGGATGACATGGTTTACTTACTCTTCATAAAATAGACAAACTGGAGGAAAATCACCACTTAAAATCATTTTCATTCATTCAAAGAAACAAATATTCTTACTGAAGAGCTAAATGTCATAAAGGTTTGCAGTTCCAGATAGTTCCTCTCCAACAGCCACACACTGTGTCGAGTCTCATCAACAGCTCTCTGTCCTGGCCCCTCCTCTGCCTCATAATCAGGATTTAAAGTAATCTTTGCCATCCAAACATCATTAATTTTACCCTGCCTACACTCTATTTGCGAGTCTCTACAGTAGCACTTATCCATCAAAAACCAAAGCATTATGTGAAAATAGTAACAGATCATGCGTGTATGTGATCATGCGCTTTGGATAAAAGCGTCAGCTAAATGCAATGTAATCTGTAGTAACATTTAATGTTTAAAAGGCCTCTTGTATTTTTAATGTTATTTATTTTTCCAGATTTGTGGAGTATCTAATGAGCTAAGATTAAAAAATCTACAGCCACCTGTTGGGACATGCAAGAGATGTGAACCGACATACTTTCTCCCAAACCTACCATTACATTTCTTTCAAATTATCCACTTTATTGTGTATTCTGAACAAATTGACAGATATTGTTTGAGCTTTCAGGTCCTGGCAGTGGCATTACGAAGAATCTGAAATCTAACTTGCCTTAAAATGTAGTAACCCTGGTTTAACAGTCCCATTAAAATATATTTATGTACCAAAAAATAACAAAGTGCAACACTATTACAGCTCTCTGGTAATTGGATGATTTTAAGATCTAATGTAGGACCCTGTTCTCCTGTATGATTAATTTTCTAGTTGCCACAATAGGTGAGAAGATGATTGCTCTTGTGTTGCATTAGTTAAAAATAAAATAATAAAACACACATCAAAATGTATGTACAGTTGCTTTGCTTCTTTTTATTCATTTCTTTACGTCTCCAATGTACAGTAGTGTTATTGGAAGATAAGATGACAAAAGGCACAAATTCACAATAAGAGAAAGAAAAACAAGTTAACAGGAGTGAAGGAGAGCGTTAGAGAGAGAAGAGATAGAGATTTAAAAACAGTTCAGGATTGTGGAATCATTTGGTTTCATATTCTGATTATAAATCCAGGAATCTAACGACAGATATTGTCTCTGTTAAACCATTTTCTCGCACAAACTTATATGACGTCTCGTAGGCTCTTAAAAATGGACCTTATGTCACTATCAGTTTTCAAACAACCACAACTAAGTGTCTTGTTCTCTTTTGAGCTATAACTCCAACCCTCAAGCATCCGGTGATCTTAAAATGCAGAATGACTATCTTTCCACCTCCATCACAAACCACAGGAGGGAAACATCTAAATTGCACAAGCTCTCACACCATCAGCTAATTTTGTGGATCAATGAACTGACCCAAGCTGCCGTTATATGTTCCTTTTCAGTGAGAGAAGTAGTTCAGAGACTGACAACAGAGGTACAACAACACCCAGAACGAAAATATATATCCATACACTGTCCTGCCAATGAGATGTGCGCTCTGTGAGGAAAGAACAACGTGAGAAGGAGAGGGAATAGTGAGGGGTTTTTCAACTTTTTTTTTCTCCAATTACAAACAGCAGCTTTTCACTGTCTCTGCTTTGCTGGAGCGTGATAAAATCTGCAGTAAAATCATCTCAATCTTTATTTCTACAGCTGACAGTATTCCACAATTTCTTATCAGCACTAAAGTTTAGCAACGATATCTCTACATTTCATCGCAAAAATATCTCTCAGAGCAACTTGTTCAATGGATGTAATTAGAGGATCAAGTGGCGAGAGGGTGTGCTGTAGGTCTGGCAGGACAGTCTGATCTATATATATATATTTATATATATGTGTTCATCTACATGACTTTATTTACTATTTACAAAGTCAATACATACAGTACATCCACAAATCTCCATGGTTCAGTTGGTAGCCCCATCACAGGCAGTGAGTGACTTGCTCGATGGACACTGAGAGGTGGAAGGGGAGGACGACGAGGAGCAGTGTTTTCTTTCAAGAGGAGGCAACAGACAATCCTACGCAGGGAGAGGTTTAAAGACTTAATCAGGCTGATTATCAATTCTTCTTCTTGATTTTCTCCATTCTGAACTGTAGAGAATGTGAACGACTGTAGAGTTGGTACAGACCAGGGCCGTTTCTCAATGTCGAGTATACCCGCTGCAGAGCCACTATTTCAAGTATACTACGTCATCGAAATAGTGGCTCTGCAGCAGGTTTACTCGACATTGAGAAACGGCCCAGTAATACAGTGATAAACAAATGATTAGCCTAATAAAGACATTTTTGGGAAAGTTTTGTTTTGATAATTGTCAAATAATGTCAAATGTATTGATAATTAGAGCCCAATGTCAACAATCACGAAATGGCCTTGCGGGGGAAGGGACTTTGAATAATTGCCAACAAGAAGCTCTTCAAATAAAATACTCATATTGGTATGCATTTAATCAGGAAAGAAAATACTTTTTAATGTATATGAATATGTTATAATACAATTTAACACAAACTGAATGTAAAAAACGGTTGATATTAAAATTATAAAAGCAAAAATATCTACTCTTTAATGATCTAAATGTATTGATTGCAATTGAAATAATTCAGTATTATGGATTTTACATCATCTGTTGCTTTCTCTTTAAAGTGCCCACACTGTCATAAGATCAATGGTAAAAGATGAAAACAAAAACAGATGACAAAGAGGAGGCCAAACAGACGTCAACAACAGGAAGAAGGTTAGTGCCTGCTGTTATCACTCCTCTAGCTCCGTTACATCCTCCCTTCTTCACCCAGCCAGCATCAGATCCCATAAAGACACGCTACTGTACATCACTCATGTACTCTCATGCATAAACTGAAACACCACACTATCACATGTAACAGGCTTCAGATTCCAGCAGGAGAAAAAAAAAACCTGCCTCATCCAAAGAGAAACAATAAATCCAGCATTTATTTAATTATTCACCAATCACTTAACCATCCCTGACTTTCAGCATCGGCTCAGTTTACTAAAACCGTGCTCAAGATGGGAAAAACCAGTAAGATTATATTTGCGGTGATAAAAGGAGAGACCAACGTTTCATGGTAGTTATTGCTATCGCTGGATAAGACCATTTATCCATTGGAGGTTACAGAATGGATGACAGGGCATGAACTCACATCAAGTTTAACTTTCAGAAAACAATGTATCTATCTACAGCAAGCAGGAGGAGCTGTTTTTCATAATGTTAAAAACACAGCCATGATATCGAGTTTAGAAACTACAAGGTTTGGAAATCTGTTGAAAAATACTAATTTACTTTGCTGAGTAAAACATTTGACTCCTATCCCTGTATACTCTCTCTGTGTGTGTGTGTGTGTGTGTGTGTGTGTGTGTGTGTGTGTGTGTGTGTGTGTGTGTGTGTGTGTGCATTACTGCATGCGAGAATTACTGCATTTTCTGTTTGCACAGCCTGATGAAACTAAAGAGCTAGGAATGACCTAATGAGATAAAAAAATTAAAAAACATGGCAGGAAAACCTTGATGACCATACGACGCTACACAACAGCAAACCCACAAACTCACAAAGCAGCAGAAAAGCCAACGAATGCCTCAACATATTACAGGAGATATTAGGTCAGGAGTAAAGCAGAGGCTACATAACACTCTCGGCACAATAACAACTTTGCAGCTGCAGTTGGTGGACTTTGCAAATTGATTTGGACAACAAAAGGAAACACTGCATGACACACATGTAGAGATGGAGGTGTTATGAAAACGCCTCCCCCATCGAATAAAGAAAGAAAATCACAGGATCAGAACTCAACAATGAGCACAGCTTGGTCTGGAAAAACTAAACATCCTCAGACAAACTTACAGACAAATCCTTTTAAAAACCCTGTTCATATATATTATATTTATATATATATATATATATTTCAATACAATTATTCAACTCCCCTATATACGGCATACTGTACATATACACCATTGGGATATTTAAAGTAGATACAAATCCTAAATTGCAGAGATAAATGACACTATTTCCTCTGTAGCTTAGAACAGTTTAGTGACAGAGAAAGAGAGAGGAAGGACTGTAGGATCTATAGTGTCGCTACTGGAGGCCTCGGCAGGAAATAAGATGGGGACACTGGATGGAAAAACTAAAAAGAGGTGGATAGGACTCAAGGGAGGTGGGATGGGTTGGAGGAGATCATCTGAAAACTGGGAGTTCACTGGGTCCAGGTCCCTGAAAACCAGAGTGTACAGCGGGAGGGGAGTGTGGGGGGGGGTTGGACCGGCCGGTCAGGTGTTGTGGCAGTTGGAATATTAAGAGGTAGTGAATCCGCTGGTGTCTGGGTAGTCCGGTCTGAAACACATAGAAACAGGTAAGAATATAAACAAGAGACACCGTCTACTGTCTGAGGTGAATAAATAATTGATAATCGATTAATCATTACAAAAGAAAATCTAGATTTTAATCATTATATGATACGATTCAATGACAGTCAATGCAATAACAACATCAGTACATATAGTCATGTTGAAGAGGCCTTTATTTTGAAATTCCCATGGCGTGTCTGTGTGGCACCTTTCTCCTGAACGTTTAAAACATTTGAGTCGCTTATTGTTTGTGTTGATATAAATGTAACTTATTGTGCTAATTTGGCATATGATATGGTCTCATATCACTTGCAGGCCTGTCAGTTGAATCCAATTAAACAAAATGTGGCAGGCTGGGAAGATACATCTTTTAATTGTCATCCCTAATATACAGACAGTCCAATACATATTCAGATACAAAGAGATGACGCACAAAACATTTTAAATTCCTCTCACCTGATGAGCAGCAGCATTCACGGTCCGACACAACCTCAGTCCTCTAGAGCCACCATCCCTTTCACTGGGTCCTTCACTCTCATCTGACGCACACAGAACAAACGACAGGTCACGTTCATATTCAAACATGAGCATGTCTTCAGAGTGGGTCCTGTTTTAGGACTCTATCTTTGAATACGTTTTTATTATATAAATTAACATTTAAGTTCACCTCATCTAGCTCCTTGCGTGTCTCCTCCTCCATGCGACGAATGTCTTCCATGTTCAAGTCGATCCACTTGTCGATCCAGCAAAACAGCTGACGGTGGAAATTAGTGAACAAACGCTTCTCCTGCTGTGAAATAACACAAAAGGGAGAAAGAGAAAGTCATCTGGTTGTTTTAAAATCCTAATGATACAATCAGGCAGACTTTTCAGATGTTCAATTTCCTCCCTGCTTTACCCTGTTTATCCACTGGAGGCTGGTGTAGCCCCATTTGTATCTGCATCATCATGGGTAGTACTTTTCCACCATAACCTCAAGCTAAGATGTGACACACTGTATGTACTGTATGCTGTATGCGAGACGCTATGGCGCACAGACACAGTCCCTCCTCAGTAGCTGACATTGACCCGTGGCTGTTTGGATGTCATAATCAACTAAAAGTGATAAACTGGTGTGAGCCACAGCTAAAAACAAACCTTTTGAATAAAGCTCTCCACTTTGTTTTGCAGGCCCCACCACTTGAATTTGACAGTGACCAGTTTGTAGGCACACATGTGCGGGCAGTCTGTCTTCTTAGGAAGTTCCTTCTACAAATGCACACATAAAACACAAAGAATTTTTTTAAATGTTAACAAAGATTACATAGCCAAAGGAGTAGTAAGTACAACAATATACATTGACAACACATGTCTGCCGTAGTAAGTTGATCCCTATTTAGCAGCGTTGCGTTGCTTGTGCATGAAATAATATAGGCTCAATCTTTTGAATTCAGGTTTGGCTTTAATCTTCTGTATTCAGGGCAGTAACCACGATTTCAGAAATACTAAGGTGTTGAATTCCCATAATACCATGACCTTAGTGTGATCAAAATTAAATATGGCCCTGCTTCCTTATGGTAAAATGTGTGTCTTGTATTAGGCATTAGCACTCACTAAATAATTGCTCAGACATAAGTATCTGTGCACATCAATATATAACACATAATGTGGTTGGAGTTCTATATTTATCTTTTTTTTCAGTTAATAAAGTCACAGCAAGAAGCTGTACCTTCCAGTCTGGTCCTAGAGGGCCTCGTCCCGTCTTCACTGACTTGTACCTACAAGGATCCTCCTCTGGCTTGTAGTCCTGGAGAGATGCAAGAACAACTCAAATGAACAACATGGATAAGAAGGCGACGCAAAAAGTCGGATTTTAAGCAAAAGGTTTTACCTTCGGCTCCACTTGGGTCCTGTCAGCGATATCAAGATAGACTACATCCACCTTCTTCCAGGTTTCTGGATCCAAACCATGAACCTGAAAGAGAAGCATAGAGAATTAATTTTTTCGAAAGTCCATAAGGAGTAGAAAGTAAAAATATACATGGGCAAAACATTTATCTGGTCATTAGTGGATTCCTATTTGGAAGTTTTGCAGGCTCACTTTTCTTTTTTACATAATTATATTTATTTAAACAGAGCACTGTCCAAATGAATATGGGAACCTTTAATTAGGGGCTTGTTTCAGTACATCCTGCACAAGAATTCATAAAGACATTTTTAACTAGATGACAAGTAAACAGACTGAAGCAGTGGGACATGTTTTTATTAAACTTCTAGCATTAGAGGAAATGAATAAGAAACAAAAAAACTTCCCATACAAAGTGTGAGATACAGTATGATTTTAAAAAAGGACTAGTGGTGTAACATTTGCATTTTTCTTTGCCTTGTGAAAGTCTTTTAAAAAAACACCATAAAAATTCGTCATGCATGCACCATCCATCCATCTTCTCCCGCTTATCCGTGGTCGGGTCGCGGGGGTAGCAGTTCCAGCAGAGAGCCCCAAACGTTCCTTTCCCTCATCAACCAGCTCTGACTGGGGGATCCCAAGGCGCTCCCAGGCCAGCGAAGAGATATAATCCCTCCACCTGGTCCTAGGTCTACCCCTTGGTCTCTTCCCAGCTGGACGTGCCTGGAACACCTCCCTAGGGAGGCGCCCAGGTGCATGCACCATCAAGCTTATTATGGTCTTTAATAATTACATTTTCGAGATGTCCCGTGTCCGGTTTGTGCCATGTCTCAATCTTAATCAGGAAGTTCTCTTTCATATACTCGTTCTGCAGAGAAAAGAGAAACACACATGAGTAACAAGGAACAGTAATTCTGTAATGTAAGCAACACAGACACTCTGTCTGACGATCCTGCTGCTGCTCTGTCAGTGACATGGATCAGATTTCTATCTCAACTTTCAGGTTAATTTGGTCCCTCTACAGGATTCAATGTTCGCTTTGTGTCGACATAGTTGATATCTGTAAGTGTAAAGAAAAATACTTACAGTGATAACTGCAGAGCCAGATGAAGGAAAGCACAGGAAAAAACAGAAAGACAAAATATTTGAGTGGACGAACATATGAGAAATATAATAGCATTGGACAATTTACGGAGGTCGAGGGAAATTCATCAGCAGCAATGTAAGTGTTGTGTGTGTTCACAACTGTATTCACACATTACATTGCAATGAGTAAGTGAATTAATGTATTGACAGAACTCAAACCCCCAATATATCAAAAATGTAAGCTTTCAGTATATATCGTGGGGATGGTGGTATTGAAAATCACTCTAGATTTAAATAATTGGTGCGATGCAATAGCAGAAGTGTGTGCTACCTGTGCGACAGTATGGGTATGCGTTCCAGGCTTTTTCGTGGATGTTGAGAGCTGAAGCTGGAGCCAACATTCTGACGAACGACGGCACTTTACTGCGGGACAGAGAGAACAGATCAAGGTAAATATATTGTTTTGTACACTTATTGAACAATACCTGAATCAGGAATTGATTTGCAGGTACAAAGCATAGTTCAACTGCAGCTGTGTGTTCAAATGTTAAACTTAGATGTTGAACATGGTAAATGTTATACCTGCAGAAGTCATTGTGAGTAGTTAGCATGCTAACGTTAACATGTAACTTACTGTCCTAATGCTAAGCTAACCTGGCTGCTGCTGGTAAACAGAATAAAGTGGTAACAACCTTTTCTTCAAACGCAAAAAAACGCATTTCCCAAAATGTCCAACTATTCCTTTAAAAGCTTAGTTGCCTGGAGTCAACTTGGGGGAGCTGAGAAATGTCTAAATGAATGGGGGCCAAGCGATGCCTCTAGAGAGATGAAATAGTCTTCCAGAGTGAACTTTTGGGACAATTTGCTTACCTCTGCAAATGATAGATTTTGTGTGTGTACTGTCCCTTTTCTCCATCTTTCTCGTAGGGCTCATTTTTGAGCACCTCCACTCCTTCTCCTCCACCTGTCTCATTCTTACTGGCCTCAGCCACAGAGTACAGCTGGCCGACCTGGTACTGGAAAACAGAGAAAGACAGGTTGAACTGAGACAGAAAGTGTGTTCGAAGGGAGCAATAAGAAGCTGTTTCCTTCGTCGTGTATTATCCTGTAGATGGTTAAGCTTTCTCTGTCACACATTTGTATTTAATCTAATCTTTTTCAATCTAAAGGGTGGATTACTTTTACCTCTGATCCTTTAGCTGATCTCCACACTCTCCTTTCCTTGGCACTGAATCCTCGTAATCTATTTTTTTGTCTTATTGACCCGTCACTTTTTGTTGTTGCACCAAGCTTGTTACCTCCTTCCCAAATTGTACACTTTCTCTCACTTTCATCCCTCTCCAATTCTCATTCTCCATGCTCCTGGTCCCGAGTGTGCACGCCAGCGTTTAGACGCAAGACAATGGCTCCTTTCAATATCTTAATCACTTCTAATCCACCATGTAACCCCTGAACAAAGCTGGACCAGAGGGCAGACAAACGTACATCACAAACATGAAACCGTTGGATTTTCACAGGAGAGATTACATTTGGCTTTCTGTTCTATTGTACTTTAAAATCTAACCATGATAATATTATAGACTATGCACATCCCCAGCGAAAACCTACAATCTAGGAGCAAGAGTGGATTTGACATCGAACATTTACATTAAAGGATCCATGTCATGCTTTTCCGGTTATTACCCGTTCCCTTGTGTGTTATGAAGATTTTTCTGCATGTAAACGGTCTGCAGAGTCAAACACCCTCAAAGTACACCCTGTAGCGAGTAAAACTCTAACACAGAAAATACCTGTCTATAGGCGCATTCACACCGCAGTACTTTTCCCACAAAGGTTCATGAGAACTCTTTTGTCGCGTTCACACCAAAAAGAGCCGGTACTAAAATTAGTTCATGAGAACCTTTTTACCCCCTTTTCGTGGGAGAAAAAGGTTCCTATGTCTGATTGGCTGGGCGGAATGCAAACCACGCCCTGTAAAACTCCCAAAAAGTTTTGTGAAGCCGCCATTTTATTATCCTCGCATTAGCATTATTAGCATTAGCATTAGCCCAGCGCAGAAACGCAGAGAGACTAACTTATGGCAACACAAAATAAAACATGGGAGCGGTGGAGATGATGAGGTGTCAGCGTTCTGGCGATTTACTCGGAAGGCTTCAGTAGAAGCTGCTGGGACTCCCAGCAGCTTCTACTGAAGCCAGTCCCCAACTCCGGGGACTTCCGGCCGGGGACTTTGGGCGGCAGTATATGCCGTGAAGTGGTTTGCGGCCTGCCAGTAAACCCAAAGCAGAAGAAGAAGAAGTGACGTCAGCGGCTTCATTTGCCTAATCCACCCCCAGGGACTTATTCCGGTGTGAACGCGATCTGTACTTAGTTCATAAGAACTAAAGAGTTCTCATGAACTAAGTTCTCATGAACCTTTGTGGGAAAAGTACTGCGGTGTGAATGCGCCTTATGCTGCCCAGAACGTCTCGTTGGAGATTTCTCTTTTTCCATTGTTTGCTTCCTGGGTTCTGTGACGTGTGAATACCCAAATCAACAACAAATGACCGGATTGGCCCAAATGGACCAATCCGCGGAGCACCTCACACACCAGGATCCCTTGGCTAACTAACAGGCAGTCCCATTGACTTGCATAGAGCTCCCTGAACGCTGGTAATAGATGAGTTGGGATTGCGGAGCAATGCTCTCCGCAGACCCATTCTCACAGCGTTCTAAACCTTTTTCTTACTCAATATCAAGCCACACTTATTGTTTTTACTTCGGCTGCGAGTGTTTGGGCGTGCTCAGGATGAGTTTCGCTTGTTCTCGCTGTATCGCCGACCCGGAAACCACACCAGTAAGCCAGCTCACTGAGCGCAACATCCCGACCAATCAGAGCACACTGGGCTTACAGGGAGGGGGCAGGAGCTCCAACAAGCCGTTTAGGACAGAGAGTGAATACACGTACTATACAGAGATGCTGTATGAGAAACCAATGTGATTTTGGAAAATTGCACAATTTAAATCTATTCTAGTAGACCTCAACAATGGAAATATGATCAGTAGAAATGGCCATGACATGGGACCTTTAAGTTAAAGACTCATTAGTCATGTTGAAGAAACACAATAAGTGTAAGGAACAGTTTCTTGTAGATTTTCTTTACATCGCCCAAATCACAACTAAGTTCGACAGATGTTCTCTATAAAAAGACCAGTTATGAATGAATTTCCTCAAAACTGAGAAATAAAAAAGGGAGTTGGTGTATAAAGTTTAAACATTTTCAAATCTCCTCGTTTATCTTTTATGTGGCTTCGGGAAAGACACAAATAAATTGGTTCAAATCAAACCAGTTTAAACTAAGTCCTGTGGATGTAATGATACTATATGTGGACAGGTGAAGTTGCTGTTCATAATCACATTATATATGCTTCCGTTAGGCAATATTATAAGGAATCATTCTGTAAACTTTCATTGTTATGCGGATGATACTCAACTATATTTATCAATCAAGCCTGATGAAATTAATCATCTAAATAAAATTCAAGACTGCCTTAAGGACTTAAAAACGTGGATGACCTTAAACTTTTTGATGTTAAACACGAACAAAACTGAAGTTATTGTACTTGGCCCGAAGAATCTACGAAACAAATTATCTAAAGATATACTAACTATGGATGGCATTAATTTGGCCTCCAGTGAGACTGTAAGGAATCTTGATGTTATATGATCAGGATTTATCCTTTAACGCCCACATAAAATCAATTTCAAGGACCGCCTACTTCCATCTACGTAACATTGCAAAAACCAGGCATATCTTGCCTCAAAACGATGCAGAGAAACTAGTCCATGCATTTGTTACTTCTAGGCTGGATTATTGTAACTCTTTCTTATCAGGGTGTACCAAGAAGTCAGTCAAGTCGCTTCAGCTGATTCAAAATGCTGCAGCTTGTGTACTAACCAGAGTTAGGAAAAGGGACCACATTACTCCTGTTCTGGCTGCCTTACACTGGCTCCCTATAGAACACAGGATATCATTTAAAATTCTTCTTCTCGCCTACAAAGCCCTTAATGGGCAGGCGCCATCTTATCTTAAAGAACTCATTATACCCTACTGTCCTACTAGGGCATTGCGTTCCAATAATGCAGGGCTGTTGGTTGTTCCGAGAGTCTCTAAAAGTACAATGGGAGCCAGAGCCTTTTCTTATCAAGCTCCACATTTGTGGAGTCAGCTTCCAGTTTGTGTTCGGGCGGCAGACACCCTATCCGTTTTTAAGAGTGCGCTTAAGACCTTGCTTTTTGATAAAGCTTATAGTTAGGGCTGATTAGATTCAGCCCCTAGTTTTGCTGATATAGGCTTAGTTTGTCGGGGGACATCTTACTTCTTCCCTCTCTCTGTCTATACCTGTGTACTCTCATGTTCCGATTAACCCAGCTTCCCCAAATGTCTTTCTTTTTGGTGTCTATATACACCGGGATCTGGAGTCATGGATGATCCTGCGGTCCTGTGTCCTGGATCTTGAGTCCTGGATGGATATCCTCGTGGATTCAACTTCCTATTATACACGCATGCATTTCCAAACATTTGGACTACCTATGTTGCAAATGTATTATCTTTTCAATTTACACACGGCATCTATTGCACGTCTGTCCGTCCTGGGAGAGGGATCCCTCCTCTGTTGCTCTCCCTGAGGTTTCTCCCAGTTTTCCCTTTAAACTGTGGGTTTTCTCCGGAAGTTTTTCCTTGTACGATGTGAGGGTCTAAGGACAGAGGGTGTCGTATTGTCATACTGATATTCTGTACACACTGTGAAGACCACTGAGACAAATGTAACATTTGTGATATTGGGCTATATAAATAAAGATTGATTGATTGATTGATTGATTGATTGATTGAACTTGCTCGATCTTCATTTATTGCGTTGGATTGTTTGAATTTAGAAAGAAATCTAAAATAACTTTACATGAATATTTTGGATTGCCGATTGTTTTCCTATTCAACTCCTCTGTAGCTACAATATTTACTCGAGATTTGCAAGTGTTTTAGATGTCGGTAATTCTAGATAAATCACTATTGACTTCTATATTTCAATTAGGGGTTACTGAATTGCGACCTGATCCTAGATGCATGTGCACTGGGCAGGATGCTTACACTTCAATAGTCCCATCCTTTATTAAATGGCAACTGCTCGCTGTGTTCAGAGCAACAGTGACGGACAGTTACTGTATCTTAGGTCTCTTGGATAAAAGGCCACCTTTCAAAGACAGCTCATTTTGGCCATGACCTTTTGACCCTTTGTTTGCATTTTAAAGGTTACTCCTCCACAGCAACATCAATGAAAGATAAACACGGTGATATGTGGACAGGTGAAGCTGCTGACGCTGAAAAGACCAGAACTGTGCCAACTGGTTTAAATGACCTTTGCATAATGTGAACACTGAGAGGTAAAAGGCCTCTGAATTGAATGACTAGAACAGAGAGACTGTTGCTCAAAGTCAGCTGCAGACATCGCCACTGCCAAATAAACAAAAGGGGTGTAGTAACAGCAGAGCCTCTTGGGTCACGGTGTTGGACAAACATAATTCAACCTTGCCTTGTGAGGTGAGTGCTTATTCCGTTATACAAGAACTTCTCTGTTTGGTGAAAAAATAAATAGAGATCTGATAAAGCTCCCGGGAGGAAGTTCACACACAGGAAATTAAATTTGGAATACTTTCCAAGGGTTTTCAACAGCCGGAAGAGCCCTGTTACATGTAGCGTAATCCAAACAAAACCTTTCTTCAAAGATAATAATCTGTAGTCATTCCTAGTGAAGATACAACTGCTTCTTCAATGAATCAGATTTAAATCAGTGAATGTTTTGAAAAGAAAGAAAATCAAATCCATAATAAATTGAACAAAACACCCCAATTGTGATTTTGCAGCAAATAACTGAAGGCCGCTGCTTCAGAGCATGTAGCGAGGGAAACGGAGAATAAGAAGCTCTGGAGGGACAGAGGACTGAGGGGTCAGAAGTGGTTCATGATACAGGGGACGTTTCTCAACTGTATTCAGGCTTCTCAGCACACATTTAAGTCTAATACATCTCTTAGGTATGTTTTCAAGCCTCTCATCATGTCATAGCATGCTGACTGTCACACAACCTCAGGCCTCCTGCCTTCTTATGTAGAGACATGATTAGGATAAAGGCTACAAACACACAAAGTTAATGAGAATAACATGAGTGGCTCAACAGACTGCTTGAGGACATGGAAGTACAAGACACAAAATGTATTTGCTGCAGTTGCTGTGTCTCCTGCAAACCGGTTGTTGTGTCTTTTTTTTAACATTTATATTTTATCAAACATTTTCAAAGACAAAAACATACGGACAAGGACATGGCTGACACACATCACAAATAGGACAGGACAATAACATGAAGGGTGGGGGGGTAGGGGAATTTCAGTGTCAGTTACATTTTATGTATGCATATGGCGTTGTATTTATACACGATTTGCTTCATAATATAGATATACTTCATTGTTTCCTCATTATTATTATAAAACAAAAATGTATAATGGATAAATAAATAGATAAATTGTCAAATAAATAAATATATATATATATATATCTCTCTCTTCCTTTTCTGATTAATTCACCTATTCATCCATTTCCCATTTAATTTCACTTCATTATTATTACCATTCTTTTTCTGTTTCTTCATAGCTTATTTCTCTTTATTTATTAATATTATTATAATTAGTATATTTATTATTGGCAGCCAAGATGGTTTGAGTCCAGAGGCCTGTACTACGAAGCCGGATTTTCGCTTAGCGAGCTAACTTCAGGGAAATCTCTGGGTTGTAACCTGGTTCTGGTCTGTCTTGCAGTAGGCGGGATCCTGGAAGGTTGCCAAAGGACCTGTGAAGGATCCCACACGGGCAACGTTTTGCAACCCATGTTGTGTACTTTGTTTTGGTGCTAATAAACGCCTTTGTTCAACCCAAACCCTGCTCTTTCCGTCCCTCTTTGAACCCTGTGTGAGCGGAGAGGCTCACAGTATCATATATTTCCTTATCTGAGTCAGCTTCTTGAGCCGTATCTGGCCGTGCAACACTCAGTGTCACATACTGTATGCAGAAGTATTATTTTAAGCAACACATTAAGTTGACGAAACACTCGAGTCAAATGTAATTAAAGTCAGATCCACCCAGGGCCGTCCCTCCCTACAGAAGATCACGTAGACTGCGTGGGGCCTCACCTCGCGGAGGGGGCCTCATCTTGCGGAGGGGGCCTCACCTCGCGGAGGGGGCCTCATCTTGCGGAGGGGGCCTCATCATGCGGAGGGGGCCTCACCTGAGTACCTATGCGTTTATGCGGCGCAATTAGTGTGGCGCGGCATGGTTTCGCCACTGCGAGGCTCCAGTAGCTCCCCGTCCCCCGTCGACGCTCGCGAAACAGAGGGCCTCATCATCTAACTTTGCGTGGGGCCTCAAGGATCCACTCGTGTCTAACGGCCCGTCTACACTACAGGCATCGAAAAATGCTTTTAACGCTTCGCCCATTCATTTGAATGGGGTGACGTAGAAGATTTTGAATCTTCGCCGAACTGCATTGTGGGGAGCATGGCATGGCTTTGCAAGCATCGTGAGCATCAAAAGTTGAGCAATGTTCAACTTTTGATGCTCCCGATGCTTTCGAAGCTGGCATCAGCCAATCAAATCCCGTTTATGCAAATCCCGCCAGTACAAGCGCTAGCCAATCAAACCGCGTGCAAGCTGGGAGAGCCAGACTGCAGTTCATTTCCTCATATTCCAAACGAGAAATTACGGTAGCAAATCACCCGGTTCTTTACGACCAGAACTATTTACCGGGATACAAACCGGAGGAACCAGGCATGGAGGGAGGTGGCAGAGACAGTGGGTGAAACTGGTAGGTTTTTGCCTGTTTGGGGATTTTATATCCAGTTTACTTCGTTTTAACATTGCTATTGCTTTGTATGTCGGGGGCGGGAAATTCATGTGATTGGTTGTTGGTCGCGTTGCTCGCAAAAAATCGCCAAGCTTCAGACACTCCCAGTATCAAGTTTTTTTGGTGCCTGTAGTGTAGACGGGCCATTAGACGGGGCAGTGATATCACAAACCTGTTAATGTACGCATTCAAATACTTTTTTTTTTACCAGCTGTATTCACCTTGCAGGTGCAGCTCTGTGGCTTTTATCCTGGATAAAGTGTTTAAGTCATGGATGTTTAAAGTCTTCATAATTTGTCTAATAATATAGTTCACTTTTCATTCAGGAAGTATGACGCTGCGCTGTCAGTGCGCTTCTCCATGTTTGTGATTGGTCAAATGTTGCTAACCCCGCCCCTTTTATGTGAATGTGCACATAACTAGATAGGGCAAAGCTGGCTTGAGTTAACGAGTTGATAACCAGTGTCGTAGGACCGCTTAGTGAGAGCGCGTTTGTTTTGGATTAGGTAAACCGGGTAACTCAAACATATCCAGGTTATGTTGAAGCCCTTATCTTATCCCAAAGCCTGTTGTCTGGCTTAACCAAATATAACAGGGAGCAAGCAGCTTCTTCCATACTTAAGATGTTTAGGAAGTCCTCCAGCCATCTATTTAAATTGAAGCAGTTTGGGCTTTCTGACTTTCCAGTTCATAAGAACAAGGCGTTTAGTTGAAAGGGCTATAAGTTTACTTGCAAATGTTGATGTTATGCCATTGAGCAAGCATGTAGCTGGATTAAGAGTATGTCTATGTTCGGGATCTCAGCGAGTGTATCTCCAACTACGTCCCATAGAGATTTTACAGCCGGGCAGGACCAAAGAAAATGTAAAAGGGTACCCACTTCCGCACAACCATGAAGAATGTTTGATCTATCCTTTTGAGTCTACAGGGTGTGATGTATGCTCTGTGAAGGATTTGTAATTGTATTACTCTAAACCGGACACACTTGGAGATTGATGTTGAGTTCGCCCAGATTCTGTCCCACTCAACTGGGGTAAGGGTGATGCCTAAATCCTGCTCCCATCTTTTCTGTGTCTGCAGATTAGTATTGGCGGTGGAGGTGAGGAGAAGTTTATATATACCTGAAATCATTCCAGCCAATCCCAGTTAGCTTTTTGTCGGTGTCGCTCCATAACCCCATACTATAGGGAATCCGGCATTATATGAGATAATATAAGTATAAATGTGTCGGTTGTCGTGTTTTTGAGAACTCACGGTTGCTGACTTCTCATAATTCAAGCCGTTTATGGTGTGTAATAGGAGATAAGGTCCTTGTTGGCTAGAGGAGTCAATATTTAGTTGTCGTATATAAACAGCACGAGTCAAAAGTCACCACTGAAAGTCAATTACTCTCATGCAATGCATAAATATGAGGGCAACAGCGAGAGGGGTTGCAGAGGGAGTCATGGAAGTAGTTTCAGGTTACTTATTTAAGATTCAGGCCTGGAGAGAAGAGCAACGTGTGGAAATTAGGATAGCAGGGGACACAGAGGGAAAAGGGGACAAAGACAGTGAAAGAAGCATCTATAAAATGATGAAGAGTTTTTCTTCACTGCTGCCTTTTTTCTATGCAATGTTTGCGAGTTAGTGCAAAATTAGGTCTAAAATAAGATAACTTTTGAAAATGTTAAGCATAGGAATAAACACATTTAAGTTGAAAGGCCATTTAAAAAATAACAGCTATAGTGATGGCAGGCCCTTCTATATATCAACCAGAGAATCAGATAACAAAACCTGAGCCTTAAGCAATGTCCACACACACACACACACACACACACACACACACACACACACACACACACACACACACACACACACACACACACACACACACACACACACACACACACACACACACACACACACACACACACACACACACACACACACACACACACACACACACACACACACACACACACACACACACACACACACACACACACACACACACACACACACACACACACACACACACACACACACACACACACACACACACACACACACACACACACACAACTTACCTCTTCCACAGAGATAGGAAGAATCACTCGACTGGAAGAGAAGGAAAGAGGAGGGACGTTACTCAAAGTCAAACTGTAACAATCTCAGACTAATTCCTTTCGAAACAGTGACGAAAACATGACATTAAGATACATATTAGCCTAAAAAAAAGGGATTGGAATTCTTCAATCCCTTTACACCTCTGGATTTAAAGGTTCAAATAAAAAAAATTCCTGTGGTCTCACTGTGTTTTTATGGCTTAACAGCTGTGCTACTTAATTAGTTATTTGCAGTATAATTCGACATGAATCATTATTTAATTTGATAATAATAATAAACTGTATATGTTAACAAGATAAGCCTGCAGAGATCCTGTGAGTGACATGGTGAGAAAATGGACCCACGCTTTTATCCATTCAGCTCCCCACAAGTCTGGACACTAATTATCTGTCATGAAGCTGTCTCTGAAGACTCGTCAGCTGAGCTGGAGAAAGCCCAAGGGAAATGTAATGAGGAAATATAAAAGCTTTACCAACACTACCTGACAATCAAACAGCAATGTTCCTTATTGGAGGAATTTAACCTCTCACAAAGGAAATACTTTCCACAATGTTTTTGTAGTATAAATGATAAGGCTACTTATCTATTTTTTACACGACACGGTTGGAGAGCAGAGTACATAGGACCCACATGTAGAAGACAGTTTCTTTAAATCAAATGTCTTTATTGGCAAAACAAGCCAAAGCAAAACACTGAAAAATATACTCTCTCTGACAATAAACAGCCAAACATCATCAAGGATTTGACAACAACTGAAAGGCAAACAGAACTTAAACACCAGCAAGAATAAGACAAGACACAGGTGGGGAGGGAGGAAAAACGATAGTTACGGCTGTAACTACGGTTCTATGAGTCCCGGATGACCGCCAGAGGCGGTGCTTTAGCACTGGATATGTCCATCGCGCGCATGCGCAGCTCGAGTACCAATAACAACAAAGTCACCTGTGACCCACGTGACACCGGCTATATCAGCCGGTATTGTCAGAGGATCTGTTCCCCGAATCTTCTCGCGAGCACACAAGAATTCTGAGTGACAGGGAACTCTGGCGGTCATCCGGGACTCATAGAACCGTAGTTACAGCCGTAACTATCGTTCTATTTCGTCCCTACTGACCGACAGAGGCGGTGCTTTAGCACTGGATGACCTATACCAACAATGTCATGAAGAATCCAAGCCCTTGCTCACCACTGGAAGCAGCGGAGCTCGGCAAAAGGACCACGCCCAAAGAATGGGGAGTGGCGACATTGACCTGATGACAACTGGAGAATGTGCCAGAAGACGCCCACGACGCCGCGGCGCAGATGGTCTCCAGGGGCACCCCTCTCAGGGCAGCCCAATATGTTGAGATGCTCCTTGTAGAGTGGCATCTCAGCCTGGTGGCAGGGGGCGGCCACTGGCCCCGTAAGCCTGTGAGATGGTATCGACAACCCAGTGGGGAAGCCACTGGTTAGAGGGCCTAACCTCCTTTGGTGCCGCCAGGGCAAACTCAAGAGTTGCTCCTCCTGCCGTATACAGGCAGTAGCCTTGATATACGCCCTTTGGGCACCCCCCGGGCACAGCAACTTCGATGTGCCGTACTCCTGAATGTCAAAGCGTGCCAGCTGGGCAGGCTGATTGAAGTGAGTTTGTGGAAGGACCCCGGGCGGGAATGCCACATTTGCCCAAAGGGCAACGCATGAGAGTCCCACCTCGGGCATGTATTGTTTATGGAGCGGACATGCAACTCCCCGACTCACTTCCCTGAGGCTATGGCAAGCAGAAATGCTGCCTTTGTGGGCAGCCACCTAAGCCCCACCTGGGCCAGGGGCTCGAAGGGAGGAGGTGATAGGGCATCCGGCAGCAAGGGCAGGTCCCAAGCCGGAGCCCTCGGGGTGCAAGGGGGACGCTGCCGTAAAGCCCCTCTCATAAAGAGGGACACCGACCTGTGGCACCCCGCCGTGGCGCCGTCGACCCGAACATGTTGGGCAGAATCGCAGCCACATAAATTCAGAGTGGAGTGAGAACGTCCACTATCTAGAAGGGACTGTTGTCTAAGCAACAATGTACATGCTGTCCCCAAGGAACACGCACATTCTTGCCCCCCAGTTGGGGTAGAAAGTGCGTGAGTGCAAGCTGCACGGCCCGAAGCTCTAGCACGTTGACCCGGCGCGCACTCTGCTGGGCAGACCACTGACCCTGAACGGTCCTGCCCTGCCGCACTGCACCCCACCCTGAGAGACATGCACCTATGGTGATGGTCTCCTGGTGCGGGAACACAGCCTTCACCGGCTACCTGCTGAACCGGAAGAGTAGAGCGGTGCTACTACTCGCCGAACAGAAAAAAGGGATGTAGCTACATCCGCATTACCGGTAGAGGGAGCGGGAGCGAGAGCACTGCCTTCACCTAGCTGGGTAAAATAAAGAAGCTAACAGTATACGCAAGACGTTAGCCGAGCGGCTGCTGCTAACGATCAAGCGAGATCAAGTCAAATAACACACATGTTTAAGACCAGATAACTCTAAAGAATAGAATAGCACAGAGCCGTAGTTACAGCAGTAACCATGGCCAGGGCTCACACGGCATCTAACCGTAGTTACAGTAGTAACTATGGCCAGTACTTACACGGCTTAGAACCGTAGTTACAGTCGTAACTCTGGCCAGTACTTGCACGGCTTGGATACTTACATAGCATAGAGCCGTAGTTACAGTAGTAACTCTGGCCAGTACTTGCACGGCTTGGAACCGTAGTTACAGTAGTAACTATGGCCAGTACTTACATGGTTTAGAACCGTAGTTACAGTAGTAACTATGGCCAGTACTTACACGGCATAGGGCCGTAGTTACAGTATTGCCTATGGCCAGTACGTGCACGGCTTGGAACCGTAGTTACAGTAGTAACTATGGCCAGTACTTACGGCTTAACCCCGTAGTTACAGTATTAACTATGGCCAGTACTTACACAGCTTGGAACCGTAGTTACAGTAGTAATTATGGCCAGTACTTACGGCTTAGAACCTTAGTTACAATAGTAACTGTGGCCGGTGCCTAAAAGTGTCAGCTAACGGCTGCCCACTAGACAATATAATATTGGGAGGATGAAATCCTCCTTAATGGCCATACATGCAGAGCACACGGCACACACAGTGAAGATTGTTCTCTGCATATCGTCCTAGTGCTAGGAGTCTAGTACTAGGAGCAGTAAATACCACGATATAGCGCTACTGCAACCATACCATGCGTTTACCGGGAGCAGCAGCGAGAGCACTGCCCTCACCGGCTGAGTTAAATAATTAAGCTTAACCGTACATGCAAGGTGTTAGCCAAGCGGCTGCTGCTAACAATCAAGCAACCAAGTCAGAACACAATGTTAAGACCAGATAATTAGCTTCTAAGAAAGAGAACAGCCCGCATAGAACCGTGTCTGGTTACAGTAGTAACCGCACATGCCGAGCACACAGCACCCGCCGTGAAGATGTTCTCTGCATATCATCCTAGTGCTAGGAGTCTAGTACTAGGAGCAGTAATACAACGAACTAGCGCTACTGCAATCAAACCCTATGCTACAGGGAGCGGGAGCACTGCCCTGAGTTAATAGTTAAGCTCAACAGCAAGGTGTTAGCCAAGCGGCTGCTGCTAACAATCAAGCGACCAAGTCAGAACACAAATGTTAAGACCAGATAATAGCTTCTAGAAAATAGAAAGTACTTACCTTACTTTCTGCATCTAAACGAAAAACGGGTTTAAAGTATGACACTCTTGGCTTTCCATACTAAATCGAATGAGGGACGCAGCCAAAGCTGGGACTCAAATGCTAATGATAGCTCGGGCACAACGCCACAAGCAGAACTTTCAAAAGAGCATAAGGGCAACTTTATGGGAGAGGAAGCGGGAACACTGTCGTCACCAGAAAGTCTAAGCCACAAACAATAAGACGGTAATCAGGACAACTTGGCTGGGAGTGGGTGTGGAAACACAGCCATCACCAGCAACAAGCTGACACAAACCTGTCTGTCGAGGCTCTGCACAGCCGGCGCAGCTCCTGGAGGACGCGTCTAACGACCCGTAGCCCCGACTGTCAGTCGCGAAGCTTCACGCGGCCAGCTGTTTGCAGAGAAATCCCTCCGATCAAACATTCAAACCTGAACGCTGTAGGCTACGAAAACGTAGCCACGGTACCCTCGCGCAGCGAGAAGATGAAAAAGGAACAGATCCTCTGACAATACCGGCTGATATAGCCGGTGTCACGTGGGTCACAGGTGACTTTGTTGTTATTGGTACTCGAGCTGCGCATGCGCGCGATGGACATATCCAGTGCTAAAGCACCGCCTCTGGCGGTCAGTAGGGACGAAATAGAACCACAGGAGCACCAGGTGAACACAATCAGGTAATCAAACAGGAGGGAAACACAGAGACAGGAAGTAACAAAACACAAAAGATAGGGGGTGAACACCTTTCAAAATAAAACAGAAAAAAAGACAGATCGCGAAACCCCAAAATAAAACACAGAAGAACACCGACAGATCGTGACCTAGACCAGACCTAGAATAATAAAAGAATAATAAGGATAATAATGTGGATTCAAAACTGAACAAAAAATCCCATTAGGTATGACATTTACATATTTCACTTGGTTGCTCTAACACTGAGTCATCAGGAGATAAAAGGTGATATATTATTTTCTATTCTGAGGAGAAGACGAGAAGATGCTTCACTGAAGCAGGAAAACAGTGAGACAAAATGCAAAAACTGAGCTAAGTTAAGGAAGGAACGTTTCTATTAAAGGTTATACCTATGAAGATATGATTTTGAATATGCTATCATTATTTATATCGACATAAGGGGCACAAATATCATATTTTTTACATCTCTGTATTAGGGTGTGATACCAAAAAAGGTTATTATTATTCAACTAGCCTAAATAGAGCTAAATGTTACAGTTACCTGCAATGTCTTAAAGATACATGTATTAGAAACGTTTTTTTTAATGATCCGATGATTCAGTTAAATTACTGACGGATAAAGGGAGGTTAATGTGTTAATGTTTCATGTAATGTATATGTGAAATGTTATCTTAAATGTAAGCTAATGTAATGTTCCTGACGCATGGTATACATTACAAACAGTTATGAAAAGGGTTGTTTAGCTTGGTCACAATTTGACAAATATATAATAATGGGGATAGAAACAGGCTGCTATAAGTTATTGATGTTGAGGGAGTGGGTTACTCAAAATAAGAAGGACTCAAATGGTAACTTTATCTCTGCCTATTAATTGCCATTCCCAGTACTGCACACACACATACAGTATCAACATGTGAGGAAAGACTACATGAAACAGCTGCTGAATACAGCAATGCCTTCTGTCTCTGACACGTGTGCACTTTGTACCACCTCACACACATACAGTGTGCAGTTTTGTTTATTGTTTTGTAACTTTGTGATGTATGCCCAAATTCAGATAATCCTGCGTCCCATTTGCCACAGAGTGTAAACTGGGTCTGAGTCGCAGCCAGACATTGGATGGGAAGCCAGATGCTGCAACCAAGGCAGAGACAGTCTGTCGTGTCAAATGGCAATATAGTTTTAAATACAGATCTCCCAAAATAAGTATTTTTATGTTGCTTAATTTGAGGTGAATGCTTCTAATTTGAAAAACACACTTGAATTTACGGTTAAATAAAACAAAGATGTAAGACACCTTAATGGTTTCTCTCTCTCTGTAAATCTCCTTGGTCTAAAGGTCTTGGCAGGAAGATCAGGTGTCTCTCTGTTGCTTCAGAAAACCCAACACCCGTTTTCTTTCCTGCATGGTTTGTCTTTTCATCTCATCCTTTCTTCAAGTAAATTCAATTTCCTTTATATAGCATAATATCACACATTTGCTTCAGGGGCATTAAAGAAAACGACACACTGTCTTTTACAAATCTCTCCAAGGTTAAGAAAACCTGTAATCTTTTGTTCTTATTCTCTTATTCTCTACATCACACTGAACAAGGTGCTGGCTAAGGTACCAATGTTCACCTGCAAAAGCTCATGATGGGGGGGCCAGGGGGGGGGGGGGGGGGCAGTGCCCCCCTAACACTGACAATTATTATTTATTTATTTTTTAAATGTATATTTTCTGGTACTCGGTTTGCCAAAAACCGCAGGATTTTGTTGCTGTAATGTGAGATTATGCAGACACCCTTATGTAAAGTAGAGATGTAACTGTTCATTGCCTGTATTTTTATATAAATATGGTGTTAGTGCAAACATTGCACTATAACTTAAGCTGAAGCTAACAGTAATAACTATAAGATCTATCTGAAATAAATAAGTGTACTGAAACAAATACCAATAACTGTATTGCATTGTTTGCACAATTACTTCATACTGTCTAGTTCTCTTTTTCGTCCTGCATTTATTGTGCCCCCCTCAGAAAATAACTGGCCCCCCAGTGGCCCCCCCAGTCAAATTGGTCTAGAACCGCCACTGAGCAGGAGTGATTTAGGTCAGTGGTTTAGGTGAGCAGTATGGAGTAAAAGAAACAGCCTGTCTGTACTACAGCAGCAAATGGGTCATCTCTATACCCCTGTGATACCATCTCAGTGTGTGTGTGTGTGTGTGTGTGTGTGTGTGTGTGTGTGTGTGTGTGTGTGTGTGTGTGTGTGTTCATGTTGAAGTTTCTCATGTGTCTGTGTGTTGACAGAATGTGTAAGTGCATTCAGCATGTCATCGTGACCACATTCATTTCAAGGCAGACTGCTGAGAGCCAGACTCCCTGTAATCACCTCAGATTGTCAGCCATGCCATCACTCTCACCCTGAGCTTAGACTATAGGGACATTCATTGATTGAAGTCTTATTGTGAGAAATCCAGAAAACTATAAGTGCTGATTGATGCACAGCCATTTATGTTCTGATCAGTTAAGCTGTTCTAGATCATTGTTATTTTTAGGTGCTGAAGCTGCCAGTAGCTCAACATGTGTGCCAATTTATGGTAGCATAGCTCTGACCTTGCCATAGAATTGCAATAAAACAATTATCATACATGCTTCTTAAAGATTCATGTATATATTTTAAATAATTTATAGAAAAGAGGGTGCAAAACCATCTGAAACTATACTGTAACACTTAAAACGTGGAGCAAACCACAGTGATTACTTTTGTACACAGGTGGGTTGCTCTGTAAGGCAAATTGACTATAGTGTACAGAGTGACAGCATGCATAAGAGCTTGAACATGAAGGAACTAACATCCCGTGTGAACTCGAAAACAATGAATAATATACGATTTTCTTTAGTTGCCGGCCAAACTCATCCCAGTTCATCTGCAATCCACCGGCCTGTCCCTTATACTAACCACCAGCTGACTGTGAGCAGGCCTCAGTCTGTTATCCTCACAGAACACTGAGGCCTGCACATGCAACGTGTTAAAGTAACGTGCTAAACTATTCCCAAATCTTTTCGTTTGCACGAACGACGCCGCTTCGTGTGCTATCCTGTCCCTTTGGCCCAGCTGTCAAATTCTCAGAAATGTCTTGACTGGTGCGTCAAAAACCTCGCCATTTGACATTTGTTTGCCAACCCTTTGCAACCACCTCCGCTGTATGCTACCTGCTCACTCCCACCTGTTCTCCACACCCAGGGATCCTAAACACTATCTCCATTCCTCCAGAGGTAAATGCCGGAATGCTCCATCAGTGGTTTCACCTTCACCGCGCATCAATAACATGGCCACAGCAGGCTCACGGGGATGGACGCTGGCACGGCACGGCGTGACTTATATCAGCCATTTCTCCCTCAGCTCCACTCCTCTAGAGCATCCGTCATTTTAGCACCCCAGCAAAGGACATTCATGTATCTGCTAAAGTAAAAGCCTCATGATTTCACGAGTGATGCAAAATGTGAAGGGCACAGCCTGCACCGGCTGCTGAGGCGACCACAGCCGCAGCTTCATCAATCTCTCGGTTTATTCGGTGAATGCATTATGGTGATGGGGTGTCATGCATGAAAAATGATGACGGACACGGAGTCCTACATATACGGTATGTCGATCACCCTGGCCTCTCTCTTGTAATTCCACTCTAGGGCAACTGGCCACAATGTCAGCGCTGCGAAACCATACGGATAAACGCACACACACACACACACACACACACACACACACACACACACACAAACACATGTACACACACACACTACTTACAATTCCTTTATGAGCATTTTTTTGGCGGTGCAGTATCTCCAAGAGGGGAGCAGCTCAATACAGGGTCTAGAAACAAGGGTCGATCCCTCCCTCCGTTAGTCTCTTGTATCTCCGCTTGCTTCTCTCCCACTTCTCCCCCTCTATGTCACTCTACCTCCACAGTCGCTTATTTCCCTCAGATTCACTTCCTGATCAGGACGCGGAGCGGCGTTGCTGTTGCGCGCAGTGGCCTTCTGCAGAGCAGACTGAGGGAAGGAGGGTCGCCAGGGGGTGCTGTGTGACTGTTGTGGTGGGTCTATAAACCACCCAATTGTATGTTCAGTTTCTCAGAGAATTATTTAAATGCTTGACAATACACATTCTGCTGATTATGAGACACCTTGTTATGACCATGTTTACAAAAACAACAACCAGACTTTGGAGAATAATTGACATCGTTTTGCCATTCTAACTTATAAAGCTATCACTACAATTAAAAGTGATCCCATGAATAAGGTAGCCTATATAATAATATAATTAATATATATTAATATTAATATAATAGCTTGATTGAACCCCAAAAGAACATTGCAGGAAAAAAAGTCTACTTATGTTTTACAAGAGTTTTAAAACAACAGCACCAACAATCTAAAAATAGATTTCAAAGCATGAATGAAGTATAATTATTCGACAAAGCAGAAGTCAAACACAAAATACACGAAATATATTTTTATTTTACATTTAAATGACAAACATCAGAAAAACCACCAACAATCACTACATGAAATAACATACTCTCTGAGTTTTGCTGGATCGTTTTTCTTCAGTGCTTCACCCTCTGCGTCATCATCACAGTCCCTCTGACGTAGCAGAATAGTTATTCGCCACCAGAGTATAAATGCTCGTGACACAGGGACCACCACCGCTGGCACAGACGCACGGTGCGTCATCTCTGTAAACCCTTCCAACAAAGTCCCTGCATCTAATGTGATTATCTTCCTCCAGAAATGCCCAAACCCACCCCTGTCCACTATAGATATCTGCCATTGATGTTTTACATACTCTACATTTCAAATACATGTATGACGTGGTGTTTCGTTAAAAAAAACGTGGAGCTCGTGCCGTCATCCTTAGACATCCACACAGGATTTTCTCGCTGCAGGTCCCTGACCACGATAGTCCACCACCTACGGGTCTGTAAAATTGTGTTGGCGCGTGATGTGATGACAGGGCATCACAGGTCCCTAATCCAGCCCCAAGTCCCGGAGATAGCGGGATGTGAGTGCGTGTGTGTGTGTGTGTGTGTGTGTGTGTGTGTGTGTGTGTGTGTGTGTGTGTGTGTGTGTGTGTGTGTGTGTGTGTGAGTCTAACATTATGTAACAGTGCACTGCTGCTGTATTTATAGCGCATCTGTATCCGTCTGCCAATATCCGCTTATCATTACTCTTCTCTTCTGGATAGGATGCTGACCTGTTACCTCCTGAAGTGTAGGCTACAATCCATCCATCCATCTATCTATCTGTCCATACCTATCTGCACGCTGCATGGAAAAGCAGCGTTTAGTTATGATGCTCCAAATATCTGGAACAAACTCCCAGAAACCTGCAGGTCCACTGCTACTACTTTAAAATCCAGACTAAAGACTTTTCTTTTTGCCGCTGCTTTTAATTGAACTATTCACATCTTAAACTGCACTGTAACTTTTATCCATGTATTTTTTCTTTTACTGTTTATTTTATTATCTTTTCTTTTTAATGACTGATTTTAAATGCCATTTTCTTAATGTTTTCCGTTTTTTTGTAAAGCACTTTGAATTGCCTTGTGTTGAAAGGGGCTATATAAATAGCCTTGCCTTGCCTTGCCTTGCCTTGCCTTGCCTTGCCTTGCCTTGCCTTGCCTTGCCTTGCCTTGCCTTGCCTTGCCTTGCCTTGCCTTGTCTTGCCTTGCCTTGCCTTGCCTTGCCTTGCCTTGCCTTGCCTTGCCTTGCCTTGCCTTGCCTTGCCTTGCCTTGCCTTGCCTTGCCTTGCCTTGCCTTGCCATAACGCTGCTCCACTACTGTCTGACTAGTGACTATATGGCAGTGGTCTCATGTTGCCCCTTTGAACTGTGTACCTGAACAAATCACAGGGGTCTGCCAGCCAGCCAGCCAACAGTTGCTTCACCATCAGCAGCAGCAGAAGCATCAGATCTCCAGGAGCCACAGTCCCTGATGTGTGTGTGACATTGTCAGATATATTCTCATGTGTGTAGGGGTATCAAATGATAACCATCTGCTGGAGTTTTTAGTGTCAAATGTCAGAACGGAGTGCTGGCAGGTCTGGTAAAACCAAATATAGTGAGAGTGTGCCGGGAACATCTGGTGGAAAAACTGCTCTGAATTACTCCAGTAATCTCACCTCTGAACAAGGTTCCTGCATGGGGACATGGAGACAGGAGACACCCTGTCCTTAAACACTGAGGTTCAAGCAAATTAGGATTTTTATATGTGGGGGATTTCTGGATAAACTTAACATCATGAAATGGTGGAATTATGCAGGAATGTGTTGATAACATAAATGAGTCTCAAGACAACATCATTGTCTATATTCCTACAGGTGTGGTTTAAATGTGTGGATAATTATTTTAATGTATATGTCAGTGTGACTAAAAAATACTGCTGTTTGTTTATCAAAAGTTGAAAAAACAATTCTGTTTTAAAAGTAAATAAGGCCTAAAAATAAGGCAAACATTTTTATTTATTCAATAGTGGTGGCTCACAATACTGGCCTCTGCTGGTTCGTAGCAGGAAGACCTACAAACTGAATCAGCAATTATCTTTTTCTTGAAGCTTTTTTTCTAAAATGTCCTATAAACTTGGCCTTCAAATACAGGCACAAATTGATCATTTTAAAAATCTAAAAGTGTCACTTGTAAAATCGGAATTTCAAATCAAAAGCTTAATTTGT
The DNA here is from genome assembly GCF_902827115.2 of Pseudochaenichthys georgianus. Taxonomy (NCBI): domain Eukaryota; kingdom Metazoa; phylum Chordata; class Actinopteri; order Perciformes; family Channichthyidae; genus Pseudochaenichthys; species Pseudochaenichthys georgianus. Next base: position 19,832,363 of record NC_047516.1, read on the forward strand.
TATAATATCAAGTTGCAACCTGATTTATGACTACCCAATTTAGCAGGCATTGTTTAGAATATTGTGTAAGGGGTAGTTTTAGAAGCAGAAAAACAATCATCTATAAAAAGGGTCCTGTAGATTAAAAAACAAACGAATCGCCCCAGGCCCTAGATTACTTTGTTAATAGCTTTTTCTGTGAACCGTTAAGAATATCACAGAAACAGCTTTGTATGGAAAGCAATGAAAAAAATAGAACAAAAAGGAAAAGATATCAAGTCATCTTTATTAACCCCCACACTTTTCCATTTTAAAACAGGAACACCTGCAAAACAAACATCTCTACATAATCTAGCTCTACGCGAACAACACCAAACGGGACATACTGACATATAGCCTGCACAGCACATTTTAAATACATGATGAAATGTATTGTGGAAAAATGAGTGTAAAATGAAATAAATACACATGTGAAGGTTGGAGGAGGGACTATTTTTGTAGAGAGGCATCATGAGAGAAGTGTTGAAATGAGATGATGTGTGTGGAATTTAAAGAGGTTAACAGGGTATAAAGTGCTGAAAAGTAGGTAGAAATACTGACTCAAGATAAGGCATCTGAATGATAAACCTAAAGAAGAAATGGAAAACTATTTTTACTGATATGTGTAAAAATGTTCGTCTCTCTTACATGGACGTTTATTTAAAAGGCATCCTGGTAAACTTAACTTAAAAAAAGAAAACTAAATAAAGCAGGCAATAAAATAAATACTCTAAACATACAATAACATTTTGCATTCAGCAAAACATACCACAGTTTGTTTAAAGTCCTTCTTACAGAATACAGCCCATAAAATACTGACATTCCTCCTATTCTCAAGTATACTCTAAGCCACAGTAGTGTTTTACTATAATTAGATGCATTAATGATGAGTCTCTTTTGTATTCGCCCGAGAAACATCAACCTCTCCATGCTGTCGCTTATTGATGCCATTTAGTCCACACTTATCTCACACCATCTCTCCAAAAAAATCCAGCTGATGAAAAGACAGGTTATGGAATTTACAATCAGGATGATTTAAAGTCAACATATACAAAAAAAAAAGATTCATAAAATTGGAATCACTCACAAATAATGGTGACAACAAGCTGTCTTGTTGGTGTCACAGGGGGATATTCAGGAGCTTAAAAAAACTCTGGTTCATTTTTTCGCTCATATAGGGAAAATGAAAGCACTGTTATGTGGAACAGAGGTTCACTAATGTGCCGCTCAGAGAAGAGGGAATACAAAGAAAAGTCAGAGGATTGGGGGGAATACAGAGGGATTATGCCTCTTTCCTTTCACAGTCTTTCCTCTTGTTTCTTCTTTTTTCCCTCCACGTTTCACTGTCCTCCAAAGCGACTGTCCAACTGAATTGTTAGTTTGACGACTGCGGCATCTCTTTATCTTCATGGGAATAACAGATGTGTCAGTCTGTTTGTATGTGTACTTGTTGTAGAATATGCAATTGGTCGACATTTTATATTCTAGAAGTTAAGATTTGTAGTTGTGCTTTTGCATGTGAATGTATGCACGTATTACTGGGCTGCAAATGTTTCTCAGTAAAAATCATCTGCTGTCCTTTGCTTTTCTCTAGACGTAGGCCTCGGGTATGTCGCTGCCGTTGATCCTTAAGTAGATCTTGGCGTTGTCCTCTCTCTGCAGCTGCTCTTTGTGCAGCGTCCGTCTGTACCACATCAGGTAGAGAGGCAGCAAGAAGCCCAGCATGCTGATAACAAGGAGTCCAATGTTGACCTGTGGGACAAAATCAGAATTAGCCATGCCTGAAGGTTTCATTTGTGAGAGTCTGAGAGTGTGTTTGCGTGTCCATTCATACCCAGAAGGGGTCTCCCTCCAGGGGTCCCATCATCCACAGAAACAGGGGTTGCTGCAGTAAAGAAAACACAGCACTGACCAGGGACTGCATACCCGTTAGACTGCCAAACTGAGAGGAGGGGTACCTGCAGAGATAGAAGCGAGGACATTTTGTTTTTTAGTTTAAAGCTACATCCGTATACAGAAAAAAAAGTGATGATGATGAATTTGTGTTTTGTGTGTGTCTGTGTGTGTCTGTGTGTGTGTGTATTATGAGACTTACACAGCAGCATAGAGGCCACCAACAGCAGAGTGAATGAATCCTCTCACCACAGTGTGTAAAACGAATGAGACAATCTGAGGAAAGAATACATGGTATAGGGATCAATATTTATTATCCTTCAGTAAAAAGGTTGAGGAGGGTCTTTAAGGAATAGTTCAACCCTTTGCATTTGAGAGGGAGAGGAGAGGCTAGAACCAGGTAGCTTAGCTTAGCAAGAAGACAGGAAACATCTAGGACTGGTTCAAAGGTAACAGAATTTAAGTACATACTAAACAGATCCAGACTGGTTTCCCATTTGCTGTTACATTCACAAAATACTAAACTGAATTAAAACACTTAAAATATTCAAATACTAATATTTCTAAATGTTTGCAAGTCTGAAGCCCATTTGGATTTGGTGTTTCTCTGACAGTTTTTCGTATTCGGCATTGTGGGGAACGGTATTTCGATCTCTCTGTCTGTACACACAAACTGAAAGATTGACAATAAAGTTGACTTTGACTAAAGTGTATCACTCACCTGCACGGGGAGATTGGGTATCAGACTGGTAATCCCGAACCCTACTAGAAGGACGTTTGTGAGGACGAAAGCTCGCAGGGCATTGGTCACCTTCTGTGTCTTTTTGTCTCTTCGCTTTTTCGTCTTCTCCCCGCTAATGTTCAAAATGAGAAAGAACAAAAGAGAAATCAGAAAATTAGGCGTGATACAGGGTTCATTTTGTGGTTCATGGAGAAGTTTCTGGACCATGGAGAGAGTTCAGGAACAAGTGACTCACTTGCTGCAGGGCTCCTTTTCGTCCACTCCTTCATCGCACTCCTTTAGCTTCCAGTCCATAATCTGACCAATCACAGGAGTGGTCATCAGGCAAAGCAGCTGCATAATACCGAAGATGGAGGAGTACAGACCCACTGAGAGAGGGTAAGAATGAGGACAAACAGGTTTTAAAAAAAGAGTGCAATGAATGATAAAAAGTCAGAAAAGATTAAGTTGAGGTTATCGAGGTAATGGTTGAAATATGACTAGTTTATGATGTCTACAGGACCTTGTTCTACCTGGTTAATCACTATGATGGTACAGTTAATCATTAGTCATAGGTGCTGGAGCCATATGAAATGAAACAACAGTGGATATGGAGAAAACAGCTTCCTAAAAGTCAATACGATGCCATTATGAGGGGATTTATGGCCAGGGGAGTAATGATAAATGAAAACGAGTCATGTGAAACTCATAGGATGAATGCTTTTTGCTGTTGCTTCGGGGAAAGCTAGTTAATGAGTAGAACAAATGGTAGTTTCAGATTAAAGATGAATGACAGCTGAAGGACTGGGTTATTGACATGGGCAACAGGCAAGGGCAAATGAAAAAACAAACTAGCTATGAGAAAAGCAAGAGAGTAGTGGATTTATTATTGTGATGCAAACCTACACAATTCTAGAGGTTAAGTTCTAATTATAGTCAGTTTATTAGTAACAATCTGCTAATCTACTGATACAACTATACGCTTTTAGTCTTACCGACTTCCATTCTTTCCACTGAAAATACAAATAAAACCATTGAAGTCCAGATGCATTTATGACATGAATAAGAACCATATAGCATATGTCATAAGGCAAAGAAAAAACATGATTCAAGATAAAGAAAAATCAAACAAAAACGTTTTCTCGTACATCGAAACACAAAGACATAGAGAGATACTCAAACCATAAGCAGAGCCACATACCTGTGTTGAGGTCTCCATCACTGAGTGACTCCAGGACGCTGTTCATGGCTCCCATGTAGAACAAGAGACGGAGCTGAGTGACACACATGGTCACCAGACTGAGCATGAACATCGTGCTGGTGATGGTTTTCAAGAAGGACTGGGCTGCCGAGGAGAAATGGAAAAAACACAATTGTTAACAATACGCAATCGAGTGAGATGCACAAAATATGGGGCAAACATTGCGTTGATTTCTGAACTCTTACACTCGTCTTTGCTTTGCAGTTCCAGGTCCGTGGTAGAGAGGCAGAGCTTGTTTCCGTCAGTTATGGCCAGTTCCTTCTGCTTGATGCTGTTGCTCACGCTGAGACGCCGGCCCACGGTGGTCACCTGTTTGTAGAACTGCTTCCCTGTGATTTTATGGTCGAAGCCCAGCCAGCTGAACTTAATCTTCACACTGAGAAAGCAGAGGAGAAGGGGATGAAGAGGAATAAGATGAGAGAAGAGGACAGTGTGAGAGCGAGGACAGAGGAGAGTCGAGTAGGAAATGGAGGAAAAGGAAAGAAAAAAGTTAATATCATAAAGACAAAATGGTGACATGCATGAATCACTCAACTGGAAACGTTTTATGCTGAACACGGTCTGATTTTGATTTACAAGGATTTAAAAAGGAGTTAATCATCAGCAGACTTTAACCTGGCAGCATTACACTGCACATCTTACATCATTATTTGTCAAACAGTGTCAATGATGTCGAGAACTCCATATTTTAGCCTGCTGTCACTTATGTCCGACTATTTTTGTTATACTTAAACAAATAGAGACTTGCCAATGTTTAAGTTCAATGCATAATGTTACCATAGATGGCACCTACACACAGTAGAATTGGTGACACATTTTTGCAAATGTTCGTGTTTTTAAGGGAGCGTTTATGTTCTCGACTTTCTTCAGTCAATTTGACCTGTGGTACTTACTTGTAGTCCATGTCCTCTGGTGATGGGAACGGCTCCAGTGGCCAGTTCATGAAGCAGTTCAAGAAGACCAGTCCAGCACAGGCAGCCCACACCACCAGGATAGTGATGAAGGGTATGCCGAGGTCGTAGATAACCTGTGAAAAGCAGAATGTTGCATATAGTAAGGAAAGCAGTATGGAAAAGACAAAATCTTTACGAAAAATGGTTATCTTTGTTACCTTGACACCAGGGAAGGTGACCGCGGAGGAGGCATAGGAGCCAATCATCAGGGCGATGAAGGTGGAACGGAGGTCACCAAACATGTTAGGAAGCTAGAGGGAGGAGAGGAAAAGAGACATCGTTACAACCTGTTTATACTCTAGAATTAAAGAGCTTTTAGCAGTGGTTGCCGATTGGCCTTCTATCGAGACAGTCCATTCTGGGCTACTTTAGAAAAAAGACAGCGGTACAATATGGCGGTCTACGTGACAAGGACCTTCACATTATGTAGGCAAGAAGGGCCCATTCCAAGCTCATTAAAACACTCTCTTAGCTTCCGGTGATTAGGATATTCCATTTCCGATAAATCCCCCTAAATCATTCACACTGGTTTTTCAAGTTCGTGCAGTGATTTGCAAGCAGATTATGTTTATTCCATGACCGCAGTGGTCTCTGCTGCAGAGTGACTGCACTGAGACCAGGGACAGAATGGAGACAAATGAGGATGGCGCCTACAGACACTGGGGCAGAGAGGACAGCGGGAACCAATTAGCAAGCAGACATCAAAGGAAGTAAAACATGAACAAAGTGACATGAAGCCTACGTAAAAACAACATGAAACAGCATCACATTACACACACAGCTGTTACATTACACGACAGAAACACAGCGCTATTGAGACAGAAGGGGTGACTGAGGTGAGGTGACATGTTCTCTGTTTTTTGACACGCTATGCTCCCGTTTGAGCACAGCGAAAAGAGAGCTGCGAGGAAAAACAGAGGACGCAGGAGACAGTGGGTGGAAAAACATCCAAACACAAAGGCCTCCACAGGCTGTTCGGTTTTCAAGAGACTGAACAACAACAAGCACATCCAATTACAAGAGTGGGGAAGCGAAGGAAAAGGTATGTGCTGTGTGTGTGCTAAATGAGGTATTAAGCAAGCACATTGAAGCACCCAGTTTATATTTCCCAGCAATATCTCCAGGAGTTCTGAGAAAAAACGATTGTTAGAGATACCAGTTTAGCAGCTGCTGGAAACACATACATGGGAAAGGTGACCTGACATCTGACATTGGCACAGAGCCAGCTGATTATTACCTAACAACGGAGAATAAATGCCTGTAGGTCTGAGGTGCAGTCACGATCAAGGACTCGAGGAACAGCATAGTGTCTAATGATTAACCCAACGCTAAGACTTTCCCTATATACATTATCAGGTTGTGAAGGAGACGGTATGGAAGTTGGCGGGGGGAATGTGGTTTAATGTACAGACTGTGGGAGCAAACAAAGCCCTACATTATGGTTTTATTACATCACTGACATTTAGGCCTAATGGGGGCTTCAGTGTGATGCAACACATACCACATAGGAGATGTACATCACAGTTACAGCCTGTGGTGGGATAGAAAAGGGGCATTTATTGGGAGATTTACTGGATTAGAGCCCCTCTCTAGTGAGCAGCATCACCATGGTACAGCACAGGACTCCCATGTTAGTCACTGTAAGGCTGAGCTGATGACAAGAGGAGGGGACAGGAAGATGAAGAACAACAACGGGGACAAGGCAAAGGAATGTTGAGGGGTTGTTTGTTCCTGGGAATCATGAAGAGCATCAGTTGTCTCAACACGTAAAGGTCTGAATCTAGGGTATGCAGGGTCTTCATGGTAAAGTGAAGAGCGTAGCACATCCTCAACAGTTTCGATGATGTTCTTATTAAGGCACACTAATGGATGCAGTGGAAAGTGATAATGAAACATTGAGTTGCTCCCAAAGGCTCTGCATCAGGAGTATTACAAGACACACACAACATGTATACACTTACTGTGAGAGATGTGAAGGTCATACACATGCCCCCAAAGCCATTGAAAGTCAGGGCAATGAAGATAAGGACCGACAGTTCTGCAAATGAATGACACATAGGTTAGCTCACGAGTGACTTTCTCAACATCCAAACTACTGTTCATTGTTTCAAATACAGTGACGGAAAATACACATCAGCCCGAGTACTCTTCCGGCCGACTTACCATTTGGATTGTAGGATCCATAAGCAATGAGTAGACAGGAGAACGCGAAACACATGCTGAAAATAAATGAAGAAAAGTCACAGCATTAAGTCAAATTACCAGAAAACCTAAGTTAATTATAATTAACCTGTGTTCACATAATTACTGTAACAAAGAAAGAACATCGTGGTTAGTTTGCATAGTTTCCGCTCTCCTTTCTTACCTGCCCAGCAGTCTGAGATTGCGAGGCCCGTATTTATCCATGACGATCCCCAGGGGCAGGGTGATGGCCGAGAGCAGGAAGGAGCCCACTGTGAACGCCAGGTTCAGCATCTCATCCTGTTCTTTACAAATCAGCCAGCCGTTCATTTTCAGGGGCCCATCCATAGGCACCAGGGGCCTCATCTCCACCCCGTCTCCCAGACCGACCACGCCAGCCTCAGTCTCAAAGTATTCAGCATAGTCATCGGGTTCCGAAGTGGCAAGGGGAAGGGACAGATTGGAGATGGAACTGTTGCCTGTGAACAGAATGAAAATAGGTAGAGAATTGAAGTGGAAAATTGTTGTATTTACACCTACTCACTTAGGTTTGAGAGAAGTTAAATAACCATGCTATTTAGACTAATTAGTACGTTGGAATGCAAGGGACAAAAGGTGATACGCTAGCAGTGGCAATAAACACATTATCGTCAGTCAGAACCTGCCAGGAGATAAAGGTGCAACAGTCCAGGAGAAGTCCGTGTGAGGTAGAAAGGGAAGCAGCAATTCTGCCTGGATTATAATCCCTTGAACCTTTCAGCCAGCAGACATCTTTGTTGTCACATGAGGGATGTATATGCACGACATCCCTGTGTGAAACACCCTGATGTGCTTCCTAACTGGGTGTCAATCCTATTTCAGAAACTAAGACTTGCTGATGCTTGCTGACTTGCACATTTACTTGATTTCCTCTTTTTGTTGACTTAACATACGTCAACGTTTAACCATAACTCATTATTCTCTGCTGCATGTGCGCAATGCCTCATGTATGCTTCATCATCATTTTCTTTCTTTGTCAATCATATTTCTTACTGCCAACCCCCCCAGCGGTCTAATTTACTACTATTCATCACTTTTCTATCAGTCTTCACTTCCCTCCCTGCTCTTTATCAGTGGACTTTAGGCTTCCATATTACCGGTCATAAAATCTGTTCCTCTATCACATGTCACATGCTTGAAAAGCGCTGAGCTGGTGCTGCGGTCCTCTCCCTGTTATGTCATCAGAACAAGATAAGACGTCTGTGGCACGAGCCGGGAAGCTCAATTATCACTCACTACACTATAGTTGAATAGCCTGTAAACGTGACTCGAATTAGCTGTGAGTTATTGAAGGTTTACGGATGCATTTTGAGTGACGCTGATTGGGTCTCAAGTTCAAGCAAGAGCAAGTTGCATCACTTGCAGATTAAGTTGAATTGGAAGACAATGCCAGACAAGTTATACAAACATTCTCCTACTGGTCAAATCCATGTCCAAAGGATAAGTGTGGCCTAATTCCTCTCTCACGTTCCCTTTTTTGCTTACTCTCTTCTACAAGACCTGACTGGGGCCATTGTGTGCATTGTGTGGCCTTTGTACTTCAAAACACAAAGCAGCTGCATGACTTTGCTCAAAGAGAGGAATAAGAAGAAAAAGAGAAGACGAAGGCGTGAGGGCAAAAGGACAGCCGATTCCAACCTGCATCCCTGCTCTCTTTTTAATTTAACTGATCAGGTTTAGTCTCCTGAGGCCTCAAAAAGCAGCCTGGGCCCCTTTCAGATAAACACTTATTCTTTAAAGAGAATAGAAGAAGCCAAAAAGCAGCCTATTAAGTTACCTATCGTGAATAAAACCTTGCTCACTCTTTTGCTCTTAGTACTGGTGATGACACTGAAGGACTGTAAGGGCAGCCCTCACTGGCAATCCACATTTAACAGCTCACTGTCTTCCATAAAGAAAGACAGGACAAACGCAAGCTCTGCACTTTAAACTCATGTAGGCAGATGCTCAAGACTGTTTGCCTTTGCAAATGAGGGTTTCCTTTACTATCAAGGCACATGATGAAACACATGACAGATAAGAAATGTGACATACTTGTGAAGAGAGAGGAATGCAAGCAGCCTGTGACTCACCTTCCTCGTTGCAAAGGTAAGAGTAGAAACCCTCTGACTTCAGCATGATGAGGAGTGATCCCCATCCCAACAGCACGGCAGAGAAGAGCAGATTCTCAATGATGGCCGTCACTGCCATCCACCAGCGCCTGGCGAACGCCGTGGCCAGGGACAGATTCATGGTGGCGGTTGAGAGAGAACACAGGCCGGGAGAAAGAGGAACCAGAGGAGAGCAATGTGGAGTTGTGAGAGTCCACCACCACAGAGGAAGGAACAGCCCGGTCTGACGCTCAGGATGAACAATCACTGATCACTTATCTGTGAGGGGAAGAGAGGAAGGGGGAGGTTTTACTGTTGCTTGTAACTTAACGACAGGAACGTTTTTATAAGCTCAAATGATAAAAGCCTCTAAAGCTAACATGATATGGTACCGGTTGCACACATCTGACATGAAGAGAAAATGAACCTGTGATATCTGTTTCTTAACTTTATGATTAATATGTCATCAGACACAGGGGAGAGCAAATGTAACTGTAACAAAATGAACTAATAGTAGCAATGGCTGGTGAATGATTAACTCCTCTGCTAGTACCACGATCATTACATCACTCTGCTGCATGAACAAAGAGCTTACATCACATTAGGCACTCACAACTTAAGAAGCATCCACTGTGGCATTACAGACATTCAGTTGTTAGCTGGGAAAAAATACAAACTGGTCCAAACTGGACTTGAAAAGAAAAATGGGTTTCGCTCCCTGAGCCCTCACCCCACGGCCCCTTCACTCTACAAAAACCCCTAATATGTCCTCTCAGGCCCATCCAACCGAAACTCTGCAATTACTGTGGTGCATCCAAAACATAAAGGAGCAGCCAGACAAACAATACACAAATCAGCTCAAACCTCCAACCCCTCTCCCTCCCCCTCTCTCTCTTTCTCTCTCTCTTTCTCTTTCTCTCTCTCTCTCTCTCTCTCTCTCTCTCTCTCTCTCTCTCTCACAATACTGTACATGTACATACACACACAATCTGCTTCACCATTAAGAAATAAAAAAAGTTGTCTGCTGATTTAAAAGAATATAGATCAGCAAGAGTACACAATATAATAATGGATAGCTTGTTTCAGAATATTGGTGTCTTATTAAATTAAATAACAGTTTTCTACAATGCAATACTTAAGTGAATCACAGGTAACATGTCTAAGCAAATCACAAACTTCCTTACCTCTCCAGGCAGCACCCTCCAGCTCCAAACCGCCTGTTGCTCTCTGGTTATCTTTGAAAAGCAACTTTTATATACCCAAGCAATCCTCACGTGGCGCCCCCTATTGGCCGTTGGCTGTCTGATGTATGCACCTCAGCCAACCAGCACTCAACAGCCTTGAAAGCCTTGATGTTACTGTAACAATAAGATCTTGAATGGAGGTCAGTTGATGTGCCCTTTATAGTTTTTCCTAATAGTTCATCAAAAAATGTTATTAATATGAATGACAGGCTTAAAAAAAAAAAAACGTATTATCAAAGTCATTGTGCAATTGGAGGTCCGAAAACACAACAAGCCAAACAAAGTCCGGTTGAAAAACATAATGGATTTTGCAGATAGGGGAGGATGCGTCACGGCTAGCTATCAACAGTTGTCCGGATCAATGGCTGCTATTGATGGAGAGGAGACAGGAGCAGTCTTAGTCGTTGTGTAAGATGTTTACTGGTGTTTGGTTACTGTGTTGTGTGTGGTTTTAACCAGGAAATGATCTGCTGAGGTTGAAGTTTGTTGCATAAAAACAACAACAATGAGGAATTTGAGGAAGAACTTCGTTTGTTTACCACAGAGCAACATCGATTTGATTAGAAAAAAACTTTAAAAAGGCAGAATTCTCAGAATTCCTGCCTCTTAAAAGACGAATATCTTCTGGTATCTTTGTTGCTTTATAAAAAAAAAGACATATCTTTGAGAAAAGACAAAATAAGAGTATTGGGCAAGGAAAACACTTTTTGTTCTTACATGCCGAAGACAGTTAAACGTGACTGACATTAATTAATTTATTATAAAATATACGTTTTGCAATCGTTTCTCAAAATCTTTTAGATTAAATCATTTTTGCTGCATTGACATTAACTCAGATTTGCATGATTAACAAAATGTCTGTTGAATGTCCTTTTAAATCGAAATAATTCACATGAGCTTTTATGTTATAATGACCTTCAGTTTTTAAATTTCTATTTTTCATTTGTGCCCTCTCTTAGACAATTTTAACCACTTTGACCTGTTTTTAGGTCTGGAAGAAAGTAGATCATGTTTAAGTGGGGATCGTATCATCAGTCAAAACCTGTTTTCCAGGTGGCCCACTCTTAAACTGTAATCAATATGCAAATAATTCACTGAGTGAGCAACAGAGACCCAATCTGAAGAAACACTGATAACGTAAATTGTGCTGTTACAGTGATCAATCTCTGAAGGTCTGTGATTCAAATTCGCTTTTAATCTGGCATCCTGTGAAACTTTTCATGTTAATGAGCATTTGATGAGCATAGATGAACCAATCACAATGGTTGAGTATCAGCCATTAACTGATCAATGATCTCCAACTGTTGCTACAAGTGTTCAACCGAATTTGTCAGTTAGTGACACATTCATTACAAAACAGTAACACACAGATCACATAGTTAATCACTAGTGCTGTGTTCATTTCCTGCACCCAATCAAAAACTGTTAATTATATAATCAGATGCATTATATGAGGCAACAGATATGAATGACAAGATTTAGTGAAATGTTATTAACTACGACAGTACATCACTGTATAATACTGATTTTTCATATTTTGAATACATTATATATATGCTGCCAACATGTGGAGGGTTAAAATAAAGGGTTGTAAAAACATTTAAAAATATTTGAACCAAGTTTAGTATTTTCCTGTGAGCCACAGAAAAAGAAAAGGAGTTGTCATTGATCTCTTCTCTTGGCAACTTATACATTATTAACCCCACCTTGTGGTTGTTGTTGAGCCTTGCACTTAAAATAAAAAAGGACACATGTCACACCACAGTTAAAACAAGGTGTTTATTGCACATTCATAAATGGATCACACCTTTGGTACAGCTATGCTTTAAAAAGTTAACATCGAACACAGTGCAACACGCCGTCAAATTGCAACATAAAAACAATCCACAAATATAAAATGCTTATACATCTTAATTCTAAGAAATAAAATAATCCTTATCTTTATACAGGATTTTACAGCCCTTCAAATATTTAGGTTGGTCTGATCATTGCTTGATATTTACATACATAACTTCAAACACAACAGTGATTTTGTCCCTGGATATTTTTTTGTTTGGTTGCATAAATGACCAAAGTTACACACAGAGTAAAGCATTGTTGAGTCCCTTCATTATTGCAGTCCACCTCCAGCCATGAGGCAGAGAGCCAGCGAGAGCAGCAGTGTCCTTAAGGAGCATTCAGTTCCTATTGCTGCAACAGAAAACACAATGTAAGTTAAACAGGAAGCCAGAAACAAGATAGTTAGGTCATGATGAGTTCACGATCAAACATTTCACACCCATGACATCTTGCTACAGAGATTTACTGGAATATCTGTTCATTCCCAACCTCAGTAACCATCTTATCTCTGCAATGTTACCATAGAATTCATATTTGACTCAACTTAATCAAATTCACAATAACAAGCCTACCATGTTTTATAACCAACTGTTTTCAATCGCAAATTCATATTGTTTGGTCTAATTATGGCTTAAAACTAGTTATAACTAAAACAATACATTTCCCATGGAATATCATGCTTATTTCAGTTTATATAGTTAACAAATGCTAATGTAACAGTTGACAAAAGACACATTTCTTTCCCTACACCCAATACAAACTAAGCAAACATAGATAAGATTTAAATCTGTGTATCTACCGTCCAATTGTTTTTCTTTATTAAACATGTAAACGGAAGAGCGTCTGAGAGGCCTTTTTGCTTTTTTTTTGCCATCCAATCTCTGTACTCCCAAAGCGAGAGCTGTGTCCGGGTCCTCGGCAGTAAATCGGACCCATTTCCGGTGAGGGTTGGCCTCCGCCAGGGCTGCGCTTTGTCACCAATCCTGTTTGTAACATACATGGATCGGATTTCGAGGCGTAGTCATGGTGGTCTGCAGTTCGGTGGACTAAGGATTGCACCACTGCTGTTTGCAGATGATGTGGTTCTAATGGCTTCATCGGTCTGCGACCTTCAGCACTCACTGGATCGGTTCGCAACCGAGTGTGAAGCAGCTGGGATGAGGATCAGCACCTCCAAATCTGAGGCCATGGTTCTCAGCAGGAAACCGATGGACTGTCCACTCCAAGTAGGGAATGAGTCCTTACCCCAAGTGAAGGAGTTCAAGTATCTCGGGGTCTTGTTCTCGAGTGAGGGAACAATGGAGCGTGAGATGGGCCGGAGAATCGGAGCAGCGGGAGCGGTACTGCAGTCGCTTTACCGCACCGTTGTGACGAAAAGGGAGCTGAGCCAGAAGGCAAAGCTCTCTGTCTACCGGGCCATTTTCGTTCCTACCCTCACCTATGGTCATGGAGGATGGGTCATGACCGAAAGAACGAGATCGCGGATACAAGCGGTCAAGATGGGTTTTCTCCGCAGGGTGGCTGGTGTCTCCCTTAGGGATAAGGTGAGAAGTTCGGTCATCAGGGAGGGACTCGGAGTTGAACCGCTCCTCCTTCGCGTCGAAAGGAGCCAGTTGAGGTGGTTCGGGCACCTAGTTAGGATGCCACCTGGGCGCCTCCCTAGGGAGGTGTTCCAGGCACGTCCAGCTGGGAAGAGACCAAGGGGTAGACCTAGGACCAGGTGGAGGGATTATATCTCTTCGCTGGCCTGGGAGCGCCTTGGGATCCCCCAGTCAGAGCTGGTTGATGTGGCCAGGGAAAGGAACGTTTGGGATTCTCTGCTGGAACTGCTACCTCCGCGACCCGACCACGGATAAGGGGGAGAAGATGGATGGATAGATGGTAGACTTGATATCAGCAATACTTCCAGTCAGTACTCCGGCAGCAGCATTTTACACCATGGAACATCTATAGAGTCTGGCCTGGATAGCTGGTCCCTATCCTTCAGCACACTGACACACTGTCACTCTTGTTGGCCTCTTATGAAGCTGCTGTCTTTTACAATATGATTATTTCTCTGCTCCTAGTTCAATCCTCTCAGATTGTTCCATCAGTCCCAGTCATTGCATGTCAATCAATAGAGATTTGAAAAACGTGTCCAATTCAACAAAATGTTTTTATGTGAGTGAAGGCCAGAGCTAAATTATAGATTGTTTGATTGTGTATTTACAAGGTGAGAGAAAACAAATCCACATCCTCCTATGAAACGTATTTTATTTCCTTTTCCATGTTATACTTATACTTACTTGCATTAGAACATTTGCATGTTGAACTGCATGATATCTTCCCCAGCTTCAAGGTAATACAATAAAATGAATTGATTCATAATTTTAAAAAATTGATGCAAATGTATAAATTAATAATGTTGTGTGCAAACATTTCAAATATAAAATGAAAAATAAGTTTACTTTTCTAAATTATAATAAACTATTAAAAAAGGTTTCGTCAATATACGTTTTTCTGCCTAAAATAGTTGAAATTGAACGCAAACTATATCAAACACCATGGCATGGCAATTAACCCATTTGTGCCCGCTATTTAAATTGACTTTGGTTAGTTAATACAAATATTGATATTATATATATATATATATATATATATATATATTTATACATATATAATTGATGCAGTCTTTCTGATTTTTTTTTTTTTTAAATACTGCAAATGAAGAATATTTTAAATGTTCTGCAGAGAGTGCCCTAACTTACAGCAGTTGAACAGATTTGTGGAAGGATACATTCTTCATGGGCTTCAATGGCTCTTGTAAAGGGTGTTTTATTGTTGCTTGTATTATCCTCAGATAGTGGTTTGTTTAAATAAATGACATTTCAATAAATATTGCAAAAAATGGCTCCAAAAAAAGCATATAACCTGGCCGGCTTAACCAGTGTGTAATTCACCAAGCACCACAAGATTCAGAGTTTATAAAGTACAATTCTGGGCCATTGCTTGTGTCATTTCTCCAAACACATACACTAAAAATGCCTGTTTTGAAGCCTTAAAATGGTGCAGGAAAAATACTTTACATTGTATTATACTTAAAGACAGGGCTATTCAGTTAAGAGAAGAGAAAAAAGGAAAGAAAACTGTTATAATGGGTGATGTAACATTAATGACAGACATAATATGAGGTCCTTGGCAGTTGGCACTCAGACTTTAGAGGGGTCATTTTGTGATCATGGGGCATCACCCTTACAGCATCAGGACAATATCATAGGAGTCAGACACTGGAAGTGTGCTGGAGGCGTTGACTGGGCCTGATGGAAGGATGAGGCTGATGAGACTGAAGAATCTGTGACGAACTAGCGGCTGAGAAATAATCATATATTAAAAGACAGCAGCTTCATAAGAGGCCAACAAGAGTGACAGAGTGTGTCAGTGTGCAGTCTACCATCCTCTTAAAATACTCTGTCCAACAATATCAGTCTCATGAAGAAAGGTTTTTTAACGCTTATTCAAAATAGCAGAGAAACATGCATTCTTGTTCTCAGGAGGGGACATTGACAGAGGATTGTTGGAAAAGTACACAGTAAGTACTTCATAGTACTTATGGGGGTAGTTTCACTAGTACTGAGTCCAACAGGATCAATCTCACGAAGAACTAATGGCAATAAAAAAGAATTCCCTCATCAAACTTAGCAGAAGTGGCTTGATTTTGTTCTCAGCAGGGGACTTTGACAGAGTATTCCTCAAACAATACACAGTAAAAGTACTTCAATGTATTGTAAGTAGTAGGCTAACTAATACAAAGTCAAACAGATATCAATTTCATTAAGAACTAATGGCAAAATTATATTTTTATCATTCATCAAAGATAGCAGAAAAACATGCATTATGTACTATGGAGGGGACTCTGACAGAGGATTACTCACAAAGTACACAGCAAAAGTACTTCATTTTATTTCTGGTAGAAGTCAAACTAGAACTGAGTCCAACAGTGTCAGTTCTCATTCATAACACTCCGTTCGATGTCTCACTATGGGATGCGCCTCATCGCGGATCAAACAGAAGCATCAATCTCATTACGCCAATCCTGATTGGCTGGTGATCTTGACGTCAGCGTCAGGGAATTCACCCCCTATAAGTAGCTTGCGCCACAATGCATGCGTCATTCAAACCCCTCTTCTCGCTTCAGAGCACATCTCTATAGTAGCCGGACAAGCTTAACGGTCCACAGACTGAACCCAAATATAACCATTTCGGTCGACGGGCGCTCGCCGGCTACTCCTTCTGCTTTGCAGGAAGACGGTAATACTAACGCCAGTTAGTATTGAAATCGACCTCGCCCTTCTCTTCCCCGGAAAGTAAGGTAGGTCTGATTTTTTCTAGCTTCCCCTTACTACCGACACCACGGTAGCGAGGACGCTTTTCTTTTTCTCTCTCACGGAGGAGAAAAGGATTAGAAGTATATTGACACACCAGTCAATATTCTTTGAGAACAAAGGACCCACACCGTCCCTTTTCTCCGGATTAAGGACGGGTTGGTAACACTTTTTCTCTCAACGACGTACCTGTTACGAGCGGGTCCTCTCCACGCCACGAGGCGAACAAGATGGACGCCTCTCCCCCTCACACCAGAGGAGTCAGGGACTCGGAGGCTCGGTCATGCGGCTGCAGGTTGAAGATAGCAGGCACAGACTCACACCAGGTCTGCTCGTCCTTCCTCGGGCTGGAACACGCCCAGGAGGCTATCGACAACCCCGGCTCGTGCGGGTATTGTGCCCGTTTCACCCGCCTCCACCGACGGCTAGCACACCAAGCTAGCTTGTTGGAACAGGACTCCCTCATGTCCACTGATTCGCCGTTTGGCAATCAAGACACGGGGGCGTCCGCCGCAGAGACTGAGCCCCTCACTGTGTCGGTCTCGGGCTCACTAACAGCGGCAGCTGCGGAACCGGGATCCCACGCCGTGTCAGGCCTGGACCCGGTGGCGGCAAGAGACACGGGAAAGGAGCCCCACGCCTCACCACAAGTCTACGGTTCCCCAGCTCTAAATGTGTTCCCGCCGCCTCGAGAGATGCCTCAACACCATCCTCAAGTCCGCATAAACACACTTATTGATTTTTCTGTCATAAAACATTTTCCGCTGAAGCATCCAGGCTTCGAGCCAAGGGCGCAGCTCGAAAAAATTAAAAGAAAAACAATAAACAGTCCGTCAACTGTTCCCATTCTGAGAGCAGCTACAGCCTCTCTCAAAGGGCGGACAATTGACGGGTCTGTGAAGGCACCACCGTCACGTGCATGCGCAGTGCCGGCTGGGGTCGTGAAGGCGCCACCGTCATGCGCAGTGCCGGCTGGGGTCGTGAAGGCACCACCGTCACGTGCATGCACAGTGCCGGCTGGAGCTGTAAAGGCACCACCGTCACGCGCATGCGCAGTGCCGGCTGGGGTTGTGAAGGCACCACCGTCACGCGCATGCGCAGTGCCAGCTGGGGTCGTGAAGGCACCACCGTCACGCGCATGCACAGTGCACAGGAGCTGTAAAGGCGCGCATGCGCCATGGCGCGCGGAGAGTGATGGTTACTGTGGAATGCGTAATGCCACTGGTTGCACCCGACTTTTCTAGTACGAGGTGTGCCTATGGGTGCTGTCCTTTCACGGAAAGTGGTCACCACGGACGCATGGGGAGGTATTTACGTAACCCCAGTTCTCAGAGTAACATGAAGTGAGATGTCTCACCAGACGGCCCTCCTTGCTATGGTGAAGCGAGAAGAGGTGCTTATTTTGAATGACGCATGCGTCGTGGCGCAAGCTACTTATAGGGGGTGAATTCCCTGACGCTCACGTCAAGATCACCAGCCAATCAGGATTGGCGTAATGAGATTGATGCTTCTGTTTGCTCCGCGATGAGGCGCATCCCATAGTGAGACATCTCACTTCATGTTACTCTGAGACTGGGGTTACGTAAGTAACCTATAGTTTCCTTAAGAACTTGTGGTAAAACATATTTGTATCACTCGTCAAATATAGCAGGAATAATGAAGAGCAGCTGATTTGAAAAAAACCCCGCGAGAGACGGCGGAGTTGACGACAGTGCAGAATCGCTGCATAGTTTAAATCTCCTAACAATGTTGTCCATTTTAGACAGAGGCTTATTATATTTACAGCCCTTAATAACATCCATTTTCTGGGCTCAATATGTGTCGTGGCCGTTTTCGTGGTGGTCGCTAAATTCCCCTTGTTTATAATAATCACCGGTCCTTCAGCAGGATACTGGAGTGATTACAAGTGTGATTTTAGCAAACGAGTGCTTATGTTTTGAAATCACTTCCGTGAGTTTCGCCCCGCCCCTCGCTCCAAGGACCATTTGACCATTCAGTAAGGTAAAAAGCAAAAAGGCCTCTCAGACGCTCTTCCGTTTACGTGTTGAATAAAGAAAAACAATTGGACGGTAGATACACGGATTTTCCAGACAGCCATTGATTTTATTTTTATTTTGATATGAAATTATAATATTTTTGTATTCTCTTGTAAGATAAGATAAGATAGAACGTTATTGATCCTAATTTGGGAAATGTTTGTGTTGCAGCAGCATAAAAAGACATGGCATTACATGCAAATTAAAAGACAAGAAATAAACAAGAAAGTAGAAAATATACATGTTTTGACAAATGAACAAGATATAAAGCAAGGTATTATATTTACATAAATATGTGACAGATGGAATATGAAATATTAGACTGAATATTTGTATTGAAATAAGGATAAATCTTACCATGCGATGAGTTTTCTGGAATTGAAAGAATATATACATACAAATGTGAGATTTCAATGTACATGATTACATTATCTTAATGCACAAGCATGTGTGACACCATTTAGACACACAATGCATGCTTTACATACCATTGATGGTGAAGATGGTCTCCATGCCAGCGCGGATGTGGTCCGTCACGTGACAGTGAAGTAACCAAGTCCCCGGGTTCCCAGCAACCATCTCCACTGTCTGGAAAGTTCCGGGGAAGAGATCGAAGACGTCTGCACGGTGCACACGGTCCGTCTATACACACACACACACACACACACACACACACACACACACACACACACACACACACACACACACACACACACACACACACACACACACACACACACACACACACACACACACACACACACACACACACACACACACACACACACACACACACACACACACACACACACACACACACACACACACACACACACACACACACACACACACACACACACACACACACACACACACACACACACACACACACACACACACACACACACACACACACACACACACACACACACACACACACACACACACACACACACACACACACACACACACACACACACACACACACACACACACACACACACACACACACACACACACACACACACACACACACACACACACACACACACACACACACACACACAATACAATACAATACAATACAATAAAGGGGAACAGAAAAAAAGGAAATAGGCACTGAGTAAAGAAACTTTCTGTCTGGGCATGTCGAAATGTTAAACCCAAATACAACAACACACTATCATCCTTTCATTATTGGATTTAAACCAGAGCAGTATATATTGTGTGTCCAACATTTACAGAGACATAATGGGTCTGGTAGCGTTTTAATTTAGAGTAAATATATGATCATATGTTGTGATGTTGGTGGTTACCTTGTAGGTGAAAGTCTCAGCGTGGAAGTGCACAGTGTGCATGTCCACTTCGGTGCCCATGCCCAGCAGATACCAGTCTACTTTCTGGCCGCGGGTCATCACCAGTCCATGGAGATTACCATACACCAGGCCATTGATCCCTTCAGTAGACATAAATATAATCTCTTTTATCGTATGGAATCAGAGAGACATGCAGAGAAGTGTGATAAGAAAGTGTCAGGAATTTGAAACACTTTGGAGGCAAATTTCATAATAAATTATTTAAATTGGATCAAATATTGTATTACATTTAAATACACAGACTTGGTTGGCATAATTAGATGGTGACTTTAAGCATTAATTTTTCATATTATTAATTATAGGATTTATGTTTAAAATCTTATGTTTGTTCAGTACAGTAAGTGCACTATATCTCACCTATCTTTCATAGAATTTTCCCCATGGGCAATTTAAGTCCAAAAAGTACACATTATCAGTTCTACAATGTATGCTGCCCACATTTTCTTCAATCTCATTTTAATACTTGTTCTGCTTACATATACAACGTTTTCTCACAAGGAGTCAATAAACCCAGACGTAAATTCTTTAACGACTGTTTAAGACACTTTTACTCTCCGTGCTTCTCTTATCTCTTACCGTGCATCTTGTTGCTCTCCTGAAAGTCTTCATCTCGTGTTAAGGTATCGGGGTCAGCACCGAGGTATGTTTTGATGTTCTCGTCCAAATACCAGGACTGGTTTTCGTCATGCACCATAAAGAGCAGAGCGAACTCCTTCTCCACGTCATCCCTCTGTCTGTCGGGCCCCTCGCCTCGCTGCAGAGTCCCCGGCCTGCAGATCACCAGAGGCCCCAGAAGACCACTGTACAGATCCTGAAGATAAATAGAGGAATCTGCCCTGTCAGAAACATCTTCCACTCTTCAACATGTCCATTAAAACACACACAAACAGTGACTTATTTGCTTCCATGTGAATGTATACAGGAAGTATGTACCTTAATGAAGTCCACATTGGAGTAGTATGCATAAGATATACAGTTAGGATCGGAGACCCCTGGACCAGAGCTGTTAGGAACATCCCATGTCAGCTCCAATATATTACCTAGAGGCAAAGGAAGACATAAAACCAGACAAATCATTACTTCTGAGAAAAGGCCAGTGTTTCCACCCTTTAGTTTGAGAGCAGCAGCAAACATTGTAGTTTTCTTGTCAAATGTGACTCACCAGGTTTGACAGGAATGTGTGCACCGCTGGCCTTCACTCCATGTGCACTTATCGAGTACGGCCTGCTTGCGTTGTTCTTGAAAGTGATCACGATCTGCTCTCCTACCTCTGCTTTGATTATTGGACCTACAGGGGAAGAGAACGATAGTTACGGCTGTAACTACGGTTCTATGAGTCCCGGATGACCGCCAGAGGCGGTGCTTTAGCACTGGATATGTCCATCGCGCGCATGCGCAGCTCGAGTACCAATAACAACAAAGTCACCTGTGACCCACGTGACACCGGCTACATCAGCCGGTGTCGACAGAGGATCTGTTCCCAGAATCTTCTCGCGAGCACACAAGAATTCTGAGTGACAGGAAACTCTGGCGGTCATCCGGGACTCATAGAACCGTAGTTACAGCCGTAACTATCGTTCTATTTCGTCCCTACTGACCGCCAGAGGCGGTGCTTTAGCACTGGATGACCTATACCAACCATGTCATGAAGAATCCAAGCACTTACTCACCTAGTTGGAAGCAGCGGAGCTTGGCCACAAGACCACCCCCAGGGGGTGAGGAGTGGCGACATTGACCCGGTAGAACCTGGAGAATGTGCCCGAAGACGCCCATGACGCCGCGGCGCAGATGGTCTCCAGGGGCACCCCTCTTAGGGCAGCCCACGATGTTGAGACGCCTCTTGTAGAGTGGCATCTGGCCCCTGATGGCGGGGGGCGGCCACTGGCCCCATAGGCACATGTGATGGTATCCACCACCCAGTGGGACAGCCGCTGCTTCGAGAGAGCACGACCCTTCCTAGTGCCGCCATGGCAAACGAAGAGCTGCTCTGACTGTCGTATACAGGCCGTAGCATCAATATACGCCCTCAGGGCACGCATAGGGCACAGCAACTCAGGTGTGCCGTTCTCCTGTGGAATGTTAAAGCGTGCCAGCTGGATAGGCCGATTGGCCTATCCAGCTGGCACGCTATCCACTATCCACTATCCAGAAGGGACTGCAGAAACTCTAAAATGGTGGCCACGGAGCAATGTCCCGGATTCTCAGCCTTACTCACACACCAGTGGGAGAAGAGCCTCCATTTGCACTCATACTGTGCCCGAGTGGATGGAGCTCTGGCATTCAGGATAGTTTCCCTGACAGATGCCGTGACACCGCTCAACAGTGGGTTGGGCCCTGCAGAGGCCAAACCCAGAGCTGAAGGCGGCGAGGGTCGGGATGCCAGATTTGACTCTTGAGCTGTGACAGGAGGTCCTTCCTGTCGGGGAGACGCCACGGTGGGCTGCCGCAGAGACTGCGTAGCAGTGGGAACCAGACTCTGTCCTGCCACACCGCCCCCCACCCCGAGAGACACGCATCCACAGTGACAGTCTCCCGGCGGGATGGGATGGTGCCCATGGGCACACCCCTCAGGAGATAGGCCCTGTCCCTCCAGCGGGACATAGAGTGGAGGCACCGCTGAGACACCCTGACTCTCTTGTGCCTGTGCCGCTTGGCGTCCAAGTGATGGCTGTTCAGCCACATCTGCATGGGGCGCAGTGACAACAGGCCCAAGGGCACAATGGCTGAGGCAGCTGTCAGTCTGCCTAAGAGCTGGAGGAACTGTATGTAAGGCACCCTCTTGCCTAGTCTGAAGATGCGAAGATGGTGGGAAATGTCGTCCACACGACGAGGTGTCAAGTAGGCCCTCATGGTGACCGAATCTAGGACCATCCCCAGATAAGTGACCTGCTGGGAAGGGTCCAGGCAACTCTTCCCGGTGTTCACTGTCAGGCCCAACCGGGCAACGTGGGATGAGAGGCGCGCCGTATCCTGGGCCCCTTGGGCCCGGGACGGCGCGCAAACCAGCCAGTCGTCCAGGTATGGCAGGACCTTCATGCCCTGTGCCTGCAGGGGAGCGAGTGCTGCCGCAACAACCCTGGTGAACACCCTTGGGGAGAGGGAGAGACCAAAGGGAAGCACCCGAAACTGATAATGTCGACCCTGAAAGGCGAACCTCAAGAACCTCCGGTGATGGGATGCAATTGGCACGTGGAAGTAGGCGTCCCTCAAGTCCACGGTTGTGAACCACTCCCCCTGTGTGACAACACGAAGGGTGTCTGCTGTGGTTAGCATATGGAAGGGTAGTACCCTCAGGAATCTGTTGATTCCTCTGAGGTCCAGAACTGGACGGAATCCGCCAACTTTCTTGCTCACAAGAAAGTACGTCGAGTAGAACCCCCCGCTCTGACGCAGGGGGTCCACTGGCTCGATTGCGCCTTTGGCCAAGAGGACGGACAACTCTTGGGCTAGCGCTAAGGCCTTCGCCGGGTCCTTGACAACTGTCATTCTGACCCGGCCGAAGGCTAGGGGCCGGCGTCGGAACTGCAACTCGTAGCCCCGGGTTAGTGTGGAAACCACCCAGGGGTCGGAAATACAGGCAGCCCAGTAGCTGAGCTGCTGCTGGGAAAACCAGCCGACGACCGGCCCCGGGACTTCAGGGCCTAGCCCCCCGGCCCCTGGAGCCCCTTGGGGGGCGCCGGTAAGGCTCTGAAGCGCGAGGCCGCCTGGAAGCCAGGCGACCTGGGGCACGAAAGTCATTGGCCGGTTGAGTGGGCCGCTGGGAACTCTGCCGACCACCCCAGTAAGCCGGTGGCTGAGCGCGGCTGCTAGAGCGGCCCCTGGGCCTGCCGGGAGCGGCCGCGGGACTGCGAAGACCCGAGAGCTGCTGCCTGGTCTGCCTCGCTTGGGCAGCGCGCTCCAGTGTCTCCAGGGCAGCTGACCCAAACAGCTCCCCTGGCTCGACTGGCACGCTACGTAGGACCCTCCTACATGTCTCCGTCAGTGGTGACTGGGCCAGACAAACCTGGCGACGAGTCTGTACCAGAAAAGACATAACTCGTCCCAATTCCCTAGTCATTAGGGCAAAGGCCTGCAGTGATGCATCGCTGAGGCCCAGCAAAGAAGGCTCGGCCGGAGCCTGCTGCAGCGAGGCGGAGACGGCCAGCATTAGATGGGAGAGGGAGTTCCCGATACGACCCATGCGTGCCGCTGCGTCGTAGGCCCTACAGAGCAGCCCATCCGTGACCCTGCACTGAGGCTGAGGGCACCTGACCTCAGGCCTTAAAGCCTCGTCAGGAGCCAGAATCAGGGAGGCGATGGCAGGCTCAATGGGTGGCATGCCACCCAGCCCCGCCCTCGCCGGGTCCTGCATGGCAGCCAAGGTCCGGGCATCGGAACCAGTGCGGCTAAAGGCCCTGGTGTCCCTCCAGCATGCCTGGAGCTCCCTCAGGTACTCCCGTGAGGGGGACACGGGCTGGGTTACGCCTGAAGAAGGCACTAGCCGGAGCCAAGTTGGCCTGCGGAACCGGAATCTGCAGGTGCGCCAAGGCTGTACGAATGATGGCCGCCATGGAGCCGTCCTCCCCGTCCTGCAGAGACCCCTGAGCAGAGGAGAGGGAAAACTCCTCGAGCGGGACCTCGTCCTCCGTCTCTTCATTGAAGAGGTTAGCCGAAGCCGCTAGCGACAAGGCATCCTCGTACAGAGGTGCGGCAACCGAAGGAGGGGCGGCAACCGAAGGAGGGGCAGCAACCGAAGGAGGGGCAGGCGGCCCGCTAGCAGCCCCTATACCGGGCCCCGGCTGAAGGGCCACGAGGAGCGACTTCATCGTGTCCATGTCGGTAGCTAGCTGATCCACTCTAGAGGACAGCCTGTTCCTAGTCCTCTTATTGGGGGGTGCACCCATGGCCATCGCTCCCTCAAGTCGCCAGGGACGGTCGAACTGATCTGGGGGAGGATGTGACCAAGAGTGGTGTCCGTTGGCTGCCGCCAGACGTTCCACCTCAGTGATTCTAGCCACTCTGAGTGCCCGGGGCATGCAGCTACAGTTCATGCAGGCCCCTACTGTGAGAGCTTCCCTTAGATGCTCGAGGCCGAGGCAAGAGGGGCAACGGTCGTGGCCGTCCTCGGGCTCGAGAGAAGCCATACAAGCGCTACATGAATGAGCCATTCTGTAGGTAGCCAGATGCAGAGAAGCCGGGAGCGGGTGCGGGAACACAGCCTTCACCAGCTACCTGCCCTTCACTGGCTGAGCCGAGGCGAGTGCCAGATGCAGCGTAACCGGGTGCGGGAACGCAGCCTTCACCAGCTACCTGCTTAAACCAAAACACAAGGCAGTTAGCGTCTACCAGGAGCGGGGGCGAGAACACTGCCTTCACTGGTTAATTTACAGACGAATGCCTGATGCAGCGTAACCGGGAGCGGGTGCGGGAACACAGCCTTCACCAGCTACCTGCTTAACAGAAAACACCAGGCAGTTTAGCGTCTACCAGGAGCGGGGGCGAGAACACTGCCTTCACTGGTTAATTTACAGACGAATGCCAGACGCAGCGTAACCGGGAGCGGGTGCGGGAGCACAGCCTTCACCAGCTACCTGCTTAACGCAAAAAACCAGGCCGTTTAGCGCCTACCAGGAGCGGGGGCGCAAACACTGCCTTTACTGGTTAAACTGAAGACGAACGCCAGATGCAGCGTAACCGGGAGCGGGTGTGGGAACACAGACTTCACCAGCTACTTGTTTAACAGGATAAACACGGCAACTTTAGCGTTAAATCAAAGGCGAATGCCAGCTGTAGCTAAAGAAAAAAGAACGGCACGGGAAACTCCGGTGCTCAACCCGGCGTCCGCCGAGTGGCTGCAGCCGCTACTGCTAACTAGCCAGTACAGCTCAATGCCAATGAAGTTTAGCTCAATGCTAATGAAGTTTAGCTCAATGCTAATGAAGTTTAGCTCAATGCTAATGAGGTTTAGCTCAATGCTAATGACGTTTGGCTCAGCGCCGCGGCCAAAACAGTACAAAAGCACAGCAATACTCCTGGGAGAGGGAGCGAAAACACCTCCGTCACCAAAAGTCTCAGCAAACAGACAGAAATCAGGACAACTAGGCTGGGAGAGGGAGTAGAAACACTGCCGTCGCCAACCAAGCCGACACCAACCTGTCCGAACGAAGTCTCTGCGCAGCCAGCCGCAGCTCCTGGAGGACGGGTAATCCCGCGGCCCTGACTGGATGAGTCGCGAAGCTACACGCAGCCAGCTGTTTGCAGAGAATCCTTAACAAATGTTCCGAACGAACGAACGCTGTAGGCTACAAAAAATGTAGCCAAGGTACTCTCGCGCAGCGAGAAGATGAAAAGGAACAGATCCTCTGTCGACACCGGTGTCATGTGGGTCACAGGTGACTTTGTTGTTATTGGTACTCGAGCTGCGCATGCGCGCGATGGACATATCCAGTGCTAAAGCACCGCCTCTGGCGGTCAGTAGGGACGAAATAGAACATCTGTGTCTCCTACGGTCGTTTCTTTGGTTGAAAAAAAAGGCATGAAGAACAGCTAAGCTTACCCATAATTCCCAAGTGTTGTTGTTCTGGCTGTCGTTTCTTCTTAACAGTGAAGCTTTCATCGGTGTATTCTCTGTACACCACCTTATTATAGCGTGAGCCAATTTTGTTTCCCCCCCTCTCAACAAACATATTGCCTGGACTGGGAGACATGTAACAATTTGCTTCCATTAATAAACAGTAATAAGTCACACCACTAATCACAGGCTCCAGCATCCACTCTGAAATACATCATCCTACAATTATCTTACGACATACCTGTCTTCTAATGTGCCGTGGTGTATCTCCATCTCCCAGTCTCTGTTGGGTGAGAAGTCCCACACTATTTCATCAGCACTTATAAAATACTGCACAATCTTGGTCGGCCCTCCTCCTTTGTATGTGAGCTCTAGTTTGTGTCGGGGACAGAGGTCCACTCTGTACTGCTGCCTCATGCCGGCTGAGAAGTGGTCCGTCACTCTGCAGCTCACCTCGTGCACACCTGAGAAGGAATAAAGGGGATCAGAGATGGCAAAAGTACACATATCCTTTACTCAAGTAGAAGTATAGATAATCGTGTTTATCGAAATGTACTTAAGTAAAAAGTACCCATAACTATCAGCTGTTTTAAAGAGTAACTGACCTCGCCGTCATTGTTAGCTGATGAATATTTCGATGCTGAACAACGGCAAAATGGCAGCGTTTTCATTGGTCCCTCTTCTTTAGAGAAGACCAGGAAATGATGGATACACGGATCGTGTTAAAATCAATAGGCAAAATAATACAAATAATAATGATCACACCACCAAACACAGATTAAAAACTAAAGTAACCAGCCTGTTTTGATACTGATACCAGAAAAATATACAAGAGCCTGTGACAGCCTCCCAACAACTGTTGTGCAATGAAATATTGGGCTACTAGTAATCTCGAACCGTCAGTTTAAAAAAGAAGGTGCGATACCGTTCCGATAAATATCAATAATTTCGAACATCGCGGGGAAATTCCGTCGATTCATTTTTCAAGTTTTGGGGGAAGCCAGAAGTGACGTCAATGCGGGAACGCTTCACTGTGCGGCGAGAGAGCCAAACACGGACAAAGTGTGTTGACATGCGTAGAAATGGTGAATTACTGAGTTTAGGCACGTTAATAACGTTTTAATGAAGTTGACTACAGTATATTCATATTTTTCAGTGCTTTCATTTCAATTCGGCGAACATAAACATAGATGATCGTGGTGAAGATGATGATTACATTAGGATTACAAATCGGTAGTGAGAGCTGCTGAATTTCCTCCCGTAGGATGTGATATAAAAACAAATCGATTATTTTTGTAGTGGTAAACTCAAGTGGATTAAACTACATTTACTAGTGCTTTCATGTCAATTCGGCGAACATATGATACATTAAATCAGGGATGGGCGACTTTGATGGTGGTGGGGGCCACATAATTGATGTACTGGCCACCAGGGGGCCGCATATTCACTTGTAACACACACACAAAAATTCCATGTGTTGTATGTAATTATTAACAAATATACTAAGTCTGACATCTTCATTGACATTTTACAATCAAAGGGAACATCCCCAATAATGGGAACATCCTCTAATAAGCTCACTAAACAAATATCAGTTCACAGAAATGTTATTTCATTTTTACAAGTGGCATGTTTGTATTGAACAGGTTATTAAGCAGTGGAATAAAGCTATTTTAAACTATTGGAAAGCACGGAAAATGTGTGTGTATTGAGATTAACCATTAGATGACATACACATGAAGTCATGAACACTAACCAAGACATTAGTTGTCTAACTTGAACCTAAAACACTTGTAGCCAGTCTCTGCATTCCCCTTATTCCACAATAAGGGGAATGTCAACACAGACACCTGTCAGCCCGCACTCTGCTGTTCCTCAGCGCCACTCCCCCTCCCTCCCGCTGAAATTATGAATGAAAAGCGTAGTAATCATAGATAACACGGCAGGGTCCATGACAGTTTGTTTTCATCTGATTTCAAATAAACAAAGTCTTTTTAAGAATATTAAACTTTTTTCGCCAAATTCAGATGATAAAAACTACTTTTAAGATTGTAAAGGCATAATTACAAGAGGCAACTTAACGTCACAGCAGGCATAACAACAGCCGGTGTTTCTTGTGAGGGTTTCCCCGGGAAACAAACACAATACACACAAATGCGTCACAGATTGTTTTGCGGTATTTGAAATCATGTACGCAGCTCGCGATGTAACTAGGAGTCTAGTGGACGGTAGCAGTACTACAAGTAAAAGAAATGAAAAAAATATAAAACATTTTTTTTATTAATTACGTTGTTTATAAATTAATCTGAGGGCCGCAAAAAGAGGAGGTGGGGGCCGCATGCGGCCCGCGGGCCGCCATTTGCCCATCCCTGCATTAAATGATCGTGAGGATGATGATTACAAATCGTTTGTTTGAGCCGGTCTGCATTTCCTGATGAGAACAAAAACCGATGCTTTTTGTAGTTGAACACCAACATGGATTAAATGTGTGTGTTTTTTTTTTACCACAATGTTGGGGAAATTAATGGATAAAATGCACGGATTATGATTATTATTATTATTATTATTATTCCCACTCCGATCGAGACACTAGGTCCACCGTTTCCCCGCAGCGAGGCTCCCCCCGTTGACAGTTTACGTGGGCTGGGCTGGGTGCAGTGGTGGACTGGCCATCGGGACGAATCCCGATGGGCCGGTAACGAAGTGGGCCGGTCGGATAAGTCACTAGCACATCCCCCACTCCCCTCGTTGACAATGTACTAGCGGTACCGAAGTGGGCCGGTCGAGAGTCTCGGGCTGATGTTTAGTCCCATTCCATCACTGGCTACATGACCGTATTATCGCCCATATTGACGCACCTAATTCCTAAACTTCTAACAGATAAAACATAAACCGATCCTTCAGCCTCATATGAGTTCTCAGACACGTTCAAAATTAAACTGTCATCGCTGTCATCGCTTGCTGCTGTGTGCGCCATCGTGCGTTTGCATGCAGATGCTGGGATCCTGAACCGTGCAGCTGGAGCGCTGTGCCCGCAATGACGTCACACATACTTTGGCGGGATTAGAAGAATCCCCGAGAAGATCCAGAAAATGGTCAACATTGAAGGGCAGATTAATGGTTATCAAAGTACAAATATCCAAAATCGGTTCAGTAACGGTTTTCAAGGGGACAATATTTACTCAAATTGATGGGTTTGGATGATGGGGGAAACTCGTGTCACAGGGTCTTTAAGTACAGTAACGAAGTTTTTGTACTCCACTACTTCCCACCTCTGAAGAGGATATGGTTTGGACCATGGTTTGGACACATGAGGATGGATTTGTTTGTGGCTTGACTGTATGGATTTTCAGCTGAAACACTCCATTATGCCCTTAACATTTATACTGTAGCTCTC
This sequence comes from Pseudochaenichthys georgianus, assembly GCF_902827115.2. Classification (NCBI taxonomy): domain Eukaryota; kingdom Metazoa; phylum Chordata; class Actinopteri; order Perciformes; family Channichthyidae; genus Pseudochaenichthys; species Pseudochaenichthys georgianus. Next base: position 19,862,322 of record NC_047516.1, read on the forward strand.
TCTATACACTTGAGTGTTACACTTCCATTCCATTTCTTGTTTTGCTATATTTAGCAGTTTTGGGTAAGCATGTGTGCAAGACTGCATATTTTCACACTGATTTTGCACAATATTAAATTATTCTGTGCTATTTGGGCTATCTTAAAGTCACCAACCATTTCAAAATGGGTTTCATTCATCGTTGATGTTTAAGCTTAAGTGTGCAGAATTATGTTTGTTTGAAAAAAAATATTTCTGAGTCTGGTTTATTTAGCCTATGTTCATTTGTTGACTTAACCCTTTAAAGAAAAAACACATCAGACAGATATTATTATTCTTATCAGAATATATTAGATATGCCTAAAAAACATGACGAGGATTTTAAAAGGTGACTTCAACATTCAATATGGCCCATCATTTTAACCTTATTGATCTTTGGACTCCATTCTCAACTTTCTATTGTATACATTAGCATACAATATCTTAACGTCAAATGCACAATTTGTTTATTTGTATTGGAGGTGGTAACAGTACAAGTCATATTATTATTATTATTATTATTATTATTATTATTATCATATATTAAACTTTATTTACCTATTCTGGTGAAAGACATTTTGAGAAACTATTTTTTTCTCACAATTATATATTTATTACTACTTAAAGTAGTCTTGCAAAGTACTGTGGAATTGTCCTTGAACTTGGCCAGGGCTGGAGCACTGAAATTCCTCCTTGTATTCTAGATATTAATGTTTCCTGCTGTGAAGTGTTGGGAGTGGTGTACACATCAGAAGAAAACATTCACAGAGGGTCCTCTAAGGATGTTTGTAAAAAACAAATCTGTCTTTCAAACAAAACCTAAAATATGGATGAACTCTTAGAATCTATTTGAGGAAAGGAATAGTGTTTTTAAGTGGCAGAACAGTGTGTGTTTTTGACCATGTGTGTGATATGACTAACCAGGAGTGTTCGGCTGCATGATGGCAGTAGCAGTTGTGTGAGGGAACAGGTTGAGAGTGTCTCGTGTCGTGCTCTGCTTCTTGAAGGTGTTCCCCTCGAAATAAACACCGTGGATGTCCGCTTCTGTACCTAGCCCAAACGTGTACCACACAACTTTGTCCCCGGCGCACATCTGCAGTCCCTGAAGGTTCCCATACATGCGTCCGTTGACAGCTAACATGGAAAGGACGATTAGAACAAAAAATGAATCTACAATCAATTAATTAAATTAAAGACAAAATGTGGTTCTGCTACTCGTTCTTTACCATGCATCAAATTGCTCTCCTTAAAGTCTTCGTCTTCAACATTTGTCTCGTTGCTGCCAAACTTCTCGATGTTCTCGTCGATGTACCAGCTCAATTGTTCATCCATGACAGAAAACAGAAGGAAAAACTCCTTATCCACACCCTTCTGTAAAAAGAAATGCACACAGCTAGAGTAATGATGAGTCGGGATGCACTTAATTGCAGTCAACGGCATGAAAACTTATATTTTGTTCTCATCTTATAGGCAATGGCCCAATTTCCCAACAAAGATCCTTCAATCACCTAATCACAACAGAGCTGTGGCTTTTCCTTTATTTATTTCAATTCTTGTTGTAACAGCTACATACATGTATATCATTTTAATTTCAAATGTAAACGTTATCCTTCATTTTATTAATCTTGTGTGAATCTGTACTGTACTTTCGCTTTCACTCTGTTGCTGTTAAAACTCCTGAATTTCCCCACAGGGATTAATAAAGGTCCATCTTATCTTATCTTATCTTTAATTGCTTAATTGATTGAAAGAAATGCTTTAATGACTGTCATTTGATGAATTTTAACAAGGGTAAAACTATCAAAATTCTGGTTATAGCTTCTTTAATTCAAGAATTTCGAGCATGTTTCTGTGAGAGAAAGTGTGAGTGGATAGAAATGAATGCAGCACCTGGGTCCCGTTCTCCCCCAGCGTTCCCTTCTTGCACACGAGCAGAGGTCCCACCAATCCAGAGCTGGTGTCCCTGATGGGATCGGTGGCAGAGTAGTACAGGTAGGGGATGCACGCGGAATCAGATGGAGAAGGACCCTCTATCACCTGCCAGGTGTAGGTGAAGTTTTGCCCTGGAGCCACGTGAGAGCCTGGCTTATCAACACCTAAAGCATTTCACACAGAGAACTAACGGTTTGAAATTTCTTAAGTCAAAATCTGTTTTTTCCTTTTGCATGAAAATCCTTCACTTCACTTGGCATGACTTTTATTTTTTAAGTCTTATTTTTGAAGGTGCAGATATTTGCATCCCTTTATGTCTTAACCTTTAAACAGTTGTTCAGGCAGGGATGTATTCTCCAGTCTGGAAGCATTATTCATGCAACAAATGCCTCAGTCAATCTGAACTGTTAATCATCGGATATTGCTTAAAAAATCTTCTTCCCGGAAAGGGTAACCCTTGCATTGAGACTGCAACAGGGAATCTTTTTGTTGTTACACCAATACGACCATCATTTGTCTAGAAGGGATTCTTTTTTTTTTTGAAGGTCAGTGAGGCCTGCCTCTATTATCCACAAATATGTATGTTCGATTTGTGATCTCACTGTTAACTACAGAAGGCTTACAGAGAATATTGTATTGTCTATTGTCTATACATGTGAAAAGCTGAATAAAAAAATAATCTTCTTTTTGCTACTCAAGTAAATTAAACAATGTAAAGATGTTATAGCAGGTAAGGTGCAGCCAGTATCTGTGTGCAACGCTTTCTCACCGTCCTCATAGCTTGTTCCCTGGAAGTGTTTATCGTAGTGCAGGCCATGAGGCTGGATGCTGAAGTTCCTATCAGCTTTATTCATGAAGGTTACTCTGAGAGTGTCTCCTTCCTCTGCCCTTAGGACTGGACCTGGACAAATACAGAAGAACATTTTCATTAGGCAAGAGTTGTTGTGAGGTGTAAAGCAAGACACAAGTGTACCAGTAAATAACAAACTGGATTTGCTAAAAAGAAAGAGACCTTACCTAAGAATCCTAAGTGTAGAGACTCAGGTGTTGGTTTCAACGTGGTGAACGTATCGTCTGTGTATTCCTCGTATATAACTTTAAAGTATTCACCTCCAATCCTCCCGCCATCTGTGCCAAAAAACACCTCTGATGCACTATGAGAGGAAAAGGTGGGGGGTGTGGGCAGAAGGACATTAAGCACAAAACATTGCATTTCAGTGGCCAAAAAGGGAGTAATATGGGTTGCATTGTGGCTTGGAAAAAAGCATCAAAACATGTCAAGCACAAAAGCTGGTCGGGGGGGTTTACACTGTGTCAGGTCAGAGAACAATAACGGACACAATAACAACTGAGTCACTGTATCAGTATCGCCCACGTTTACTCTAGACACCACAAAGCTGCCCCCCCACAGGGTATACGAATAATCAGCCCTTTCCAGCTAGCCATACACACAGACAGGCGACTTTCTTCAGAAGCTTTGTAGGACTTAGTTCAGCGATTCTCTGCAGACTCAGTTAGCTCATCTACTTCCTCCTCCAAAACTACTGAGGTTGTAATTTTAAATAGCAAAAAAGAAATTGCCAAGGAAAACATACTAGCCTGACTGTAAAACACATGTTCTTACAATTATGCTTGCTTCAGTTGTGTCATTGAAACCCTTAACTAAAGATTAGCTCATTAAAAAAGCTAATTAAAGTACACAAGGCACTATTAGATCAAGACAAAACGTTAGTCTCAAAACTATACAGGCTTGAAATATATCCAGAATGAAAAATGTCTTCATTGGCTAAATTTGGTTTTAGCAGCTCTGAGCAGATTTGGCGTTAAAACAAGCTTACACCTGATTAATAAAACAGTGTATGCAATACAATGTACCACAAAACGCTGTTAGCATTGATTAGCTCGATTGCGACAGTATGCCACTCCTAATTTGATAAGGTGTGCACCCACCTGCCGGCCTCAGTGAGGGACACATTATTAATCAGATCCCTTCCTAAGGGACCGTAGCTCCACATGACTTTGCTTGCTGCCAGGTAATAATTCCTCTCAACGCCGCCCATCGCTGAGACGGCTTCACTGCCACATGACTTCACCTCATAAAAGGCCTGCATCCCAGCTTGAATAAGGAAAAGAAAACACAATCATTACACAGACAATTACCCACAAAAATTAAGGTGAAACTAGACCTTCAGTTTATCAGGAAATCTCAATAGCTGAGAATAAAGTCTAAAGGTTCATATTTAATGGTCTATAAAATAATAACAATTCCAGGGTTTCTGTTAACACTTTGAACTTCCTTATCTTTTCCTTTAACACACCCAACACTGAGGAAACGGAACCTGTAAAATTCCAAAACATGTGATTCGAAAATATACTAGCGTATGTTTCTTTAAAGGCCGAGTGACACGATTAGGCTATTATGGAAAGTCCGGTATGACACAAAGGAAAGGTATTTCAGAGTAAGCATTTTTCATACTTGATTGAGTAAGTATGTCTCATTCAGTTCTAAGTACAATGGACTTTGGACAGCCTTAAAATACACAAGTCCTGCCGTGTTAACAGTAGAACCACAAGCTCTGCTGTTAGAAAACATCTAACATCATGCTTTGACTAAAATACAGGGATCACAAAAAGACATTCCTCTCTGTCAGCAACTCAACAGTCTCAAAACAGAGAGGTGAGAGGTCACGCAGAAGTTGAAGGTCAGGTGACGTGACCTACCCTGCAGGTGGTCATTGACCTGGCAGGTCAGCAACCACTTTCCTGTTGCTTTCGGGACCATCTCAGCTGTAGCGAACGTGGCGGGGAACAGGCTGAGGACGTCGGTGCGGTGGCCGCGGTCCAGCAGTGTGTTCCCATGGAAGAAGGCAGAGTGAATGTCCACCTCGTTACCCATGCCAAACAAATGCCAGGCCACTGCACGGTGCTGGCATAGCTTGATTCCAGGCAGGTTTCCAAACATGTACCCATTAATTGCTGTCACACAGAGAAAAACACAGATAGGGGTTAGAGTAAAGGATAACGGGAACACATGTGTCCTTCAAACCTTCTTTTATACACTTTATTAAAGGTAAAAGTTGTTTAGAGTGACGAGTAACTCACATAACATGGTACATTTAAGAATGTAGAGGGGAAGAGGAAATCGAATCATTTTTACAATACAGCATTTTTTGATTTAGTGAAAATGTCCTTTTACATTTCTTACATTCTGTTGTCAACCAACTTTATGTGTGTGCAGCTGTCTTAGTTTGAGAGCTCTATATTACCGTGCATCAGGTTTGACTCCACAAAGTCGGGGTCCTCTTGGTCGACTCCAGCTGGATCAGACAAGTTCTTAATGTTGTCCTCCAGGTACCAACTCAGTTTTTCGTCCACGACGTTGAACATCAGGAAGACGTCCTGGTCCACATCATTCCTGGCTGACTCTTCAACAGACCCTGGCTTCGTCAGACCTTGGGCTGGATTGTTAGTGTCTTTTAAGATTCCTGTCAGACAAAGAGAGAAAGATGCATGATGGGGGTTAAATTGTTGCATATTTATGTTGCCAAGCACAGATAAAGAAAGATTTAATCTTTGTTTTCCCTCCATCTCAGTATCGACTGAATGCACGATAGGCTGGAAACCAGAGTAACTTTCCCTGTGGTTTCCCACCAAAGGCTTAAGGTTAGGGAATGTTGTTGTAATTGACCTTATAAGCAAGGGTGTGGAGACCTTGTTGAGACTTTTTAAGATATTGTTGAGTACGGATATGAAATGTCAAATTACATGTTATTCAAGAGCTTGAGTTTCCTTTTATTTTATAAAAATAAATTGTCGCAAATTGGTTTCATTGGATTGTTGTCTATGGAATGGTTAGTTTGTTTGCTCATTTTGTATGGTTCTTTTTGTCTTTTTTTAGATTAAATTAGCTCAGTTTTAATTTCTATTGTTCGTTCCTTACATAGAGGAGGGGTCCTCTTGACCTGTCCTCTCAGATGTGTTATTATCTTATTTTCTGGATTATATTAAATAAGTTGTGTGTGCAACTTGAAATACAAATAAAATGAATACTATAACTACGATAAAGGGACATCAAAATAACTGGCATTTGGAATACATATAATGCAGATGGGCAATCAAAATACATCTGTACTTCTGATAAAGCATATGATAACATATCTTCAGACCTTTCTTGCAGGTGAGCAGCGCACCGATCAGTCCAGAGGCGATGTCCCTGGGGGCGTCAAAGTGGGAGTGGTAGACCCAGGTCAGGCAGTTGGCATCGTCATCTGTGGGGGCAAATTCTGGTCTGACCTCCCAGCGGTAAGTGTAGCGCCCCCCCGGAGGAACAGAGTCGTCCTCCTTCAGCTTGTTTGATGTCCCATCTGGATAGAGCGCCCCTGGTAGACAAATACGAAATGTTTATGCTAAGATCAATGTGCTTACTCTGAAGTTAAGTAAGCATTTGAGCCTTACGTTAAGTCGGTAACAATGCTATGGTCTTAACAAGCTCAATTTAACTTAACTGTTAAAAACCCTGAACTGAGTGCAGTAGAATTAAATCGAAAACAGTTATGAGTTAAATGAATGATTACTCAAGTACAAATATTAAAAAGACACCATTAGTAAATACAGGTTTCCTAAGTCAAGGACATATGCATTTCTTCTATGAGTCTTATCTCTGTTAAGCTTCAGCCTCCACGTGTGTAAGTGATCCATAAAACACCTAAATGACCTCAGCCTTAGTGATAGATGTTACAGGTACAGTGACCTCGGTAGATATCTGCACCCGTCACATAACATCATTTGACCCAGAATTAGCTGACTTTTGTATGTGTTAACATCACTCCCTTCTTTCACTTCCCACTACTCTATCAGTTTCCTGCCAGACGTCCTGTTCATAAAATCTAGTAGGTCACAAAACTTTTGTTTCAGTTTCAGTTCCCGTACGGCCTCTGGAATTCCTGAAAATAGTGGGGGGTGGAGGCTTGTTGCATAATCTGGAAAGTTCCCAATTCAGAGGATGCATATCTTCCATAAAAGTCACCCAGGTGGAACACTCACGGCCTGTGTGAGAGATCTGTTTGTACTCGCACATGGGCCAAAATACACCTATGCAGTCCGTACCACATATTCTAGTCTTTTTATTTTCAGTATCTTGTTCTCAGAGAGCAAAACAAGCCTAGATGACATACTTTCAGACGATTATATCTTGATAATGATTCATGAATGGCATTATTTTTTTATACTTTTATCTGGGGCCTTGCCTGCCATTAGCTTTGCCGATATCTGTGTTGATAGGTAATAGATTAAGAGCGCTGAATCAGTTTAGAAACAGGAAGCGCTCAAACGTTTGTGTGAGTTTATCACATTTAGCAGTGATTCCATGTCAGCCACAGCTTGTCAAAAAAAATCTGACTGATAGTGTGTTTAACAAACTTAAACTAGCTTTATTAAATGTCAGGTCTTTGGCAGGAAAAACATTTTTAATCAATGATTTTATCACTGAGCACAATCTCGATGTTATGTTTTTAACGGAAACTTGGTGCTGTTGTTCTTATCGAATCATCCCCTCCCAACTTTAGTTTTATGAGTCAGGAAAGAATGCAGAACTTTGCTTCTTTTGAATATGTGGCCCTTCAGCTGAAATGCTCCTCTCGTGCTCTGTTCCTAAATATCTATAGACCACCCAAATACTGTGCAAGCTTTTTTGATGACTTTACTGAACTGCTGTCTATAGTGTGTATTGACTTTGATCGTCTAGTGACTAGACGATCAAAGTCAATAACCAACAATGACTAGACTCTAGTCATTGTTGGTGATTTTAATATCCATGTTGACAACCCCCAGGACAGAGGGGATAAAGAACTGTTTTGTGTTCTTGATAACTATGGACTGACTCATCATGTGACGGAGCCCAAGCACAATAAGGGGCACACTCTGGACTTAATTATATCAAAGGGTCTGAATATCTCTAAGGTTGTGGTGACTTATGTTGCACTCTCTGATCATTCCTGTGTTTTCTTTGAGAGCTCTATTTCTGTTCACAAAAATGTTCAAAAAGAGAGTGTCAAAAAGCTGAACGCAGGTGGCGAAAAACAAATCTCCAGGTTCATTTTGAAATCTATAAAGAGAGACTTGGCTTTTATAATTTCGAATTGAAAATTGCACGACAGTCTTTCTTCTCTGACATCATTACCAAAAACAAAAACAACGCACGTGCCTTGTTTGCTACCGTCGACAGACTAACTAACCCCCCAGTGTCAGTAGCCTCTGAATTTCTATCCACCCGGGCCTGCAATGACTTTGCCTCCTTCTTCACTGACAACATTCAGAAAATCAGACAAGCAGTCAGTGCCTCTGTATCAGGTATAGCAAATGTTTTCTCCCTGTGTCCACCTAAAATCAATTCAGACATCATGACACAATTCCATCAGATTAATGATAAAAACCTAGAGGACATTATACAACTTCTGAAATCCTCCTCCTGCTGCCTTGATATTATTCCAACAGGATTTTTCAAAGATGTTTTGCCTTGCATGGCTTCAGATCTACTTCATATAGTAAACAAATGTCTTCACTCAGGTGTTTTTCCACAGGCCCTGAAAACTGCAGTCATTAAACCGCTCTTAAAAAAGAATAATCTAGATGCTTCAGTAATGAACAATTACAGGCCCATATCAAACCTACCATTTCTATGTAAAATAATTGAAAAAGTTGTTTTTCAAAAGTTGAGTAATTTCTTGCATTTAAATAATTGTTTCGATGTGTTCCAGTCAGGCTTTCGACCAAACCATATCACTGAGAATGCTCTTGTTGAGGTCTTCAATGACATCCACTTAAACGCAGACAGTGGCAGAACTTCAGTGTTAGTATTATTAGATCTCAGTGCTGCGTTTGACACTGTTGACCACAACATATTACTAGACCGACTGGAAAACTGGGTGGGACTTTCGGCAACAGTTCTAAATTGGTTTGAATCCTACTTAAAGGACAGAAAAATATGTGTTTCTATAGGTAAATACACATCTTGTTGTCAAATATGACATGTGGGGTTCCTCAAGGCTCCATGGGGCCCCTTCTCTTTAACATCTACATACCACTGGCTCAGATAATGAAAAACAACAAAATAAGTTACCATAGCTATGCGGATGACCAGGGCCGGTTCTAACCAATTTGCTGCCCTAGGCGAGATTTTAACTGGCGCCCCCACCTCCCCCTGCCAGAAAACCGTACAGTAGAAAAGCTAAAAGGAACACACAATAGAATATATAAAGAATAAATGAAAAATCTCTACAAAAGACCAATACACTACAAAAACAGAAACTTATTGGTTGAATAACCTACCATAGCCAATAACAAATAAATGTAACTTATTTTATTTTTGTTGTTCATTCATATCTTATTTTACCTAGTTAAAATTTATTTATGCATATTTTCTTATCTCTCAAGGTTTAAACGATATTTTTGGTTTACTGTCCTATAGTATACATTGAAATGATTTCAAACCTGTTTATCCCAATAATTATAAAGGAGTGACTTGGAAATATTTGTTTACATAGATTGCATTTATCTCTCTCACTGGCTCCCACGCCCACTTTGGCTGTGAGCTGCGGACGCCAAAACCCCCCACTTTCATCACAGCGCCCATCGTACAGGGCAAATGAAAAGTGTAACCGAGGTGAAAAGGGTGTTACATTTACTTAATTATGAATATTGTTACATCAAGGCCGAAAAAAAAGAGCGCGACAGTCAAAAATATTTTTCCCTCCCAGAGCTGCCAGCGCCCCGCCCCCCCAGATCTGACGGCCTAGGCGACCGCCTATGCCAAAAACCGGCCCTGCGGATGACACACACATTTACATAACCATTTCACCAGGAGACTATGCTCCAATTCAAACACTGAGTAAGTGCATTGAACAAATCAATGACTGGATGTGTCAGAACTTTCTCCAATTAAATAAAGATAAAACTGAGGTAATGGTTTTTGGAGCCAAGGCAGAACGTATAAAAGTTAGCGCTGAGCTTCAGTCTGCAATGTTCAAACCAACAGATAAAGCCATAAATCTAGGCGTAGTCATGGACTCTGACCTGAGTTTCAACAGTCACATTAAAACAGTTACTAAATCAGCCTACTATCATCTAAAGAATATATCTAGGATTAAAAGACTAATGTCACAGCAGGATTTGGAAAAACTTGTCCATGCTTTTATCTTCAGTAGACTCGACTACTGTAATGGTGTCTTTGCAGGTCTCACTAAAAAAAAATATTATAAATCTGCAGCTGATTCAGAACACTATAAGAAAGTGGATCACATCACTCCTGTTCTGAAGTCTTTACACTGGCTTCCTGTGTGTCAAATAATTTATTTCAAAATACTGCTGCTGGTTTATAGCACTGAATGGTTTAGGCCCAAAATACATTTCTGACCTCCTGCTAAATTATGAACCATCCAGATCTCTCAGGTCTTCAGGGACTGGTCAGCTTTCTATCCCCTGAGTCAGGACTAAACATGGAGAAGCAGCGTTCAGTTATTATGCTCCAAATATCTGGAACAAACTCCCATAAACCTGCAGGTCCGCTGCAACTCTGACTACTTTTAAATTCAGGCTGAAGACTTTTCTTTTTGCCACTGCTTTTAATTGAACTATTCATATCTTAAACTGCACTGTAACTTTTATTCATGTATATGTTTATTTTATTATCTTTTCTTTATAATGACTGTTTTTAAATGCCATTTTCTTAATGTCTTTCATTTTTGTAAAGCACTTTGAATTGCTTTGTGTTGAAAAGTGCTATATAAATAAACTTGCCTTGCCTTGCCTTGCATCCTCATTACTGTCATTCCTGAGACGTGATTGTTGTTTGTGTATCACATTATTGCACACACTTCTGTTGATTTAAATAGGAAACTAATATTGTCAGTCTACTTATTATTACAGCAACTACTGGGTTTTGCATTAAGAAGAGGGAAATCACAAATGATATTTCTGTGTGTGAATTCTGCATGTGTGTCTCACGCTATATGCTTATACTATTATGTATTATGCAGCACTATACCCTCTGAGTTCTTCTCATAGAAAACTCCATGAGGATGCATGGTGTAGTTCCTGGTTGCAAAGTTATTCAGGTGGACGACAATAACTTCATCAACCTCAGCTCGCAGTATCGGCCCCAGGAAGCCCAACCAGGCCGGTCGAGGGGCCAAGACGCTGTATGTGGCATCTGTATACTGTCTGAACATGGCTTTCTTATAAACACTGCCAATACGGTGGGGTCCTCTCTCCAGGAACACAGATGCATGCCTGGGATAGGAGTAGAGAAAGACAAATGTCAAAACAGAAGGAATTATGGGAATCGTTGTTATATTATACAATATAGAATTGCACAACTTTATCTCCTTAACATGGTAAATACAAGGTGTTGCAAAAATAAAAAAGCATTAAGAGGCGTGATTAATTTGAGTTAAAAAGAAGAAAAAATACTTGTGATCTAGTCCATAAATACACATGGGAAAAAACACCATTCATTACGCATAGACTCATAGGATAGTCTGCAGGAGTGTGCACAATAGTCACAAAATAGCAAAGCTTATATACAAGAAAGGGCGGGCAGACAGAGTTTGCTCAGACATCTGCTTTCACACGGTCTCATATTGTTATGGGAGTTCAAACTTTTTGTGAGACACCCGTGTCCTTGAGCCGTAGCAAACTTTGTGTGAAGAGGAGTAGTTTCAACAAATCAGCTCTGTGGCCTTGAAGCGCTTTGGAATAAAAACCCTCATTGGAGTATGCAGAGAAAACAGCACATATCAGGAAATGGTATAGTTGTGTTAGAAAATGCTTTCGAAGCATTTGGTTTTACCATATAAGGTAACATAAGAAATTGCCACTACACTAGCCAGTTATACAACTATATATTTTTAAGAGAAACAAAGAAGTATCACCAGTATAAAAAGTGAAAATATTGTGGGAAGGCGATATAGCGCTATCTGTAGGATTTTAAAAAGTGCTCTGATTTATCTTTTGGATTATTTTAAACCATCAACTACAGATTAATTTTAATTACTAAATGTCCATCAGCCAGGGGATGACTGCAGATGTAATTTCTGTAGAACAAATTGCATCTGGTTGCACCTCTCAAGCAATTAGACATGTCATTATTGTGATTACATGTTTCTGTGTGCAAATAACGTGTTAGAGCAGAGGGAAAAGCAGTTTTGATTACGTAGCAACAGAGAGGATGAACATTATGTTTACATAATTTAAAAAGCGGATATTCTGACAACATTCTCATAAAACGGGGTTCACTGTAAGATCCACTCCCTTTTTATTTAAATGCCATGCACATGAATCACAGTTATAATAAAATTAAGACATTTTGAGGTCGACCAAATATATAAGGTTTCTTCAATACAAGCTACCTGTCAATGGAGGCTGTAAATGGGGAAACTGAAACAAAAATCTACAATATAATGTACAGGATAAGAATAATTGTTTAATACTAAAAGAGCTTGACTGATTTTGCTGGCCTTGAATGTATTGTGCATTGGTTAGAGACTGTTGGGTAAGACAGCTGGCTGATGAGGAAAGGTCAGGAGATTCCAGCATGAGTTACTAAACTGTCTTATATGAAGAGATGACAGTCAAATTAAAAACTGTAGGCTCAACTATCCAACACTTAAATCCTCCATAACATTCTCATAGCAGACTTTTACATCTTTCTGATATTGTAAAAACACAGCAACCTTAACATATATATAAGATCACTGGTGGTGTGATGCAACTACTCAATTGTCATTCAAGCAGCATCTGATTTTGAAGCCACCATCTGATTTTGAAGCCACCAATCTCATGAAAGCAGACACTCATTCACTGTTAGACACTAAATACCATCATCTTTCCTGTGCATCTGCCAGACTGCCAAAAATAAGCAACACTACCCAGGTCTAGACATTGTCACATACTGACGCGATGACAAATGCTACTCGAGCACTTTTGACCTTACAGTTTTTAATTTGAAGTTTGTCATAGCATTTATGACAAAATTACATCAGTTGGTAATCTCAACAGCCCATGTGTTGAGATATATGTGATGAAATGTAGCCTACACTCAATCTATACATAATTTCTTAATCAAAACTCACTCATCATTTTCCACGTCTTGTCCGTTAAGCAGGTTTTTTCCACTTGGTGCGTAATCCCAAGAGTCCTCAATGATCCCCACATAGTAAACTCTCTCCCTGCTGCGCTTCCCTTCCGCACCCGCGGTGAGAAGAATCAACAAACAACTCGCAAACAGCCACAGAGTCCGAGACATGATCAGCCGGTCACTCCGTTAGACGTTGGTCCTCGAGGTTTACCGGGTTGGAGAAGCAACAAGTGAAATCTCTTCGTCAACTCTCCCATGCAGGCGCGCATTAACACTGTGCGCTGTGGGGCTGCGGTACTTATGAAACCGGGAAAAGGAAAACAGTCGGTCTATTCAGCCCTATGATTCATCCACAGAGCGAGCCCGGTGTTACCACCTCCAATGGTATCAGAGTACAGGGATAATAACCCTCAGTGTTCTCGCGTTCATTATTGTCAAATGTTGTTAAAAGTGCCAGCAGGGAAATCAAGGTAATTGTTCCACTTATGCTCAGAATGCAAACTCATGCAGTAAGGGTCGTGTATATATATATATATATATATATACAAATATATACTCCTTATTAGCCTGTGTTGCTACGCATGGAATATTTAAGTGATGCCACTTAGGCACCAATGTTTTTCCTCTTTGATGGTGGGAAAAGTGTGATTTGAATATTATATGATTCTTGGTAGCTGTTATCACATCATTTCTGTTTCTCAGAAAAAAAACGACACATTTATAATTAATCAAATGATGCATACTCATAGGTTTCATATACTCATGGACAATAGCAAGTGGATTTTTGAAATTTTTCAAATAACAGCGTTTTTCCTATTACTTAAAGTGGACCTATCATGCTATATTTGAAATATACATTGTAGGGCCATACCTATATTTGAAAGGATCAACATCCCAAACAGATCACCCATTGTAGCCATCCCACATACTGCTCAAACGCCTCTTTTGAAGCTCTGTTAGAGAAACTCAGATTTTGGGTCCTTAGCTTGAACAAAAAAAAGAAGAGGAGGCGGAGCTAATGCCTAATCAGAATTCTACCGGAGATAAAGTTAAATTCGGTTGTGATAAAACACCATCCTGTTTAAACCACGTCAAGGATTATTTGTGAAATATGGAGCTCAAATGCCTTTTCTCTTACAGGTTTATCACAAGGTGAGTTCTTTTTTTATTTCCTGCTTTTTAAACACATGTGCTCTTCAGTAGGCAGTAGAGTGTTAGCGAGGCTTGCTAATGTAAACAAAAACGAGATTACGTCCAAAATACGTCAGGCATTGTTTCTCATAGCAACTTTCTCTGGGTCCGCCGCCAATTTGACGTCAAATAGGCGGCACATCAGTATCCGCTCGTTGTACCCATAGGTTGTACCCCTGTTTTTAAAAGATGTGGGTACGGAGGAAAAGAGAGGGTTTTATTTTCTGACGCTGCGTGAGTTCCCCCACGCACCGGGGACACATATTTATATATAAAAGACATCACAAATTGCATTTTGCATGATAAATCCCCTTTAAAACTGATCTATAATGCATTATACAATCATGTATTAAACATGCAAAAAGTAGTGTAAAGATACTCCCTTTTAAACAACATTTAAAATCTGCATGAGGCCCTCTAACTTAGCTGTTTAGTTATGTCAGCACATTAAATAAAGTTGTGTTGTGATTTAGTTGCAGAAATAATGTCCAAACACATTTTAAGTTTCAGAGCATTCTGATAATGCACATTCCCCTTAATGTCCACACCATGGATGTATAATAAGTCCACACCCCTGCATCTTTCAACGTGAGGCTTTGTATCAGATACCTCAAAGGAGGGAGCCTGACACCTGCTGACCAACTGTGAGCAGTACAACCACACTGAGGTCTGATCGCTCTGCCTCTTCAAAGTAAGTGCATGATTTGAAGTACACAAACAGCAACACCATATTCTGGTCACTCTGGTCATGTTCCTCTCATTTGGTTAAGTGAGTGTTATCCTTGAGCTTCCTTTTTATGATAATCCACACAAATCTCTGAGTACAATCTGCACCCAAAAGTGCTTTTGGTATGGTTCCATAGATAAAAGAGACCTTAAAGCATGTCTAACAATGTTACATGTTGTTATTATTCCCTTATGTGGTTGTAGGTTATCAGGGTCAAATTTGGCTCTGGGGTTGAGGGTTTGCTGTTTTCCTGAAGCATGATTATGCCTGATTTCCAAGACCATTAAAGAACACGTGGTTTCACATGATCACCTATTATCTAGAAATTCAATTCGTTTTCTTGTAGTGGATTTCAATATTATTTCATTAGAGCAATGAGTTGCAGCTCAACTGTCTGTCAGGTCCCCATGATCGAGTTTGTTTTTCCATCTGCAATGTTTGTGCTGTTAACATTTTGTTACTGTGAGAAAAGAGAAAATATATAAAATATGCTAAATGTTGTGTGTGTCTTCACTGTCTCAAAGAACTAGTCAGATATTGTGTACATTCAGACATTTTACAGCAATGGTTAACAACTTGTGTCAGATTAAGCTTAATCTGATTTTAGATTTAGGTCATTAGTTAAAGAATTAGGAAGATTGACGTATTTAGCGGAAGTTCTACCAATGGTAATTAAATGGGGAATTGAACATGTGACGTTTTGCAGCAAAGAACACACCTCTTACTTCATAAAACAAAGCAACCAATCTATGTTAAACAAATGTATCTAATTCTGGTTTTAATACATAATAGGCCTTTCCATGTCTCATAAATCTACATTTGGAGAATTTAGTTTTAGAAAACTATTATTGAAAGGACAAAAGCATTAAAAGGCTGAGCTTCCAAGTAATTCAAATTATAGCTATGCCAGTTTACCCTATTTCTTAGATTACATTGATGAATGGTGATTAAGTAAATATGTATATCAATGTTAATTCATACACAATCACCTACAAAATCTGAGGGGATGAGCAAGTGCTCTACTGTAGAGAACTGGACACGAATAACAATCACTAATCTCCAATAAACCATTGATCAGTATAGAGTGGCCCATCACCCGTCACGCCCATCTACTTCCGGTCCATGGGACCTTATTTCGGAAAAATAATGTATTGAAGTCAATGGAGAGAGAAAACGTATCTTTCGATTCCCGTTTGAATTGTGCCATGAATTACACATATGTTTGTCAATCTTAAAAAATTATTTCCATGTCAAAAAAGTCACAGTTTGTCGTAAAACTGTTGTAATATAAGACTATGAAAAATACGCAATTAGAAAGACTACAAATCCCAGAGTCGCGTAAGTGATTTCACAATTGTTTTCCTCCACTAAGAGATAGATTATATCTATATGGCGCTGATTTGAGCTATATCTATATGGCGCTGGCTAAAATAAGATAACTTTAACAAGATGCCTGTGTGCTTAGTATCAGGTTTTTATCATACCAGCAATGGGTCTTGCTCGTTCTTTCGCTTCCCGTCTGATGAAAGGACCAGGAGTGGCTCAAGTTAGCTACCTAGCTAGTAGCTATCACGTTAGTTAGCATTACAGCCATGTCATTTTTATTAGCCTTAATATGAAGTAACATTAAGTAACCCAAAAATGTTAAACAGTAAGAGTAGTAGTCATATTTCGTGAACCCTTTGATGAGTACTGTCACCGGTGTGATCATTCTATAATACACAATTTAAGCCCGGGGGAGAAATGCTAACGCTAGCATCGGCGATCGCCGATCTTTTCTACTTCATGCTATCTGCACAAATGGTTAACATTACACATTAAAAAGACCAGGCAGTTCAGAGAGAATCAAAGGAAGGCAGGCAGCTTTGCATGACATTCTTCTGGACGTGTTTCATTGTGGTGATTGTGAGGGTAGTCAATCGTTTTGTTGACAAGACAGTAGTGACGGCCATCTTGGTGATGTGTGTTGTTCTGCGAGACCAGAGATGTAGTTCATTGAGCGTTTCACACAAACAAATGTGTTACTTCCATAGACTGTATATATAAAGGTTACTTCACAGTTTTACAAAAATTTTTTTTTTTGACAAAATTATCTTTTAAATTGACAAACATCTATGTGTAATTCGTGTCACAATTCAAACGGGATCGAAAGATAATCTTTCTCTCTCCATTGATTTCAATACATAATTGAAGTCCAAAATAAGGTCCCATGGAGGTCCACCGGAAGCGCCTGACCGCGCTCCCCTCACAATGAACGCGCGTAGGGCTCTAGTGTAGTTTTGAGAAAACATCGTAAAGACAAGCTTGAACTTCGCTCGTTTGCACTTGAGGACTGAGGTCAAGTTTCTGCATATGCACATACTGGGTGATAGAGCAAATACATTGCACGGACTACGTTTTCCTTAGAAAACACGACGCTGAAGTTGGCTTCCGATTCAGAGCATCCGATTCGGCAGTTAAGGGGAAAGTTAAGGGACATTTACAGTGCTGAGCGAACAATCCTCCGTGTTTGAACCTCTTAAATCGCTGCATAGCCGATTTATTTGGACTGGATTATCCTAGAGAGTCTAAAGATTCTTTATAACACAGTTTCAGATTTGTGAAACCTTCATTCTATTTGTGGAAAATACAAAAAGGGAGATTTCAGTGCTTTTTTTTTTACATGTAGACCACATTAGACCAGGTCCTGATCTGAAACCACTAGACCTACACTCATCAAATCGGGACTGGATTATCCCACGGAGGCTAAAGATTCTTTATAACACAGTTTCAGATTTGTGAAACCTTTATTCTATTTGTGAAAATACAAACAAGGGAAATTTCAGTGCTTTTTTTACATGTAGACCACATTAGACCAGGTCCTGATCTGAAACCACTATACCTACACATCAAATCAGGTAAGTATGGACAGCTAATTAAGGAAGAATAAAGTCTTTACTTCTCAAATGTATTATAATTTTTTTGTTGCAAATAAAAATTCAACAGATAAGTAGGTATACTTATATAAACTTACAGTAATTTACAGTTGCAGGCAAAACATTTCAACAGGAAATTAAATATAGTCTATAACTAGCATTGTTCAAGTTTACTTTAAGCAACAAGCTTTGTTTGCCTAATTACAGTATGTCATCTTGAGTACTAGGATTGCTTGGAATGTGAAAAACATTGCAAGATTAGAAAATAACACTTTGGTAACAATGGTATGAGAAAGTTGGTTCATTGTAATCCTGTCTTCTCTCTTAGAAAAATAATTGCTATTCATATTTTGCTTTAGGACAAAGCAGCAGAAGCTGTTCAAAGTGGATGAAAGACTGAAGATTAGCCTTTTTCTTTATCTCATGAACCTGAATTCCTTTAACATCTTTTTCATTTTTTTGTTTGCTATGAAACAGTATTTAAGATACGAAAACTTTGTAGATAAAGAATTATCACCTAAATGAGGAGCATACACTTATTTGTATTCATTTGTTTAACAGGGACAGTGCACATTAATTAACATTCCTGTAAATGTGCCAGAGTTAGCCAAGAGGCTATTTTTCATCTGTTGTCCCTGGACAGATTTGATAAGTGAACCTAAAACAAATTTAATTTAAACAAGTAAATACAATCAAATTAAAACATGCAACATACATTACTGGAATACTTAAATAAATAAAAAGACAGAACAATAAAACAAAACAAAAGAACATGTTGTGACGACCCCTCCCCCCTTCTGCCTGTCTGTGCTCCCTGCCTTGCTGTCCTCTGGCAGGTACTGGGAGTGTCGTCCTGTTTGTGCCCGCCCATCTAGAGGCGGAGCCTCAAGAAGGCATAAAGCCTTGCCCAGCTGGAAGGTTCACTTTATGATCCTGATCCTGTCCTGCTGCAGCAACCTCAGCCTTCCACCTGTGTTTGTATTTTCACAAATAGAATAAAGATTTCACAAATCTGAAACTGTGTTATAAAGAATCTTTAGACTCTCTGGGATAATCCAGTCCAGATTTGATGAGTCTAGGTCTAGTGGTTTTAGATCAGGACCTGGTCTAATGTGGCCAGGATGCGAAAAAAGCACTGAAATCTCCCTTTTTTAATTTTCACAAATAGAATAAAGGTTTCACAGATCTCAAACTGTGTTATAAAGAATCTTCAGACTCTGGGATAATCCAGTCCAAATAAATCTGCTATGCAGCCATTTAAGAGGTTCAAACACGGAGGATTGTTCGCTCAGCGCTGTAAATTAAATATCCCTTAACTTTCCCCTTAACTGCCGAATCGGATGCTCTGAATCGGAAGCCAACTTCAGTGTCGTTTAGAAAACACACCATGATACTCTCATGAGTGACAGACAGGCTAATGAACAGTAACGATAGTCAAGTACAAAACAACCTTTGATAAATTAAAGCCGTCCGACGAATTGTTGTTGATACAGTGTTTGGTCCATTGTAAGCATTATACAAACCATCATCAGCTGCAAAGGGAAAGTGTTATTCAATTGCACAACATTTTTTAAAGTTTTCTCAACTCTCATGCAACTATCCAAATGTGAACACCGTGTAGGGTTAGGGTTAACCACTCTTGCCACTCTTTTCTAATTATTATAGCAGCAGTGCTAAGGAGAAGGAAGAAGGATTACTATTTAAAAAGGCTTCTCCCAGAGGTCCTGTGGTCTACCTCTTTCCTCACTACCAATGGAGGGCTCTACATTGTTTTCTTCTGCTTTCTCAGGTCAGTATATTCAAAAAATATGTCCCACAGATACACACAGCCTACAAATCAGGTGAATGTGTGTTCTTTTTAAGTCTTCCGTCCACACGCAATAGAGAACCGCAGTGACGCGTCGTAAAACCCGGAAGTAAGTTAGCATTTTTAGCACTTCCAGTTCCTTCGTCAAAAAGCAATGCATTTTCTCCATAGGGTTTTGGAAAATAGCTGGAAATCAGGTCTGTAGTTGACACAAATTTAAGAGATAAATCACGTTTTGTTCTACGACAATAAATACATCAGCAGTGACCCCACTGGTGATTTTTGAAGAGTTTACGTGTCTGAAAAACGATGGTTGTTACCGAGTGGCTGAATAGGACTACAGAAATTGTCGAGGCCGTTGTACGTCATTACGCCTAACACGTAAACACTCCCACTAAGTTTGTTTTCCCCTGTGTTCTGCTTGAAAGTAAGTACCTGCCTATCTTTAGTATCTGTATATCTATATCTGACCATTAGAATCTGTATTTTTGAAATTGTCGTTTTTAACACCGTAGTTTTACAAATTATAGAATAATTAATTACCTGTGTTTTCCAAGTTTACTCGGCAGTTCGTTTCGTTAGCTAACGTTAGCTAAAGCTAGCGCTACTAGTTAGCTACGCAATGGTTTGTTGCTTTGCTCCGGGTTGCAGCCACAGGTCTTCGCATGAAACGTGCTCGTTCTATCGTTTCCCGGCCAATGTTTTCAAAAGGAAAGTCTGGATTCGTGATGAGGATGAGGTAAGCTGACGTTACATTTTTGTCCATGTCACGGTGAAATGTAAATGATGGGTAGTGACTGTATCGCCGTTTTAGAGATGGCGCTGCTGAAAAGACCGCAACATAAGTAAAGATAATTAATACATCCTATTAAAACCTGTGTGGCTTATATGATAAGTCTAATTAGTACAAGCAGCATAACGTTTCACCATGTAACTAAAGATTGTAGTCAGGGAAATCAGTTTGACATATTGAACTAATAACAAATCACCTCTGGCTGGCAGAGAACTCTGCTCCATAGCGTAAAATCACATGTACATTTATATTCAATTTAATATTCCATCCCTCACATACTTTTGTATATATAATAAGTTATTATATATACAAAAGTATACACTTTTTATTAATAACTTATAAAACGGACAAGTCAAATCAAGCAATCTGATTGGTTCTTAGCCGTGATATACTGAGCGTATACCACGGGTAGAATTGTAAGTTACTTTTCACAACAAGTCAGTATCCCTCCGCCTCTGAGAAAAACAGTATACCGTTGGGCTGAAACATACTGGAACAAGAAAGCAGCGGAGAAGTAACGGGGCAGAAACCCTCCTTTTTACGCAGCGGTCCAGACATAGACATCAAACGGCAAAACATATTCAGTGTGCAGTTCCTTTGGCATTAGGGCAGGGATATCTAGATACATTCCAAGGTTTGACATAATAAATTGTGCTACTTTTAAAGCAAGCAACGATGTTTTCAAATCTGTAATCAAAGAGGTCCGCAAAAACAATATCGGCCAATCAGATTGCTTGATTTGACTTGTCAGTTTTATAAATATATTTACATTTCTTCCGTTACGGAACAAATTTACAAAGCATAAGATGGAAACATTTAAGATTAACTTCGACCTCCGGGGAGGTCTTACTATGGAAGAGTGGATTGAGGAGTGCCTATCTCCAGAAAAAAAAGCACCTAAACGACGACATGCAGAGCTACGTGAAGAGCAGGTAGACCAACTGGAAAAGTAGCACCATTCAAAAGCTTTCTGATGCGGGTCTTAAAACAAAGCAGAAAAATTATGACCGTTAGTTTAGCTTCACGTCGGGCCGAACCACGCCCCTTAGCTGTGATATAATGAGCATATACCACGGCCTGTCGTGAGCTATTGCTTAATTATATTTTGTTTTTCTTGTTATGCTGCTGCAACACAAACATTTCCCAAATTGGGATCAATACAGTAATATCTTAATTAATTAATGAATATAACTATTATACTTAGTGTAGCAGCTGACACCTATTTTCAATATGGATTAATCTACCATTTATTTCTTTAGTTCAATTTTCATCTATAAAAATGTCAAAATAGTGAAAATGTTCACGAGACAAAGTGCAAGGTTATATCTTTAGATGTTTTGTTTTAGCCTATGTACTGTATGTCTTAATGCTCTTATATGTGACGGTGTGACTTCCATGACACTAATATTTTATATCTTCCCAACAAACGAGCTGACAGAAAGCCTAACACTCTAACAACCACAACATTGCAAAGGCGAGTAAATGTAAATTAAAAACGATTCACAATTTTTTAATTTCTTCTTTCTTGCAGTGAGGTGAAGCTGACCTTGCACTTGGTGCCAGTAAGGATGTTCCTCACGCAGGCTGAAAGTTTCTCCCTCCTTACTGACACAGAAGCCCTTGATTTGCAATGCTTCACTAATTGTCATTTCCCTGGCTCTGTAGGGACACTTTACCTCCAGCACAGCAAAAGACCCTACCAGACCATCTGGAGATGCCCCCAACACTCCTGATTGGGAGAGCCACAAACCTGACTCATGGACCTGCATCTGGGTTGCAGTGATGAATGCCCTGACGCCCTCACATTCATTCAGTCCCCCACTGTACAGACAAAACACCATCAAGGGCCTGTTGTTGCCCTAGCACCCTGGCAATAAGGGAAGCAGTCACACTCTTTGACCTCAGGACAGCTCCAACGTTGCTGCCAGTCAACCTTCCTTTCCTGAACAAATGCCAGTTTGGGTTGGTTCGCTGACCAGTGGTAACCACCTGAATTGCCCTCTGTTGCTCCTCAGACAATGCCATGCTTGCCACAATTGACTCAGGTCCCTGATGCCCAACAGATTTGAGAATTTCAGGAACAGTAAGTGTTTCCAAGCTGTAGTGTTCCTCTTCTGGCTCGGGGGAGAGAAGCCATGAAATTCCTGAGAACCTGCCCCCGAGTCTGCCCCTCAGCCAGTCACGATCTTCGGAGGTGGGCTCTCTTGTCAGCGGGTTGAATGACTTATTGGTTGGAGGAAATAGCTCCTCCACTGAATGCGTACGTTTAGCTGCCTTTGGCTTCTTCCACTGACAGGGGGTGTCAGTGCAGCTGAAAGTGTGGATGGCAAAGATGGCTAATGCAGCCGCATGACTGCATTTCCATTCTCCACATGGGCATTCACATTTTGTGGAGAGAAGTCCCTCTTCCCTAGATACCTGTGATTGTTTTATTATTTAAAATATATTTACATTTGTAATGCCTTCCCAATTATCCCTTTAATTGTTTATAGCCTACTGTATGTTTATTTCTGTGTTTTCTGGTGTGTAATATTTGTAATCTTGGGGCCTCTTCTCTTTAACGTCTATACATGCTACTCAGATAATGAAGAACAACAAAATAAGTTACCATAGCTATGCAGATGACGCACATTTACGTAACCATTTCACCAGGAGACGATGCTCCAATTCAAATACTGAGTAAGTGCATTGAACAAATTAATGACTGGATGTGTCAGTGACCGCAGTGACGCGTCGTAAAACCCGGAAGTAAACTTCTTCCGGTTCCTTCGTGAAAAACCAATGCAAATTCTCCATAGGATTTTGGAAAATATCTCGAAATAAGGTCTGTGGTTGACACACATTTAAGAGAGGGATCACGTTTTGTTCAGCAGGATAATCTCCACATGTCTACCCTTCTTTTATAATTTTTTTATCTTAAATCTAGTCGCAAAATGCTAACGTTATGCTATAAACGAACTACAAGCCAGTACAGCAGCAGGGTCGCACAACTTCAACGTCATGCCAATTTAAGATTGTTTCAACTGACTTGCATGTTACATGCAAGCGGCAAACTCTGGGGAACAGCCGGGACGCCAATACGGAAGTGCCACACATTGCAGTTCATACATGGGCCGCTAGGGACTGGCTGCAGAAAGGAGCAATTTCCATAGACCCATGTTAAAATGCCCAACTTTACAGCAGAAAAAAAACATGTTTCTACCCATGGATGCAATACATATTATTATCGATAGTTAGATTCCACCTTCATGATTATGAATCTGTGAGTGAATTGTTTTCTAACACGACCCTTTTATTTATATTAGGTCTTAAAGTTTTTGCATAAATTAGGGCGTGGTCACTTTGATGGACATGCCTCACTGTCAGCTAACAGCAATTTGTCCACTCTGCTAGGCTACTGTCACTACCCGATCTGCCCGATCTGCAGTGCGCATGTGCGAGATGGTCCGCCATATTGGACAACTCCGGACGGCAACCCAAGTAGGACAACATTGACACAGTGGCTTTTGACAAAGCTCAAAAATAAAACGAGAGAGAGATGAGTTATTGTAAAGTCAAACAGAGCCTAGGGCTTTAATAAATATAAAATAAAAAACAGATTAGAAGTAGTCGAATATTAATAGATATGGATACATAGAATAACAAAATATCTTAACTTTATTCAGAATTTAAATCATAAACGCTACAAATATGTTTAATTTAAAGACAAAACCACCAATTAATAGGATAGACAACAGGTGTAATGATCGCAGGCAGTCCTGCCTCCTCTGGCAAGCTGGGTGTAATCACCCTAATTACAGAGCCCAGTGCTGCATCCTCAAGGAGGGTTTAAATAGTAGCTGTGTGCGATCCTAGTAGACGGAAGGCACCTCTACTGAGTCAGGACAGGCAGCCGGTAAGAACATCCATCATGCTGTGAGAGCTCCACAGAGCCGCTGGCGAATGTTCTGTTGAATTGTTTGCGTGTATGCACGTGTCTTGTTAGAGCGCGAGCGGCGCAGCGCAGCATTGTTTGTGTGGTTTAAATGTGCTGCGTTAATGGTGCGGCAGAGAGAGTTTAGACGCACTGTTTATTTAGCTTAGAAGGAAGCTTTCTTGTTTAGAAGTAGTAAATGTCTTCTAAAGAATCCATTTGATTTAGAAGCGTAAATAGTAAAGTCTTATTTTATTCATTGAATACCTCTGTGAAAGACGGGGAAATAATAGTTTCTAGTTTAAAAATAATAATTAACTTGATTTGTCAACATTTCCAGAAAAGTCAAGTTAAGAGAATCCGCTTTATTTACATTGCATAAAGTGAACTTCTACATCAAAATAAAAAATATTGAAAATAAGCTTTGTCACTGGAGTGAAATTCTGTTCCCAAAGTCCGGTAGACGCCTCATCCCTTTTCAAGTGGGGAATACACCCAACAAACCCAGGAAACTTGACAGTTATTGTTATTACAACGTGACTTCACTATTATTTAACAACTCTTTATTGGGTTCTTTTATATGGGGTTAAGTACATTGTCAGAATAAGTGAGACATGGATTTAACTTCTGTTAGACAGCTATCATACTGAATACATATTTACTGTGAATGTATGCAAAAATGTATGGCATAGGCCTATAGCTGTCTAACAGAAGTTACATTAGCAAAACAAGCGCTAATTTATTTTTGCAAAAGGTGCAGCGGGCTTCAAACACGTTCCCTCCACTGGTTTCAACCAAGCACTAAATTCGATGTTTTCCAACCAAATGCGGTGGAACTTACACTTCCCCATATTTATAAGTAGATTTGAAGATACGACTGCCGCTAGCTGAAGCTTGATTGCTGGGTTCAGCGCCATATAGATATAGTCCAGAGAGCCATATATATGGCGCTGATATAGTCCAGAGTCTATATGGCGCTGGCTGGGTTACTAGCTGGGTGTTCTCCAATAAGGGGCCGGGGGAAACAAAGTTAGTGATTACTGGTTCCATGTTGATTTATTTCAATACAAATTGTTGGGGGGGAACTGAAAGGCTTTTACCGTACTGGTTACTTTGCAGCCCGGACATTTCCCCCAAAACATATTTAGACGCGTTCGCTACACAGAAGTACCTTTCAAATCCGATCATTTTTAAGACCTTCCTTATTTTTTTGGTCATTAAGACCTTTTTAAGGCCATACATTCAGATTATCAAATGTAAGACTTTTTAAGACCCCGCGGGTTGAGTCCCTTCATTATTGCAGTCCACCTACAGCCATGAGGCAGAGAGCCAGCGAGAGCAGCAGTGTCCTTAAGGAGCCTTCAGTTCCTATCGCTGCAACAAGAAACAGAACTTAAGTTAAACAGGAAGCCAGAAAAGCCTGTCACATGCTGTTCCCCTTTTCTACGTTGAACTAGACAAGAGAATGTAATGGTTTTGCTAAAGTCTTGACTATATACAGTATCTAATATTCTTTAAAGACTATCCCAGTTGTGTGCATGTTTTTGCCTTTTTACTACTCATGTCATCAAAACAAAATGTGTAACTAGCCATTCTATTGCGTATGGGAAATGTAGATAGTACTGTATATTGTCAACAGTTCCAGACCGCCATTGATTTATTTTTATTTTGATATGAAATTATAATATTTTTGTATTCTCTTGTAAAACAGAACGTTATTGATCCTAATTTGGGAAATGTTTGCGTTGCAGCAGCATAAAAAGACGTGGCATTGTACATACAAATTAAAAGACAAGAAATAAACAAGTAGAAAATATACATAACAAGATATAAAGCAAGGTATTATATTTACATAAGTATGTGACAGATGGAATATTAAATATTAGACTGAATATTTGTATTGAAATAAGGATACATCTTACCATGCGATGAGTTTTCTGGAATTTTCTGGAAAGATCTTGAAGATATACATACAAAAGTGAGATTTCACAAATTCTCCGGATTTCAATGTACATGATTCAATTATCTTAATGCACAAGCATGTGTGCCACCATTTAGACACAATGCATGCTCTACATACCCTTGATGGTGAAGGTGGTCTCCATGCCAGCGTGGATGTGGTCAGTCACGTGACAGTGAAGTAACCAAGTCCCCGGGTTCCCAGCAACCATCTCCACTGTCTGGAAAGTTCCGGGGAAGAGATCGAAGACGTCTGCACGATGCACATGGTCCGTCTATATATACACACACAAACACACACTTTCTGTCTGGGCATGTAGAAGTGTTAAACCCAAAAACAACAACACACTATCATCCTTTCATTATTGGATTTAAACCAGAGCAGTATATATTGTGTGTCCAACATTTACAGAGACATAATTGTTCTGGTAGCGTTTTAATTTAGAGTAAATATATGATCATATGTTGTGATGTTGGTGGTTACCTTGTAGGTGAAAGTCTCAGCGTGGAAGTGCACAGTGTGCATGTCCACTTCGGTGCCCATGCCCAGCAGATACCAGTCTACTTTCTGGCCGCGGGTCATCACCAGTCCATGGAGATTACCGTACACCAGGCCATTGATCCCTTCAGTAGACACAGTGACAAATAGAGATAGAGACCATCAACATTTCCCTCACGTTAAATATAATCTTTTTCATCGTATAGAATCAGAGAGACATGCAGAAAAGTGTAATAGGAAAATTGTAATTTAGACTTCTTAGTTTAGGAAAACCCTCGTCATGAATTTGAAACAATTCAGAGGCAAATTTCATAATAAATTATTTAAATTGGATCAAATATTGTATTACTTTTAAATACACAGCCTTGGTTGGCATAATTCCTCGTGCCTGACTATTAAAGGTAGTAAGTTTGAGAAACCGGCTCGAGATCGCTAGAATTTGAAAATACACGAGGCGTGTGGCGCAGTGGATAGAGCCTTGGTCTGGGGTCAGATGGTCACAGGTTCAAACCCCCACTACAGTCAGCATGTCGTTGTGTCCCTGGGCATGACACTTCACCCCAAATTGCTCCTGTGGGGATTGCCCACAGTGTTGAGTATGTAAGTCGCTTTGGATAAAAGCGTCTAACAAGTAACCCCACCCCAGCGCTAGTCACAACGGTCACTGACCCTGAATGCATCATCTCTATTTTTCCGCCACAGACACTCCCAATCCTGCTCGCCAGCTCTACCCAGTGCCAACAAGGCAAATACAAAGAGGAATTCTACACAAAAACCTCATAAAAAGTGAACACCAAAAGTACATGAATGCAACAAGACAATTAATTGTGCACTGTTAAACATCAGATATTTGTCATCTAAGGCTGCATTAGTTAATGACCTAATAACAGACAGATTGACTTATGTTGCCTCACTGAAACCTGGTTGCGACATGAAGAATATGTGACACATAAATGAAGCCACTCCACCCAGTCATAAATACTCATGTTGCTAGAGTCACTGGTCGAGGAGGTGGAGTCGCAGCCATCTACGACTCAAGTCTTCTCATAAATACAAAATCAAAACAAAACTATAACTCTTTCGAAAGACTGATTCCTAGTCTTTTGCACCCAACTTGGAAAACAATTCAGCCAATATTAATTGTCACAGTGTATCGGGCCCTTATTCTGAATTCAGATCTGAATTGTCAGAATTGTTATCAAGTTTAGTCCTTAAAACCAATAAAGTCATTATTGTGGGTGACTTTAATATTCATGTTGAGAATAATAGCCTCAATATTGTTTTTACCTCATTAGTAGATTCAATTGGTTTTATACAGAATGTACATCAACCAACCCACTGTTTCAACCACACCCTTGACCTTGTCCTAACATATGGTATTCAAATCGAGCATCTATCAGTCAGTACTCATAACCCTGTTTTATCTGATCACTACTTAATAACTTTTGGTGTTCTGTTATTAGACTATAAGCCACTGCATAAGAATGCCTACAAAATAAA
Source organism: Pseudochaenichthys georgianus (assembly GCF_902827115.2). Lineage (NCBI taxonomy): Eukaryota > Metazoa > Chordata > Actinopteri > Perciformes > Channichthyidae > Pseudochaenichthys > Pseudochaenichthys georgianus. The sequence continues at coordinate 19,890,707 of NC_047516.1, forward strand.
TCTCAGATTCTGCTGTAGCAACATTTATGGAAAAAATTCCATCAGTGCTTAGCTCATTAGCATCTCACAGTCCAAGGGAGGACTCCTTTACTAACCTTATGCCCCCCCAAATAGATCATATGATTGATAGTGTTACAGGGGCGCTACAAATTACACTGGACTCTATTGCCCCTTTTAAAATTAAACTAAGAAGACTAGCTCCATGGCATAACAATGAAACACGCATAATAAAGCAGAGGACAAGGCAACTTGAAAGGAAATGGCGCTCCACCAAGCATGAAGAATTTCGGTTACTCTGGCTTGATAACCTTAAAAAATATAAGAAGGCACTATGCACTGCCAGAGCAGCTTATTATTCCTCCCTAATAGAAGAAAATAAAAACAATGCCGGGTTTCTTTTTAGTACAGTAGCCAGGCTGACCGAGAGTCAGCTCCATTGAGTCTTCTATTCCTACATCCATCAGTAGTAATGACTTTATGAACTTCTTTAAATGATACAATTATAACTCAGGGACAAAATAAACCACCACCTACACCTGTACCCTTAGCCAGCACTGAATCACCCTTAACACCGGACATATACTTAGAGTGCTTCTCTCCTATAGACCAAAACCAACTAAATTCAATTATTACATCCTCTAAAGCAGTGGTTCTCAAATGGGGGTACGCGAACCCCTATGGGTATGTTGGAGTACTGCAGGGGGTACGTGAGATTTATTTTATGTTAATGAAAAAAAAAAGTAAGGAAGTTTGAGCAGTGTAGGTTTTATATTAACAGAGTTACACATATTTCAAAACGCGAAGTTTAATAACTGCAGTGGCCTTCCCGTCACTGAGAATAACAAAGATCCTCAGTGAAGCACAAGCCCATGTTTCTCACTAAATTGTAAGTACAACTTATGTCGTCTTAGTGTTATTGCATGATGTTAAAATTGGTTTGCCATGAATTTAGTGATGATTGTAAACATTTGAAATGTAGCATTTAAGTGTTTCTCAGTTACAAGGTTCTTGTTTTAATAAATCAGACACCAATGGTGCAGCACTGTACCTCTTTATATAGGCATTGCTGATCAGGGGGTACTTGGCTGAATTTCTTTTTCAAAGGGGGTACATTATTGAAAAAAGTTTGAGAATCACTGCTCTCAAGCATCTACCTGTATCTTAGACCCTGTTCCATCCAAGCTGTTCAAGGAAATTGCACCCCTAATTAATACACCTGTATTAGAGATGTCCCGATCCGATCACCTGATGGGGATCGGAGCCGATCACGTGATTTTCAAAAGATCGGAAGAAAAAAATTGGGGATCGGGAATTTTTTTCTTTTATAAAATATTTTTATAATTTTATAAAACAAAAATGACCATGTTCACGTCTTAAAGTCATCCTGAGGCCATAGTTTTGGTTTAAAGTTACACAACATCATGTATGTGTTGCTTCTTTTAGGCTTGTTTTCATAGACCTGGTTGCTTATTTCTCTCAAATCTGGCAACAGAGTGGGCGCAGTGTCTAACGGCCCGTCTACACTACAGGCATCAACAAATCTTGAAGCTGGGCGTGTCTGAGGCTTGGCGATTTCTCGCGCCCAAGGCGACAAACAACCAATCGGGAATCTCTCGCCCGCCCCCGGCATACAAAGCAATAGCAATGTTAAAACGAAGTAAACTGGATATAAAATCCCCAAACAGGCGAAAACCTACCAGTTTCACCCACTGTCTCTGCCACCTCCCTCCATGCCTCGCTCCTCCGGTTTGTATCCCGGTAGATGAACAGAGACCGATCATACAGCACCGGGTGATTCACTAGCGCTATAATGAATTTTCCCTCCATTTTTTGAATATGAGGAAATGACCTGCGTAGTCTCTCCCAGCATACACGCGGTTTGATTGGCTAGCGCTTGTACTGTCAGATTTGCATACGCGGGATTTGATTGGCTGATGCCAAGCATCGAGCATCAAAAGTTGAACATTGTTCAACTTTTGATGCCGATAGATGCTCGTGATGCTTGGAAAGCCATGCTCCCCACAATGCAGTTCGGCGAAGTTTAAAAATCTTCTAAGTCACCCCATTCAAATGAATGGGCGAAGCGTTGAAAGCATTTTTCGATGCCTGTAGTGTAGACAGGCCGTAATAGTAGCAGTAAGCTAACGAGAGGCTACGTTCAGCTGGTGACTCGGGAGTCGGGACAGAGAAAATGCCAGGAGTTTGGAAGTATTATAAAATTGAAAGCGAAGGCAGTGTAACAGCCAGATGCAATGTTTGCAAGGCGGAGGTTCCGCGTGGTGGAAAGAACAGAGCTACGTTCAACACGACCAATCGAATACGCCACCTGAGAAACAAACACCAACAACAACACGACGAGTACACAGCGGCCACTCAGGTAACGGCACTGAAACAACCCACACTTTCAGAGAAACTGCCCCAGAACAGTGAAAAAGCCAAAGAAATAACAGCCAAGATAGCTGAATTCATTGCGTTGGATGACGAGCCGTTATCTGTTACCTTTTTTCTCTTAATGCATTGCATAAAGATCGGATTGGGAAAAATCGGTATCGGCAGATTGTCAAAATCAAATGATCTGAAGCAAAAAAAGGTGATCGGAACATCCCTAACCTGTATTAAATATGATGACTTAGGGCTGCACGATATTGGAAAAAAACTGACATTGCGGTTTTTTGTTCCCCTGCGATATATATTGCGTTTTTTTTAACCTGTTAAGGTCCCGGCGGGTACTTTACTTTTTTTTTCACGACACTGTCTCAGGGGATCTTAATATTTAAGAACCTATTAATGTGTTATACCAGATTAACGGAAATAATCTCAGCTAATTGACGATACAAACCATTTTTACCAAAACACAAGTCTCATAAGAAGCATCTAAATGACCCCTGAGCGAAAAATGCTAACGGACTTTGGCACAGAACTCAAGATAAAAGTACCCTTATTACTTATCGTAGCTGCACATACAAGATACCCGATTAAAGCTGAGGTTCCACAGATTAAAGTCAATGCAGAGACGCAGACAGACGCGAATTCGCTCCGACGGCGAGCATGAAGCGGTGGACGTGGCGCGAATCACGCGATTGAACGGTGCCGCGTCAAACGCGAGAGTTCAATTTTTTCAGCTCAAGCGTCACATTCACGTGACGCGTTCTCGCGGAAGCCAATCAGCGTTGGGATTCCCTCTGACGTGCTGCTGTTGATCAGTTGTAAAGATGGAAGAGATGATCGTTGTGGCTGTCAACGGTATGTCTGTTTTGAATGACACGATAAAACAAACTGCAAGCCGCGGTGAAACTGCAAGCCGCGGTGAAACTGCAAGCCGCGGTGAAACTGCAAGCCGCGGTGAAACTTGAGCCATTGGAATGCGAAGCGAATATTCGCATCGCATCCGGTGTGAACGCAGCATTAGACTAGAGCAGTGACCACCAACTGGCGGCCCGCCGGCCACATCCGGCCCGCCAGACATTCTCATCCGGCCCGCACGACGGGGGTGACTGTGGCGTTGGCGGAGTGGTTACTGCGTTCGCCCCCCACCCATTTCTTTGTTTAAAACGTCTCGTGAGTAAGGTGCAGTACCGGAGTCCAACAGAGAGGCAGCGGCTGCGGGACAGTAGACTGCGTACTGCGAAACCTTCCCTCCCCTGAAGAAGAAGTGATCCTTCGTTGTGAAGAGTCTGGTTAATGCGCTCCGCACCACAGCAGTAGCCCCGCTGCGACAGAGTCCAACAGAGAGGAGGGAGCTGCGGGACAGTAGCCTAGAAGCAGGGTTGGGTTGTAATATATATATACAGTCTATGGTTGTAACGGAATACATAACGGCGTTACGTAATCAGAATACAAAAATCAAGTAGGCTAACTGTATTCAGCTGGCGTTACATTTGAAATACGAGTAATCTGATTACAGTTACTTTCGTAACCTGAAGTGAATACATTTTGGAATACTTATTGGAATTATTGGTGGAAAAGTTTCCTCACAAAATGTAATATTCATTACCGGCAGAACTGTGTGCACACTGCACTGCTGCAGCATGTCTGTGAGCGAGAGAGATGCAGTGTGTCTGTGAGGCCCCGCCCCCGCATGCAGATGAGAGAGAGAGATCTCTTTTAAAATATATTGAAAGTTAGAAACGGAGATGGTTAGATAAAATGTGCAAGATAACGTTTATGTAGCATTTCTTTATTGTCGAAATGATGACATTTCATAACGGGATGAAATCAAAGTGAATGGCCTGCTGCTGCTGAATGCATGGGGCAAGTGACTGGAAAAAGTTTTAAAAGTGATTACATCGTTTCAGATAATAAATAATAATTCATTCTATTTAGGGGCGCCTTTCAAAGCACCCAAGGACACCTTACAATTCATAACATATTCCAAGGAAAGGTTTTAAGACAGTACAAAGAATGCAGTCCGGGTGATGTTTTTTATGTGGGGCGCAGATGAGAGAGCTGTTGAGAATGACACCAAGATTTTGTGTTTGAGTTCTTGATAAGCCATGAAAACAGTAAAATAAGTGTCTCCTGTGCACCAAAACATACCCATCTGTTATGGAAAAAGAAAGTATTCCAAAAGTAATCTGAATACTATTTATAAACTTCTGGGCTATATAAAATTTGCTGGCCCGCGATAGTGTCTATTGGTTACATTTCGGCCCTTGGACAAATGTAGTTGGTGATCCCTGGACTAGAGCGATGCGATAGGAGGGATTAGAGCGAAGCGAATATTCGCATCCGGTGTGAACGCAGCATTAGACTAGAGCGATGCGATAGGAGGGATTAGAGCGAAGCGAATATTCGCATCGCGTCCGGTGTGAACGCAGCATAACTCCATCAATTTTCATTGTTATGCAGATGATACACAATTGTATCTATCAATTAAACCAGATGTACAATTTCCATTAGTAAAACTGCAAGAATGCCTCACAGACATAAAGACATGGATGACCAGCAACTTTCTATTATTAAACTCCGACAAAACACCTTCCGAACGAACTGTCCAACAACATAATTTCTTCGAATTGTATTACCATGACCTCCAGCACCACGGTAAAAAATCTCGGTGTTATTTTTGACGAGGATTTGTCTTTTAAATCCCATATAAAGCAAATTTCAAGGACTGCCTACTTCCATCTACGGAATATTGCAAAAATCAGGCACATCCTAAATCACAACGATTCAGAAACACTAATCCATGCTTTTATCACCTCCAGGCGATATTGCAATTCCCTTTTATCAGGCTGTCCGAACTCATCATTAAAGACCCTTCAATTCATACAAAATGCTGCAGCACGAGTTTTAACAGGAACGAAAAAGATGGACCACATCACTCCTGTTTTAGCAGCATTGCACTGGCTACCAGTTAAGTCCAGGATTGATTTTAAAATACTTTTACTCACATACAAAGAGCTAAATGGTCAGGGACCATCCTACCTACAGGATCTTTTAATCTCCTATTGCCCCTTTAGGGCATTAAGATGACAGAGTGCAGGTCTGTTGGTGGTTCCCAGCGTCCACAAAAAAAGGTCAGGTGCTAGAGCTTTCGGCTACCAAGCCCCGTTCCTCTGGAATCAACTTCCAGTGGCGATTAGGCAGGCAGACAGTGTCCACACATTTAAGAGGAGGTTAAAGACTTTCATTTTTAGTACAGCGTACTCTTGCATTTGTGTCATGTTGCTTTTTAAATTGGTATTTTCACATTGATCTTGTAAGATACGTTTGTTGTTTTTACATTGCCAATTGTGTTTGTTGACTTGTGAAGCCCTCTGAAATTCTTTAACGACTGTTTAAGACACTTTTACTCTCCGTGCCTCTCTTCTTATCTCTTACCGTGCATCTTGTTGCTCTCCTGAAAGTCTTCATCTCGTGTTAAGGTATCGGGGTCAGCACCGAGGTATGTTTTGATGTTCTCGTCCAAGTACCAGGACTGGTTTTCGTCATGCACCATAAAGAGCAGAGCGAACTCCTTCTCCACGTCATCCCTCTGTCTGTCGGGCCCCTCGCCTCGCTGCAGAGTCCCCGGCCTGCAGATCACCAGAGGCCCCAGAAGACCACTGTACAGATCCTGAAGATAAACAGAGGAATCTGCCCTGTCAGAAACATCTTCCACTCTTCAAAATGTCCATTAAAACACACAAACAGTGACTTATTTGCTTCCATGTGAATGTATACAGGAAGTATGTACCTTAATGAAGTCCACATTGGAGTAGTATGCATAAGATATACAGTTAGGATCGGAGACCCCTGGACCAGAGCTGTTAGGAACATCCCATGTCAGCACCAATATATTACCTAGAGGCAAAGGAAGACATAAAACCAGACAAATCATTACTTCTGAGAAAAGGCCAGTGTTTCCACCCTTTAGTTTGAGAGCAGCAGCAAACATTGTAGTTTTCTTGTCAAATGTGACTCACCAGGTTTGACAGGAATGTGTGCACCGCTGGCCTTCACTCCATGTGCACTTATCGAGTACGGCCTGCTTGCGTTGTTCTTGAAAGTGATCACGATCTGCTCTCCTACCTCTGCTTTGATTATTGGACCTACAGGGGAAGAGAAAATCTGTGTCTCCTACGGTCGTTTCTTTGGTTGAAAAAAAAGGCATGAAGAACAGCTAAGCTTACCCATAATTCCCAAGTGTTGTTGTTCTGGCTGTCGTTTCTTCTTAACAGTTAAGCTTTCATCGGTGTATTCTCTGTACACCACCTTCTTATAGCGAGAGCCAATTTTGTTTCCCCCCCTCTCAACAAACATATTGCCTGGACTGGGAGACATGTAACAATTTTCTTCCATTAATAAACAGTAATACGTCACACCACTAATCACAGGCTCCAGCATCCACTCTGAAATACATCATCCTACAATTATCTTACGACATACCTGTCTTCTAATGTGCCGTGGTGTATCTCCATCTCCCAGTCTCTGTTGGGTGAGAAGTCCCACACTATTTCATCAGCACTTATAAAATACTGCACAATCTTGGTCGGCCCTCCTCCTTTGTATGTGAGCTCTAGTTTGTGTCGGGGACAGAGGTCCACTCTGTACTGCTGCCTCATGCCGGCTGAGAAGTGGTCCGTCACGCTGCAGCTCACCTCGTGCACACCTGAGAATGAATAAAGGGGATCAGAGATGGCAAAAGTACACATATCCTTTACTCAAGTAGAAGTATAGATAATCGTGTTTAAAAATACTCAAGTAAAGAAGTTTAGTCAGTACTTCTACTTTTACCAAAGTAAAAGTAAAGAAGGGCTTCAAAATGTACTTAAGTCAAAAGTACCCATAACTAACAACTGTTTTAAAGAGTAACTGACCTCACTTTATATTAATAGAACAATAAAGACATTGTTAGCTAATTAATGTGTTGATGCTGAACAACGGCAAAATGACAGAGTTGTCATTGGTCCCTCTTCTTTAGAGAAGACCAGGAAATGATGGATACACGGATCGTGTTAAAAAATAAATAGGCACGCGATGACTAATAATGATCACGCCACCAAACACAGATTAAAAAACGAAAGTAACCAGCCTGTTTTGATACTGATACCAGAAAAAAATACTTAACTACACAATATTAAAGTGTTCTGTGCTATTTGGGCAGTCTTGAAGTCACCATCCATTTAAAAATGAGTTTCATTCATCGTTAAGGTTTAAGCTTAAGTGTGCAGAATTATGTTTGTTTGAAAATAAATATTTTTTATTTTCATAGAGTCTGATTTATTTAGCCTATTCATTTGTTGATTTAACCCTTTAAAGAAAAAACACATCAGACAGACATTATTATTCTTTTCAGAATATATTAGTCATGCCTAAGAAAAACATGACGAGGATTTTAAAAGGTGACTTCAACATTCAATATGGCCTATAATTTTAACCTTATTGATCTTTGGACTCCATTCTCAACTTTCTATTGTATAAATTAGCATACAATATCTTAACGTCAAATGCACAATTTGTATTGGCGGTGGTAACAGTACAAGTCATATTATTATCATACTAACGGTGGCGAGCTGTGACTTTTATACCTAGGCCCTCTCATCCCCCCCTGAAAAAAAAACAAGAGTTACTACGTCTCAGCATATACTTCAGCGGAATATCAAAACAGCGGCCCGGGGTGCAAAACGCATCAATGACAGCGACCCTCTACCACACAAAACAACACAATTTATATAAACACCTATCATGACAGGGCACCCAAAGCCAAGTAACAATTACAAATGAATTAAGTCGGCACGGCGGCCCACATTGAAAATGACTTGGGCCTACCTTTGATTATCAAATCACTTAAACACAAAGTCAATCAATCAATCAATCAATGTTTATTTATATAGCCCAATATCACAAATGTTACATTTGTCTCAGTGGTCTTCACAGTGTGTACAGAATATCAGTATGACAATACGACACCCTCTGTCCTTAGACCCTCACATCGTACAAGGAAAAACTTCCAAAGAAAACCCAGTTTAAAGGGAAAAATGGGAGAAACCTCAGGGAGAGCAACAGAGGAGGGATCCCTCTCCCAGGACGGACAGACGTGCAATAGATGCCGTGTGTAAATTGAAAAGATAATACATTTGCAACATAGGTAGTCCAAATGCATGTGTGTATAATAGGAAGATGAATCCACGAGGATATCCATCCAGGACCTATGATCCAGGACCACAGCCACGACTCAAGATCCAGCGCTCGCGATCCAGGACACAGGACCGCAGGATCATCCATGACTCCGGATCCCAGCGTATATAGACACCAAAAAGAAAGACATTTGGGGAAGCTGGGTTAATCGGAACATGAGTGTACACGGGTATAGACAGAGAGAAGGAAGAAGTAAGATGTCCCCCGACAAACTAAGCCTATATCAGCAAAACTAGGGGCTGAATCTAATCAGCCCTAACTATAAGCTTTATCAAAAAGGAAGGTCTTAAGCGCACTCTTAAAAACGGATAGGGTGTCTGCCGCCCGAACACAAACTGGAAGCTGATTCCACAAATGTGGAGCTTGATAAGAAAAGGCTCTGGCTCCCATTGTACTTTTAAAGATTCTAGGAACAACCAACAACCCTGCATTCTTGGAACGCAATGCCCTAGTAGGACAGTAGGGTATAATGAGTTCTTTAAGGTAAGATGGCGCCTGCCCATTAAGGGCTTTGTAGGCGAGAAGAAGAATTTTAAATTCTATCCTGTGTTCTATAGGGAGCCAGTGTAAGGCAGCCAGAACAGGAGTAATGTGGTCCCTTTTCCTAACTCTGGTTAGTACACGAGCCGCAGCATTTTGAATCAGCTGAAGCGACTTGATTGACTTCTTGGTACTCCCTGATAATAAAGAGTTACAATAATCCAGCCTAGAAGTAACAAATGCATGGACTAGTTTCTCTGCATCGTTTTGAGGCAAGATATGCCTGATTTTTGCAATGTTACGTAGATGGAAGTAGGCGGTCCTTGAAATTGATTTTATGTGGGCGTTAAAGGATAAATCCTGATCAAATATAACACCAAGATTCCTTACAGTCTCACTGGAGGCCAAATTAATGCCATCCATAGTTAGTATGTCTTTAGATAATTTGTTTCGTAGATTCTTCGGGCCAAGTACAATAACTTCAGTTTTGGTCGTGTTTAACATCAAAAAGTTTAAGGTCATCCACGTTTTTAAGTCCTTGAGGCAGTCTTGAATTTTATTTAGATGATTAATTTCATCAGGCTTGATTGATAAATATAGTTGAGTATCATCCGCATAACAATGAAAGTTTACAGAATGATTCCTTATAATATTGCCTAACGGAAGCATATATAATGTGAACAAAATAGGTCCGAGCACTGAGCCCTGTGGCACTCCATGGCTAACTTTGGTTTGCGTGGAAGATTCATCGTTAACACGTACAAACTGAGAGCGTTCAGATAGATAGGACCTAAACCAGCCTAAAGCAGTTCCCTGTATGCCAACTAAGTGCTCTAGTCTTTGCAATAGGATATCATGGTCGATAGTATCAAATGCAGCACTAAGATCGAGCAAAACAAGAATAGAGACAAGTCCCTTGTCTGAGGCTATTAGAATATCATTTGTGACTTTAACCAGAGCTGTCTCTGTGCTATGATGTGTTCTAAAGCCAGACTGAAAATCTTCAAATAAATCATTGTTTTTTAAGTAATCACACAACTGTTTTGCGACCGCTTTCTCAAGAATTTTTGAGAGGAACGGAAGATTAGAAATAGGTCTATAGTTGGCTAAAACCTCTGGATCGAGGTTGTGCTTTTTAAGAAGCGGTTTTATCACTGCTACTTTGAATGATTGTGGAACATAGCCTGATAATAAAGACATATTCATAATATTTAATAAAGAAGTGCTAATTAATGGGAAAACTTCCTTCAACAGCTTAGTTGGAATTGGGTCTAACATACACGTTGATGGTTTAGAAGAGAGAATCATTGAATGTAATTGTTCAAGGTTAATGGCTGAAAAGCATTCTAGTTTACTATCTAGTGTAATATTAGAACTTACGATTTCGGGAGCTGTTGATAACACTATACTGGTCGAAGGCAAGAGGTCATTAATTTTGTTTCTAAGAGTAACAATTTTATCGTTAAAAAAGCACATAAAATCATTACTACTGAGTGCTAAGGGAATAGAAGGCTCAATCGAGCTGTGGCTCTCTGTCAGCCTGGCTACAGTGCTGAAAAGAAATCTTGCATTATTCTTATTCTCATCTATTAATGAAGAGTAGTAGGCTGCTCTCGCTTTACGCAGTGCTTTCTTATATTCATTGAGAGTAATATGCCAAATTAAACGAGATTCTTCAAGTTTAGTGGAACGCCATATCCTTTCAAGTTGTCTAGACTTTTGCTTTATTTTGCGGGTTTCGGCATTATGCCATGGAGCTAATCTATGTTGTTTTATTTTCTTCTTTTTCAAAGGAGCAACATAATCTAATTTTATTCGCAGCGCATCTATAGCACTATCAACAACATGATCAATTTGGGGTGGTGTACATTTTGTATAAGTTTCCTCCCCTACATGCAGACATGCTATCGAGTTAAGTATTGGTTGAATCTCTTCCTTAAATGTGGCTATAGCACTAACAGATAGGTTTCTGCTGCAAGAGCTTTTGACTAATGCTTTGTAGTCTAGTAACAGTACTTCAAAAGTTACTAAGAAATGGTCGGATAAAGCAGGATTATGCGGTTCGACTAATAGTTGCTCAATTTCAATACCATAAATCAGAACAAGGTCGAGAGTGTGATTATAACAGTGGGTTGGTTTATTTACACTCTGACAGAAACCAACAGAATCTAATATAGAGTTAAATGCAACAGTAAGGCTATTTTTATCGTCGTCAACATGAATATTAAAGTCACCTACGATAATTACTTTGTCTGTTTTAAGAACCAAAGTTGATAAAAACTCAGAGAATTCTGATAAGAATTCTGAATAAGGACCTGGTGCACGATACACTGTAACAAATAAGATTGGCTGCAAAGTTTTCCAGGTCGGATGCGTAAGACTAAAAACGAGGCTTTCAAAAGAGGTATAATTACATTTTGGTTTAGTATTGATAAGTAAACTTGAGTCAAAGATTGCTGCAACTCCACCTCCTCGGCCCGTGCCTCGAGCAATATGAGTGTTGACATGGCTGGGTGGAGTGGCCTCATTTATGCTGACATATTCTTCATGTCTCAACCAAGTTTCAGTGAGACAGCATATATCAATATTATAATCTGATATTAAATCATTTACCAATATTGCTTTAGATGCTAGAGATCTTATGTTTAAGAGACCACATTTAATCTTCCTGTTTTGTTGCACTGTAGTAGTTGTTACATTTACTTTTATTAGGTTATTATGTATGACACCTCTATTAGGTTTTACATTAAATTGTCCTTGGGCAGACACACACACCGCTAATATTGGGTATTTTATTGGGTTCGGGATTCCTATGGGTGACTGCCTAGGAGAGAGCGCAGAGAAGCGTGTAAGACTGCGACTCTGCCTCCTGGTCTCAACTCCAGTTTGTCATGGATTACGTCCACAAAGCCCTGAAATGTTTGCCGAAATGAGATCTGCACCTTTCAAAGTAGGGTGAATGCCGTCTCTCTTAATCAGACCAGGTTTTCCCCAGAAGGCTGTCCAATTATTTACGAAGCCCACATTGTTTGCTGGGCACCACCAAGACAACCAGCGCTGAAATGATGACATGCGGCTATACATGTCATCATTGATCAGATTGGGGAGGGGACCAGAGAAGATTACGGTGTCCGACATTGTTTTAGCATAACTACACACCGACTCCACATTAAGTTTTGTGCATTCTGATTGGCGTAAACGAACATCATTACCACCGACGTGAATAACAATCCTACTGTATTTACGTTTATCTTTAGCCAGCAGTTTAAGATGCGCCTCAACGTCGCCCGCTCTGGCCCCCGGAATGCATGTGACTGTGGAGGCTTCGGTCTCTAAATTCACGTGTCTCATAATAGAGCTACCAATAACCAGAGTTGGCTTCTCAGCGGGTGTCTCGCTGAGTGGGGAATATCTGTTAGATACGTGAACGGGTTGGTGGGGACCTGCGGGTTTCGCGTTATGCCCCTTCTGAACAGTCACCCAGCCTCCCTGCTGCTCGGGAGTTGCCGGGGGACGGCTAAGAGGAGCTACATTTTGCCGGTCCGCACATGCTAACATGGGCTTTACTTTAACTGAGTTACTTTCTAAGATGCGGAGCCGGGCTTCTATGGCTATGATTCCCGCCTCCAACCTAACAACTATACTACATTTAACACATGTATCCTTACCAGTAAGGGAGGCCGGGAAGTAACCAAACATGAGACAGGAAGAGCAGGAAATAGCACCAGAAGGTGGGGAAAGAGCCATGGCTAGCTATCAAGCTAAAGTAGCTACCGTTAGCAAACCCGAAAAGAGTGTAGGCAACTGTGGAGTTACAGTCGCTAAGAGAAGGAGAGTTGTGAGTGCTTAAGCTGTAGTAACGTGTGATTACAACGTCAGGCAGTTGCCGTGATCAAGAGTTTTAAAACGATCGATTAAGTTTAAGTTAATAAGCTATCAGCAACAGAACAGGCACACGGGATACCCGGAGATGAAAACAACAACAACCGGAAGTTACAACGTGCAACGTGCTCACCGCAATAGGTTCCTCCTTCCGCTCACTGAAGCTAATAGGTGTAAGGTGTGTAAAGTCCATCCTCCTGTCCTTTTGGATGAAGCACTTGATGGCGGGGTCATGCAGCTGATCCTTTGCCACTCCAGTTTATCATTGTAACTCAATCTTGAAAATGACTGTTAATAATTTCGCAACGATGTCATCACCATCACTGAAGTGAGCCATCATGAACGAATTTATTCGAAAATAATAAAAGTAGGGTAGACATGTGGATATTATCGGGCTGAACAAACGTGCATTTATCTAAAAGGTTCGTTTTCCACAGACCTTATTTCCAGCTATTTTCCAAAATCCTATGGAGAAATCCCATTGCTTTTTGGTCGAGGGAATCCGAGCGCAGCTTATTTCCGGGTTTACGCGTCACTGCACCACATGTATAAACCATAGACTGTGGCCGTTTCTCAATCTCGAGGATGCTGATTTGGTAGTCGCGTACTTTCAAGTCACTTCCTTCAGAAACTAAGCAAGTATACTTCCAAGCCACGGCTTCGGAAAACGAAGAAGAATGGAACAGGCGAACAAGTGTGCCACTCTATAACGGTTTCAACATAAACTGTACCGAAAATAAATACCTCACAATGTCTATCTAATTATGAACTTCCTTTACTTTCACGGAACACCTTTTTGGTGATAACAAACAAATGTAACAAAGTAACATATTTACCAACACATGTTCTACGCCACTACATAGGCCTATTACATTTAAATGTGTGTTGCGTTGGTTCAGCCATTCTCCGATCATTCTCTTGAAATTGGTCCGTGCGCAAAGCATTGTGGAGATTTTAAGGACGCGAAGTCTACCCATGTGCAGCCTCGAAATTTCCCCCAAACCAAGGACGCGGCCTCGTGGAATTCCAAGTATGCTGGAGATTGGAACAGTACTTGATGCACTCGATGACGTAGTATCCTTGAAATATTGGCTTGGAAGCCAGTATCCTCGAGATTGAGAAACGGCCTCTATATATAAAGGTATAAACCTCACAGCGGGCGGAACTTGTCATAAAGCCCACCCATTTAGAGGGAAGATATGATTGGTCAATTGTACTGTCATTTGACATTACTCTCGTTGAGTTACTATAGCTGGTCAACAAGCTCTCCCGTCTTCACATAACTCGCAGGGACGGCATGTAACCCTTCACATTCCAACAGAAACTGAACAGGCAGATTCAAAGGATTTATTTCTTTGGAAATGTTATTTTAAATACAATTAAATCAAGTTATTTAGGTAAAACTAATGAAACATTTAACAACAAAAAAATGCTTAATGCTTTCAAATATAATTTTTTAGAATATGTTAGGCCCTCGCAGAGGGCCTAGAGGGCCCCGTCGACTCGCCACTGTATATCAAACTTTATTTACCTATTCTGGTGAAAGACTTTTTGAGAAACAATTTTTTTCCCCAATTATATATTTATTACTACTTAAAGTAGTTTAGACTTGCAAAGTACTGTGGAATTGTCCTTGAAATTGGAGCACTGAAATTCCTCCTTGTATTCTAGATATTAATGTTTCCTGCTGTGAAGTGTTGGGAGTTGTGTACACGTCAGGAAAACATTCACAGAGGGTCCTCTAAGGATGTTTGTAAAAAACAAATCTGTCTTTCAAACAAAACCTAAAATATGGATGAACTCTTAGAATCTATTTGAGGAAAGGAATTGTGTTTTTAAGTGGCAGAACAGTGTGTGTTTTTGACCATGTGTGTGATATGACTAACCAGGAGTGTTCGATGATGGCAGTAGTAGTTGTGTGAGGGAACAGGTTGAGTGTCTCGTGTCGTGCTCTGCTTCTTGAAGGTGTTCCCCTCGAAATAAATACCGTGGATGTCCGCTTCTGTACCTAGCCCAAACGTGTACCACACAACTTTGTCCCCGGCGCACATCTGCAGTCCCTGAAGGTTCCCATACATGCTTCCGTTGACAGCTAACATGGAAAGGACGATTAGAACAAAAAATGCAGAGACAAGTAAGAAAATCCTGAAGAAGTATCAGGATTAGAACTCATAGTGTTATGTTACATGACCTACAATCAATTAATTAATTCAATTAAAGACAAAATGTGGTTCTGCTACTCGTTCTTTACCATGCATCAAATTGCTCTCCTTAAAGTCTTCGTCTTCAACATGTCTCGTTGCTGCCAAACTTCTCGATGTTCTCGTCGATGTACCAGCTCAATTTTTCATCCATGACAGAAAACAGAAGGAAAAACTCCTTATCCACACCCTTCTGTAAAAAAAAAACGAACACAGCTAGAGTAATGATGAGTCGGGATGCACTTCATTGCAGTCAACGGCATGAACACTTTTATTTTGTTCTCATCTTATAGGCAATGGCCAAATTTCCCAACAAAGATCCTTCAATCACCTAATCACAACAGAGCTGTGGCTTTTAATTCATCTATTTAAATTCACCTGGGTCCCGTTCTCCCCCAGCGTTCCCTTCTTGCACACGAGGAGAGGTCCCACCAATCCAGAGCTGGTGTCCCTGATGGGATCGGTGGCAGAGTAGTACAGGTAGGAGATGCACGCAGAATCAGATGGAGAAGGACCCTCTATCACCTGCCAGGTGTAGGTGAAGTTTTGCCCTGGAGCCACGTGAGAGCCTGGCTTATCAACACCTAAAGCATTTCACACAGAGAACTGACGGTTTGAAATTTCTTCAGTCAAAATCTATAGGTTACTTACGTAACCCCAGGGTTCAGAGTAACATGAAGTGAGATGTCTCACTATGGGATGCGCCTCATCGCGGAGCAAACAGAAGCATCCATTTCATTACGCCAATCCTGATTGGCTGGTGATCTTGACGTCAACGTCAGGGGAAATCACCCCCTATAAGTAGCTTGCGCCACGACGCATGCGTCATTCAAAATAAGCACCTCTTCTCGCTTCACCATAGCAAGGAGGGCCGTCTGGTGAGACATCTCACTTCATGTTACTCTGAGACTGGGGTTACGTAAGTAACCTACACAGCAAAATCAGCAGTGCTAATTTAACTCTTATAGAGTCAAATCCAACACTTTTAAAGTGTCTATAGGTCCACACTGTTGAGTTAAAACTACACTTTTGAAAGTGTTAAAAGGTTTACACTAGGACAGAGTTCCAGCAACTCTCTCTATAGTTAAAATGTAACTCTGGTCAACACCGGTCAGTGTTAAATGTACGCAACACTAGCTTGCAGTGTCAAAAGTTAACACCACAAGTGTACATTTTTAACACTAAATAGAGTTAAAGTCATATTAACACTATTAAGGATATAAAATGTAACTCAATATTTAACTCTTTAGAGTTGATTCATAAGCACTGTAGGGTGTCAATTTATAATTTCACCTACACACAATGCAACATTATTAATAAAAATGATATAAAAGAAAGACACAAGCCAAGTTTCAAAGTTTGCAGTTAACATGTAACTGTATTTGTGTGAAAACAACACATACAACATAGTCTTACATTAACATTCCACAGTACGTCCATGCAGTCCTTAACAGCACAGGTTACACAATATGACAATGTGGCACTATGTATGTTTTTCCATCCATCTCATTAGAAAACTGTTTGTCATAGGGTCTATAATAACGTAAATCATCAATAGAAATAACAGAAAATGAATCAATCGTCTCCTCAATACAGTATGAACTATAGTGTTCATCAAAATACAGTGTGTCCACTTTGCAAATCAAAATGAAAGCTCGATCTTCATTTAGAATGATATTATTGATTTTTCCAAAAACAGGAGTTTCTTTATCAGTTCTTATGGAAACAAACATTCCAATTTGATAATCAGTTCCATAGTTCTTTACCCAGTTAGTAGTTGACACGTCGCAGTATGCATTCACCTTAAATGCAGCACTTAAAGCCTCACCACCCTCCAAACTGTCGATAATTTCCTTCCTGACTGGACCAAACTCGAACCTCTGAAAATTAAAATTCTCCCAGTGATAAGCCAAATGTCTTTGGTGTTGTTTTACTAAGCTTGTTGTAATGTTTTTGAAATTCTTCACTGATCTTTTAAAAAAATTATGTTTGGCCTCAAATCTCATGCACCATACATGGAGGAGTGGACCTATTTTTCGAATACACCTTGGATAATGTATCATAAAATGATGCTTTGGAATAAGTCTTCTGTCAGGAAACAAAGATTTGAACAGCTTGTGGTGATCAATGATTAAATGCTTCAAATAATATGTCATACCATTTGTAATAATTGGTGAAAAAACAATATTCACAATCTGAATCAAGAGGAGGAGCAGATTCCAACAATTGTTGTTTCTTTCAACAACATCACCAAGAATAAGGGGAGCATTTCGCAAGAGACACCATGACTGAATTGCATTCAATCCAAGATTTTTGCTCTCATCCATTTTTAAACCACTTGGCCTGTTCCGTCTCTCAGTATATCCGTAGTTGAAACTTTGGATCCTCATTGACAGTGTTTCCAGAGATAGACACTTCTGATTGACAAGGTACTGAAATACAAGTTTCAGTTCGTACTGCACTACACCTTCAAGCAAATCGTGCATGATGTCCACCGCGTAGTTATCAGAGGTGTGGAAAAATGTTAGTGTATTGAGCAAGCATGTCTTCTTGACACCACATGTTGACCCTAAAATAGGATTTTCCTGTAGAGCTGCACAATGTTCTGCATGGATTTCTTTAGTACGAAAAACCATACCAGGGTCATCTTCAGTGAAGACGGACTGTAAATCTCCTTTGGTAGTTAAACAAAATCTACAACAATATGTTGCGCTGAAACACTGAAACAAAACCAAAACAGCCCGTGTAAACCCAGATTATCACCTGTTACTTGAATAACAGATCCTAGCAATGGTGAGTCAGAGAAAGGCACCTCTATCCCTTGCATTTCGAGTATTTTAAGATCATCAGTGAGAGGCTTTAGTATTGCATCAAATCCATATTTTTTTCAGGTCTTGTGCATGAAAAAGTGCCACGACATGAATATTCATCAGCACAGAATTACATGTTGGGGGTAGGTTCCTCAATATGAAGTAAATACAACCAAGTTTGTGTATACCCTTCTTTGAACCTAAGGGATTTGCTGTCTCAAAATCGTCATAGAGTTGAACCTGTAGAGCGTGTTTTTGCTTGGAAAACAAATCATTGCTTTTGAAATATGAACCATCACTTATGTCTTTATAAGTACCTTCTTCTTGTTGTTTTGCCTGCAGGAATAATTCACATAGTTCACTGTTCTTAAATATGGACTTAAGGGTTCCCAACAAGGGTACATACACAAATGTATCTGTTACAGGTATCTGATTGTAAACTCCTGTTGTTCGATCTCTGCGTAAATCAAATCTGACCCCAAGAACATACTCAACAGGTTCAACAATCTCCCACTTTTCTTCAAAGAACCTTTGTCGTTTGGATCCTGTATTAAAGGATGTGAAAGGATTCTCTAGCTGATCAAAACTATTTTCCAACTTTTTACCCAAATCAGTGCCTTGGACCTCTGAACTGCAGTTGAGAACTGCATCTCTTGCTTGTCTATGAATATCATTTACAAGCTCTTCCATGGACCCCACCATTGCTTGGACAGTGCTCTCAGCAACACCAGATGCTTGTAACTGGGCTACAACAGAACCACACATGTTTAACACGTGCTGTTTATCAAAAGTAACCTGGGAGGTTACGGAAGTGTCAGTACAAACTGCCTGAGAACTTGAAGATTCATCAGTTTCTCGTTGAGTGTCCACATTGTCCATAGTACTAGTTGAACCAGTGTCCCTGTGCAGACTGAAGAGGTGCTTTTTGAACCCTGAATAAGTACAAAAGGATAAAGAACATCCCGGCTGGCCACATTTCAAACGTAATGACTTTCCAGGATATAAACCATGGTGAAATTTCAAATGCTGACAAAGCAATGCAGAACTTTTGTGGTGTCCCTTACAGATAAAACAAATCAGCATATTTGCATCCAGTGATGTAAATAACTTCAGATATCAGTGTGCAGAAGCCTTGCTCTGAGTTCTTTGACTCTGGGACTTTCCTTGGCACTTCCAATATCAATGCTAAATACCGTGGTTTGTATGAAAGTGTAGAAGCTGGTGAGGGATTCATGGTAGTTGACACTGAAGATGAAGTGAGCTTTGAAGAGTTCATCGAAGGCTGCCATGGATGTCTGCCCCTTGCAAGGGATGGCCTTGTGGTCAACGATGACGTAGAACCGTTGAATGTTGTTCTTCTGTTCACCAACACACAGCAGGAAGGGCTGCCCTGGTTCCAAACTCGAAAGGAAGGTCTCAACACTGGCTCCAATCTTCAAAAACGTAGAGAGACAGAGAAGTTTTAATGGCATACTAAGCTACTTAAAACAAAATTGTCCCAACTCAAGGAGTGCCAGTGATATAACAACTGCATACAAAAACTAAAATAATGCCTACCTTGAGATATCTCACAACATGGCTGACAGCTTGATACGAGCTAATTTTAGCACTCTTCTTATGGCCTTTTGAGGTTGGGGGGAGTAGATGAACCAAGAGTAGAATGCTTGACAGGTCACTGTCCCATCCTAGGGGCAAAAAATATGCAAATATAACAGTCAGTCGTTTAAAGCTGAAAATAGTCTTAAATCAAGGTTATGCAACCGATAACATTGAAAGGTCTCAAGATTTTCAGTAAACAAAATCTGCAAGAGAAAATACTTGCCTGACTCATTTGAGTTTTGTTGTGCAGACAAGAGGTCATCAACATGAACATTAGAGTGTAGGTTCTTGCAGTCTGCCAAGATCCTAGGTTTGAAGAAAGTGGGCCATCTCGCCAACATTTTTCCAGAAATCTCTTCTCCAAACATCATTGTGAAATCTTGGTCAACCTACAGGAGAAACACCATGAGTCATGGCAACCCCTCAGACCATCCAAATAATAAACAAAATATGACATGTTGTTCTTACCAAGCCAGGGATGTCGAGGAAACACATCCAGGACTGTTGAAGAGGCTTGCTGGTCCCGAGTCATCCGACACTGAAATGTTGCCTTCATCTTCTCTTTGACAACTGATTCGTCAGCTGAATGCTTTATGAAGGATATTGCCTCTCTGCATTCCTCGCCAGTCAGTTGCTCACAAGTCAAGAGAAAATCCCTCTTGCTCTTTGGACCATCTTGATAGGTAGTGCTGGGGTAGCACCTCCGGGACTGAACCGCAGTGTTGCGCTGAACCGTCTTTATCCTCCATGCCAAGTAGCCAGATCCACCATCTGCATCATAGTAGTGTTCCTGTAACATCCAAAAATAAATCAAAACTGAGAACACAGAAGTGATAGCATTACAGGAAGGTTGTTCAAAAAGTTAAGAATGAACACACTTCCTTTTCACAAATTCGAATACAGGTCATTCATTCATAGACTTACGTATCCATTCTTTGAGTATGGATCTCTTAGACATGGAAATAGAGTGATGATGTCGAGAGCACACTTTTCTCGCACATGTGTTGGCGGGATCCTCCTTTAAAAAAATATATATATATTTTATCTTAAAAGTATAAATGCCTTACAGCTTTAGATTGTTTTAACATGTGAGCAGCTGTTTCCAAAATGTACATTACTTAGCACTATCTGTGAAAACATGATTAACACCAAAAGGGAATATTCAGTCCTTACCCATGAACTTCGATCATGTCAGCCACCAGTAGGTTTACCATCTGTCGTCGTGTACCATCCATCAATGTTTTAGTTGTCGCATACTCTTGCAAGCTTTTTTCTCCCCCTAGCTTAGACTGGAGAACATCGCTGACCATCTAGAAGATAAAGAAGAATCATATGGGAAGTCATTATCTTGGGCATTCCATACAAATCATAGGTTATCTGCCCAATATATCCATGTTTAATGATTAATAAAGAACTGAGTAAATTGCAAAAGTGTAGTCCCCTGTACCTCTTTGGCTGATTCCCGATCAGCGTGGACTCTTTTCACTCCACTGTCTCTCTCAAGAACTATTCTTGCATCTGATGAATCAGACACCGCAGAGGATGAAGCATTGGTCACGGAGAATGAGGTGTCTGAAAGGTCCGACTCCAGCAAAGTGTGCGATACATTTTGAAGCACAACTGCAAGATAGATAAAAGAATGACATACTCAATGAAAGAAGAAAAAAAACATACTTTCAGCCCTCCAAACGATGTTACAGGGTAATCTCAGCAAAAACTCAGTAGGGATGGGTCCCTGATTTTCCATCTGAATCTTACCTGAAGACTGTCCTGTGGACACTTTGACTGTAAGGTTCCCTGCTTGTAAAAGCTCTTCAAAGACATCTGCATCCACCTCTGTCCCTGATTCATCAGTCAAGTGCAGCTCACTCTGTAGTGGTAAACCTAACTTTTCTATGACCGAGAGAGAATATTGAAATTAGGGCTGGGCGATTTTTTCGGTTTTCACGATTAATTTGCATTTTTACTTTCCTACGGTTTGTGAAATGGCTGAACCGAAAAATCGCAATTTTAAAACATTTCTAGACTCCGCAGATTTGTTTTGCTTTAAGGGACTCCGTAGTAGCTTACTCCCTCACTTTCCAGAACGCGCACAAAACTCTGCAGCTCTGCCCGATCTGCTGTTGTTATGCTGTGTTCGTTGTTGAGCATAACAGAGGACTCAGACATTGTACATTACATATATAACTAAACACGCCTTTTCTCCTCCTTATCTCTTTCATGACTTTTCATTTAATATGGTTTTGAACGCTGTAATCAATACTAGTTGTAGTGTTGAAATCAGTAGGTTTCGGTGTGCAACACTCCGTGTCATATCGCTACTAAATTCACCTCTATAGTAAATGGTATATTAGCCACATGCTAAATGCTAACCGGAGATGAAGGATTTTCAGAATAAAAGCTTAACAACTGCGCACGAGAACTTCTGGTTTTTCAGTATAAAACAGCATTTAAACTGACGGTATGATTAAGGTACTTTATGCCATCAAAAACATTGATTTTAATTTATAACACTGTGCGCATGTGCAGAGCTGCAGATCGGGTAGTCACATAGCCTACTACAATCACATTCACCGCTTCACTGACAGATGTACCATAAAAATGTCCACGAACACAGATGAAGAACTCATTCCTAAAAAAGGTGCTACTTCAGTTGTATGGAAGTGGTTCGGGTACAAGCGGTCATACATAGAACAAACAACTGTTCTGTGTAAGGTCTGTAGAAAAACAACTTCCTAGAAAGTTAAAGGGATGTTATTTTGTTTGAGGGTATTTTTTTATTATTCATTTCATTATCATTATTTATTATTTGTTGCATTTTACAAGTTTTTTCAGGGATGGCCTACAAGAGATTTTTTTTCAGTTTGATTTAAAAAAAATCTTTGCACATTAATGACAGCCAAGTGCCGTGGTGCTGTTTTTATTTTATTTTTTTTATTCTTGAACAACTGATTTGTTCACATAGGCCTAGACTACTTGGTAATCTCATTTATTTTTATTGTGTTATTAAAGAAAATATGTATTGAAATATTGCTTTGGTCTGGTTTGTTTAGAAAAAAATGTCGAAAATTGTCCATTAGAAAATTGTCCATTAGTTAGAAAAAAAAAAATCGAGATTTTATTTTTAGGCCATATTGAAATGCCCTAATTGAAATGTACCACCTGACAATATTGGTACGTTTAACTAAAACAAGATTCATTTGTTAGACTCAAACAATCAGTGATATGTATTCAAGTTATCCATACCTTTCTGAAGAAATGTACTGTAGCTTTCATAGCCTTCTTCAGTCTCAGCCACTTTCACATATTTCTGGCTTTCGCCATATCTTACTTTCACCAACATGGTGTCCTATAAGAATACAAATGTATTAGCAAACATATTACAGAAATATCTAACAGACCTGTTGCTACAAAAATATAATTATGCATTTAAGTGTCGTTGAAATAATTTAGCAAAATGCTAACAGTGGAGCTCAACACCAGTGGCTAACGATAGCAGTATTACTGACATGTGGAGCTGAACATGCTAACACGTGGAGCTAAAAACCCGTGGCTAAATCAACACTCTAGAGTTGTTTGGAGAATTCAACAATTGACTCCCTGTTTCAACACCAACTCGTTTTGAATAATAACTATCTTGGAGTTGAATGACACTTAAAATGAGTTGAAACAACTCGATATTTAAATTTCCAACTCCAACACTGAAAATATAACACTTGATTTTGCTGTGTATAGTTCTCATTCATAACACTCTGTTCGATGTCTCACTATGGGATATTGTAGCTCCCGTATTGCCAGACGAGCTTATCTCGAAGATCACCGATCCACCAGAATTTAACAGGTGGAGTCCCGACTCAACAAGGTGCCCAGCACTGCACGGGCCACGCTTGGAGCGGAGACGTCTAGCCTGTAAAAGCGGACAAAAAAGTGAGCGGCGAAGACCAGCTTGCCGCTGCACAGATGTCTTGGATGGAAACACCCTTGAACAAAGCCCAGGATGTAGCCAGGCCCCGAGTCGAGTGAGCCCGCAGACCCGAAGGTGCTTGCAGATTCTGACTCGTATAGGCCAAAGCAATCGCCTCCACGATCCAGTGGGATAGTCGTTGCTTAGTAACAGGCTTACCCTTGTGAGGTTTAGCCCAGGACACGAAGAGTTGGTCATTAAGACGAAGCTCTTTTGATCTGTCCACATATGTGTGTAAAGCCCGGACTGGACACAATAGATCCTGCTGCTGCTCCCCGGAGGAAACCAGCTGCGGAGGAAATGCCTCAATGTCAATCGGGGTACACGAACCAACCACCTTTGGTGTAAAGGCAGGGTTGGGTTTCAACAACACTCTCGTTTGCCCTGGGGCGAACTGAGTGCATGAGGGATGTACAGACAGTGCATGGATATTAGGGGTGTTGAAAATAATCATTTCTACGATGCATTGCGATGCGGACGTGGACTATTCGGTCTCGATGCAGTGACGGAAGATAATCGGTTATAGAGTAGTAACGTTGCTTCCTGATTTTCCGGCCGCGGCTTTACTATAACGTTTTTTCTGTCACTTTAATTTCAAATCGGTCGGTGACGCAGAGATCAGGGAACATACGACAGCGGCACAGCGGCACCGAACACCGAGCAGTCTGCTTTATCCACCAACACAACACCACCAGTCCAGAACCCACAGCAGAAGGACCCGCTCCGAATCACTCCGTGTCGCTGCGGCTCAGAGACACAGACAGGGATTTATGTTTTTCAAAAATAATCGCGTTACAATCATGTCAGGTTTTTGGTGGATTTAATTAAGTCTTGGATTGCAAAGTATGAATGTCCTCTAGCAATTTTCAGACGATATATACGTGTGTAAAGTTTGTGAAGGCAGGAGGAAAAAAGCTTCCGCGATCACCGTCTCCTCTCCGTTCCTCCAAGCCCCGCCCCCTCCCTGAAAATAATGAGTGACAGGCTGATAGTGACCCGATAGAAACTTTATTATTCACTTAATCACTGAGATATAATGAAGCTAATTTAATCTCATACATTCATGGGATTTATGTAACAGTAAGACAGAGAATGTAAGTGTGCACCCACATGCAGTATTTTTGTTTGTATATATGCTATTGTACATACTCCTGTTGTCTGCTGTGTTCAGACTCAAGTCCTGTGTGTGATGCCACATTCAGGACCTTCAGTGTCCTTTCTTTAACAGAAGACCGTGGCTAGAAGCTGCAGCTAGACTGCAGAAGCATTAGCTTTTTGTTTTTGAGGATGGAACAACTTCACACACGGAGACTAGACCTATACAATTCATTTATTTTGGTTTATAAATGAATGTCAAGACATTTATGTTATTGATTTCTGAAGCACTTTCTAAATAATAAAAAGAGAGTTCATATGTATTTAGTGCATGTATGCATTGATGAAAAATAAGCCATGTGCAGTAATATAGAAAATTGAGGATGCAACGCATTGGTATGAATCGTGATGCACCGGGATGCACTGGGATATCGAACCGAATCGAAGACAGGATAATCATCGAATCGAATCGTGAGACCAGTGAAGATGCACAGCCCTAATGGATATCACTGACCCGTTTAGCGGATGCCAGGGCCAGTAACAGCACTGTCTTGAGTGACAGATGTTTCATGTCAGCTCCTTCCAGGGGTTCAAATGGGGTTATTTTGAGCCCATTTAAAACCACTGCCAGGTCCCATGAGGGCACCAGCGACCTGGAGACAGGGAGGAGCCTGCGCGCTCCCTTCATAAAACGGCAAACCAAAGGATGTTGGCTAGCCGTCTTACCCTCAAAGCCCACATGGCATGCAGCAATAGCAGCCAGGTACACCTTGATCGTGGAGAAAGCTCTGTGTTTATCGATCAAGTCCTGTAGGAATGATAAAATCACCCCGACAGGACATTGAAAAGAGATGTGCCCTTCTTGAAGGCACCACTCCTCAAACACCCTCCACTTACAATCGTAAAGAGACCTGGTGGAGGAAGCTCTCGCACTCTGAATAGTGTTTATCACCTTCTGAGGGAGTCCCACTGTATTCAGATTGTACCACTCACGGGTCAGGCCCATAGTGCCCCGTGCTCTGGGCGTGGGTGAAGGATCGCCCTCTCCGCCTGAGACAATCTGTCCCTGCGTGGTGGGGGCTGCCATGGCTGCCCGCACAACAGCTGATATATCTCCGCCAGCCCGTATATGGCGGGCTAGGGTGGAAACATCAGAGTAAGTGTGTGGCGTTGCTCCTTCACTCTGGCCAGAGTTGGGGGTAACAGAGCCAGGGGTGGGAACGTGTACAGAGGACCCGGAGGTCAATCGTGTACGAGTGCGTCCCCGCCTAACGGTGCGTTTAAATCGTGCATTAAAGAGAACAGCTGTCATTGAGCATTTTCTCCTCTTGCGAACAGACTTAACGCGGCTCCGCCGTAACGCACCCACAGCGGACTCCCGATCCTTGGATGAGGAGTCCAGTCTGCATAGAGTGGTGCACCTCTGGACAGTAATTCTGTCCCTAGGTGCATAACTCCCGGTACCTGTGTCGCTCTCAGAGAGAGGAGACGTCTGCCGCTCCAAGGGATCAGTTTGTGTGCCAGTGTGTGTGACTGGAGACAACGCAACCTCCCCTGGCAGTTCATACACGATATCGTGTTGTCTGTCCTCACGAGGACATGATGTCCTCTGAGAGAAGGCAGGAAGCGTTTTTGGGTGGGGAACACCGCTAAAAGCTCCGGGTAGTTTACGTGTGCCCGCTGGAAGAGAACCTCTCTCTCCAGAATATGGGTTGACTCTCTCTGGGTTTGTGAAAACAGATAAATTATAACTGTTTTGAGAAGCCCAGGCAGACGTCGTGAGTATCTCCTGCTGTATGCTCCTTAGAGCCAGCTGGGATGTCACTCTTACGGCTCCGGCCGGCACTGCGCATGTGCGTGACGGAGGTGCCTTTACAGCTCCAGCCGGCACTGCGCATGTGTGTGCCGGTGGTGCCCTCACGGCTCCAGTCGGCACTGCGCCTGCGCGTGCCGGTGGTGCCCTTAAAGCCCCAGCCGGCACTGCGCATGCGTGTGGCGGTGGCTTCACGGACCTGTCAATAATCCGTCCTTTGAGAGGTGCCGTAGCTGCTCTTAAAAGGGGGAGAATTGGCGGGCTGTCCATTATAGCTCTAGCCGGCACTGCGCATGCGCGTGACGGTAGTGCCCTTAAAGCCCCAACCGGCACTGCACATGCGTGTGGCGGTGGTGCCTTCACAGACCCGTTTATTATCCGCCTTTTGAGAGAGGCCGTAGCTTCTCTCAGAAGGGGATTTATAGTTAACGGACTGTTTATTGTCTTTCTTTTCATTTTTTTGAGCTGCGCCCTTGGCCGGAGCCTGGATGCGTCAGCGGAAAATGGTTTATTCAGACAAGAAAGATGTGACATGTGTTTTATGCGGACTTGAGGATGACGTTGAGGCATCTCTCGAGGCGGCGGGGACACATTTAGAGCCGGGGAAAGAACTTCCAGCTCTGTCACGGAGGGGAGACGGAGGGGCGACGGAGGGGCTGTCAGGCCGCTCGCTTCTTCTTCCTCGACTGCTGGCCGAAATTCTTGGTTGGCTGCAGCCGGAACCGGAGATTTTCTAGGCCAACTCGCCCTTATCTCCTGCCTGGGCTGGGGACTCGGGGCGGGCTGCGACCTCTGCTGTCCTGGTACTTTGAACCTAGCAGAGCTCGGTGCAGCTTGGGCGAAGGGCCGCCGTTGCGAAGGCAGCGGCTGGACCCTTCGAGGGAGACAGAGGTGGAGGGCCTCGTCTTCCTTCTTTTTCGACTCGCACTTCCTCTGCATGGAAGCAAGAGCGGAGCCGAAAATCCCCTCGGGAACGATGGGCATGTCAAGCACATCTTCCCTTTCCCGGTCTGGGAGGTTGGTGAGGTTGAGCCATCTAGCTCTTTCCTGCACCACCATGATCCCCATCACCTTGCCCGTGGCCTGGACGGCGCAGCGTTGGACACGGAGACAAATGTCTGTGACCGCGGCTATCTCGTCCAGAGTTGCCGGTCCAGGATTGCTCGACATATCCTCACAGAGCTCCGCTTGGTACGCGGTTAGCATCGAGGAAACGTTCAGAGCCCTGGCGGACAATGCTGCGGCTCTGTAGGCCCGTTCCGTCATGGTAGACTGGAATCGGTCCGTTTTTGCTGGCAGCGTGGGGTTCCTGCTTGGTGGCTGGCCCATCCTCGGTAGGAGGTGGGCTGCTACCAGCGGTTCCATAGGTGGTATGTGGAGCAGGCCGAGCCTCTCCATACCGTCACAGTCAAGGGAGTAGGCACCCTGGATTGGGGCCTTGTTGCTAAAGGGCCGGTCTCTCCACGAGACAGACACCTCATCCAACATCTCCGGGAAGACCGGAAGGAGTTGCCTCTTTGTTTGGGAAAAAAAGTTTCCCCTCGTAACGGGACCTGGAGGTCTCCTTGGCCACTTCGGGCCATGGGATGTCTGGCCGCAGCGCGTTGACACACGGCTTGTAGGTCCATACTGAGACAGGGCGAAGCTGGTGTGCTATCGCCCGGGAGCGCAGCCATCGCTCCCGGCTTTGCAGCCTGAGCCGATGACATGAAGATGTCGTCTTCCTGCTCATCCGAGTCAGACAGGAGGAACTCAGAGGTGTACTCTTCGTCCTCCATGTAGTCTAACTCCAGGACATCTTCCGCGGGTGAAACCATGGTGAGGCCCCAGCTTGGTATAGCGTGGGGCCCCGTTCCCGCGTTTCTTGCCGCCACCGGATCTCGGCCTGATATGGCGCGGGATTCCGGTTCTGCTGGTGCCACTGAGCCCCAGACCGCAGTGAGGGGCTCCATCTCTGCGGCAGAAGCCCCCGTGTCTTGATTGCCGGTCGGCAGATCAGTGGACATGAGGGGGTCCCGTCCCGACAGGCTAGCTTGTTGTGCTAACCTTCGGTGGAGGCTCTTCACGGTGAGGCGGGCACAATGTCCGCACGAGCCGGGGTTGTCAATGGCCTCCTGGGCATGTTCCAGCCCGAGGCAGGACGAACAGATCTGGTGTGAGTCTGTGCCTGACACTTTCAACCCGCAACCGCAGCGCCGAGCCTCCGAATTCCTGACTCCTCTGGTGTGAGGGAGAGAGGCGTCCATCTCGTTAGCCGTGAGGTGTGGAGAGGACCCGCTCTTAACAGGTACGTCGAGAAAAAAGTGTTTACCGATCTGTCTTTAATCCGGGGAAAAAAGGACAGCGTGGGTCTTTTTCTCTCAAAGAATATTACCTGGTATGGTAATATTCCTGTAATCCTTTTCTCCTCCGCGGAAGAGAGAAGAAAAAAGCGTCCTCGCTACCGTGGTGTCGGCAGTGAGGGGAAAAAACACAAGCTAGCAACTGGTGTGTTGCTAACTTGAAGTCAAAACCTTACCTTAACTCCAGAGGAAGAACGGCGAGGTTGACTATAATACTAACTGGTGTGTTAGTATCGTACTCTTCTGCGAGGCAGAATAGGGTAGCCGGCTAACGCCCCTCGACCGAAATTAGCTTTGGTTCAGTCTGTGGACTGTTAAGCTAGCCCGGCTACTATTAGAGATGTGCTCTGAAGCGAGAAGAGGTGTTTGAATGACGCATGCGTCGTGGCGCAAGCTACTTATAGGGGGTGATTTCCCCTGACGTCAAGATCACCAGCCAATCAGGATTGGCGTAATGAGATTGATGCTTCTGTTTGCTCCGCGATGAGGCGCATCCATAGTGAGACATCGAACGGAGTGTTATGAATGAGAACTGTTTTTTCCTTTTGCATGAAAATCCTTCACTTCACTTGGCATGACTTTTATTTTTTAAGTCTTATTTTTGAAGGTGCAGATATTTGCATCCCTTTATGTCTTAACCTTTAAACAGTTGTTCAGGCAGGGATGTATTCTCCAGTCTGGAAGCATTATTCATGCAAACAAATGCCTCAGTCAATCTGAACTGTTAATCATCGGATATTGCTTAAAAAAATCTTCTTCCCGGAAAGGGTAACCCTTGCATTGAGACTACAACAGGGAATCTTTTTGTTGTTACACCAATACGACCATCATTTGTCTAGAAGGGATTTTTATGTTGTTTTTTTTTGAAGGTCAGTGAGGCCTGCCTCTGTATTATCCAAAAAATATAGATGTTCGATTCGTGATCTCACTGTTAACTACAGAAGGCTTACAGAGAATATTGTATTGTCTATTGTCTATACATGTGAAAAGCTGAATAAAAAAATAATCTTCTTTTTGCTACTCAAGTAAATTAAACAATGTAAAGATGTTATAGCAGGTAAGGTGCAGCCAGTATCTGTGTGCAATGCTTCCTCACCGTCCTCATAGCTTGTTCCCTGGAAGTGTTTATCGTAGTGCAGGCCATGAGGCTGGATGCTGAAGTTCCTATCAGCTTTATTCATGAAGGTTACTCTGAGAGTGTCTCCTTCCTCTGCCCTTAGGACTGGACCTGGACAAATACAGAAGAACATTTTGACTAAGCAGATGGGATTTGTAAAGCAAGACACAAGTGTACCATTAAATAACAAACTGGATTTACTAAAAAGAAAGAGACCTTACCTAAGATTCCTAAGTGTAGAGACTCAGGTGTTGGTTTCAACGTGGTGAACGTATCGTCTGTGTATTGCTCGTATATAACTTTAAGGTATTCACCTCCAATCCTCTCGCCATCTGTGCCAAAAAACACCTCTGATGCACTATGAGAGGAAAAGGTGGGTGGTGTGGGCAGAAGGACATTAAGCACAAAACATTGCCCTTCCTAAGGGACCGTAGCTCCACATGACTTTGCTTGCTGCCAGGTAATAATTCCTCTCAACGCCGCCCATCGCTGAGACGGCTTCACTGCCACATGACTTCACCTCATAAAAGGCCTGCATCCCAGCTTGAATAAGGAAAAGTAAACACAATCATTACACAGACAATTACCCACAAAAATGAAGGTGAAACTAGACCTTCAGTTTCTCAGGAAATCTCAATAGCTGAAAATAAAGTCTAAAGGTTCATATTGAATAGTCTATAAAATAATAACAATTCCAGGGTTTCTGTTAACACTTTGAACTTCCTTATCTTTTCCTTTAACACACCCAACACTGAGGAAACAGAACCTGTACAATTCCAAAACATGTGATTCGAAAATATACTAGCGTATGTTTCTTTAAAGGCCGAGTGACACGATTAGGCTATTATGGAAAGTCCGGTATGACATAAAGGAAAGGTATTTCAGAGTAAGCATTTGTCATACTTGATTAAGTATGGCCCATTCAGTTCTAAGTACAATGGACTTTGGACAGCCTTAAAATACACAAGTCCTGCCGTGTTAACAGTAGAACCACAAGCTCTGCTGTTAGAAAACATCTAACATCATGCTTTGACTAAAATACAGGGATCACAAAAAGACATTCCTCTCTGTCAGCAACTCAACAGTCTCAAAACAGAGAGGTCAAAGGTCACACAGAAGTTGAAGGTCAGGTGACGTGACCTACCCTGCAGGTGGTCATTGACCTGGCAGGTCAGCAACCACTTTCCTGTTGCTTTCGGGACCATCTCAGCTGTAGCGAACGTGGCGGGGAACAGGCTGAGGACGTCGTTGCGGTGGCCGCGGTCCAGCAGTGTGTTCCCATGGAAGAAGGCAGAGTGAATGTCCACCTCGTTACCCATGCCAAACAAATGCCAGGCCACTGCACGGTGCTGGCATAGCTTGATTCCAGGCAGGTTTCCAAACATGTACCCATTAATTGCTGTCACACAGAGAAAAACAGATAGGTGTTAGAGTAAAGGATAACGGGAACTAATGTCGATTATTTGGGTCAATAATTGATATGACGATTATTGAAAACATCCATTTATTGAAAAAAATTATTGTTTTTAACAGTCGATTACCCTGAACTTTAAGTATAATTCAACTGAAAAACCAATAAAAAAAAAAAAAGTTTTATTTCGATTATGTTGTTTTCATAATCGTTGCAAGCCAAAATCGTAATTGCGATTAAAATACGATTAATTGAGCAGCCCTAACGGGAACACATGTGTCCTTCAAACTTTCTTTTATACACTTTGTTAAAGGGAAAAGTCATTTAGAGTGACGAGTAACTCACATAACATGGTACATTTAAGAATGTAGAGGGGAAGAGGAAATCGAATCATTTTTACACTACAAAATGTTTTGATTTAGTGAAAATGTCCTTTTACATTTCTTACATTCTGTTGTCAACCAACTTTATGTGTGTGCAGCTGTCTTAGTTTGAGAGCTCTATATTACCATGCATCAGGTTTGACTCCACAAAGTCGGGGTCCTCTTGGTGGACTCCAGCTGGATCAGACAAGTTCTTAATGTTGTCCTCCAGGTACCAACTCAGTTTTTCGTCCACGACGTTGAACATCAGGAAGACGTCCTGGTCCACATGATTCCTGGCTGACTCTACAACAGACCCTGGCTTCGTCGGTCCTTGGGCTGGATTGTTAGTGTCTTTTAAGATTCCTGTCAGACAAAGAGAGAAATATGCATGATAGGGTTAAATTGTTGCATATTTATGTTGCCAAGCACAGATAAAGAAAGATGTAATCTTTGTTTTCCCTCCATCTCAGTATCGACTGAATGCACGATAGGCTGGAAACTAGAGTAACTCTCCCTGTGGTTTCCCACTACATTTGTTTTTCTTATGAAGCATTCTCTATTTGGAAATGTTTTACTATAGTCATAAAAGGCTTAAGGTTAGGGAATGTTGTTGTAATTGACCTTATAAGCAAGGGTGTGGAGACCTTGTTGAGACTTAAGATATTGTTGAGTACGGATATGAAATGTCAAATACATACATAGGGTTAGTTCAAGAGCTTGAGTTTCCTTTTATAAAAATTAATTATTGCAAATTGGTTTAATTGGATTGTTGTCTATGGAATGGTTAGTTTGTTTGCTCATTTTGTATGGTTCTTTTTTGTCTTTTTTTAGATTAAATTAGCTTAGTTTTAATTTCTTTTGTTCATTCCTTAAATAGATATTATCTATTATCTTATTTTCTGGATTATATTAAATAAGTTGTGTGCAACTTGAAATACAAATAAAATGAATACTATAACTACGATGAAGGGACATAAAAATAACTGGCATTTGGAATACATATAATGCAGATGGGCAATAAAAATACATCTGTACTTCTGATAAAGCATATGATCACATATCTTCAGACCTTTCTTGCAGGTGAGCAGCGCACCGATCAGTCCAGAGGCGATGTCCCTGGGGGCGTCAAAGTGTGAGTGGTAGACCCAGGTCAGGCAGTTGGCATCGTCATCTGTGGGGGCAAATTCTGGTCTGACCTCCCAACGGTAAGTGTAGTGCCCCCCCGGAGGAACAGAGTCATCCTCCTTCAGCTTGTTTGATGTCCCATCTGGATAGAGCGCCCCTGGTAGACAAATACGAAATGTTTATGCTAAGATCAATGTGCTTACTCTGAAGTTCAGTAAGCATTTGAGTCTTACATTAAGTCGGTAAAAATGCTATGGTATTAACGAGGTCAATTTGCCATAACTGTTAAAAAAAATTTTGTTTCAGGTGTCCCTGTGTCCACCTAAAATCAATTGAAATACCATGACACAATTCCATCAGATTAATGATAAAAATCTGAGAGGACATTATACAACATCTGCAATCCTCCTCCTGCTGCCTTGATATTATTCCAACAGGATTTTTCAAAAATGTTTTTCATTGCATGGCCTCAGATCTACTTCCTATAGTAAACAAGTCTTTTCACTCGGGTGTTTTTCCACAGGCCCTGAAATCTGCAGTCATTAAACTGCTCTTAAAAAAGAATAATCTAGATGCTTCAGTAATGAACAATTACAGGCCCATATCAAACCTGCCATTTCTAGGTAAAATCATTGAAAAAGTTGTTTTTCAACAGTTGAGTAATTTCTTGCATTTAAATAACTGTTTCAATGTGTTCCAGTCTGGCTTTCGACCAAACCACAGCACTGAGAATGCTCTTGTTGAGGTCTTCAATGACATCCACTTAAACAAAGACAGTGGCAGAACTTCAGTGTTAGTATTATTAGATCTCAGCGCTGCGTTGACACTCTTGACCACAACATATTACTAGACCGACTGGAAAACTGGGTGGGACATTTAGCAACAGTTCTAAATTGTTTTGAATCCTACTTAAAGGACAGAAAAATCTTTGTTTCTATAGGTAAATACACATCTGAGTTGACAAATGTGGGGTTCCTCAAGGCTCCATCTTGGGGCCCCTTCTCTTTAACATCTACATACCACTGGCTCAGATAATGAAAAACAACAAAATAACAAAATAAGTTACCAGGGCCGGTTCTAACCAATTTGCTGCCCTAGGTGAGATTTTAGCTGACAAATGTCACAGCAGGATTTGGAAAAACATGTTCTTGCTTTGATCTTCAGCAGACTCGACTATTGTAATGGTGTCTTCACAGGTCTCACTAAAGAAATATGTTATAAAGCTGCAGCTAATTCAGAATGCCGCTGCTCGAGTCCTCACTAACACTAAGAAAGTGGATCACATCACTCCAGTTCTGATGTCTTTACACTGGCTTCCTAAGTGTCAAATAATTTATTTCAAAAATACTGCTGCTGGTTTATAAATCTTTGAATGGTTTAGGCTGTCCCCAGAGTCAGAACTAAACATGGTAAAGCAGCATTCAGTTGTTCTGCTCCAAATATCTGGAACAAACTCCCAGAAACCTGCAGGTCCTCTGCAACTCTTACTACTTTTAAATCCAGGCTGAAGACTTTTCTTTTTGCCGCTACTTTTAATTGAACTATTAATATCTTAAACTGCACTGTAACTTTTATTCATGTATTTTTTCTTTTAATGTTTATTTTATTACCTTTGCTTTTTAATGACTGTTTTTAAATGCCATTTTCTTAATGTCTTTAATTTTTGTAAAGCACTTTGAATTGCCTTGTGTTGAAAGGTGCTGAGAAGTGATTGTTGTTTGTGTATCACATTATTGCACACACTTCTGTTGATTTGAAAAGGAAACTAATATTGTCAGTCTACTTATTATTACAGCAACTACTGGGTTTTGCATTAAGAAGAGGGAAATCACAGATGATATTTCTGTGTGTGAATTCTGCATGTGTGTCTCACGCTATATGCTTATGTATTATGCAGCACTATACCCTCTGAGTTCTTCTCATAGAAAACTCCATGAGGATGCATGGTGTAGCTCCTGGTTGCAAAGTTATTCAGGTGGACGACAATAACTTCATCAACCTCAGCTCGCAGTATCGGCCCCAGGAAGCCCAACCAGGCCGGTCGAGGGGCCAAGACGCTGTATGTGGCATCTGTATACTGTCTGAACATGGCTTTCTTATAAACACTGCCAATACGGTGGGGTCCTCTCTCCAGGAATACAGATGCATGCCTGGGATAGGAGTAGAGAAAGACAAATGTTAAAACAGATGGAATTATGGGAATCGTTGTTATATTATACAATATATAATTGCACAACTTTATCTCCTTAACATGGTAAATACAAGGTTTTGCGAAAAATAAAAAAGCATTAAGAGGCGTGATTAATTTTAGTTAAAAAGAAGAAAAAATACTTGTGATCTAGTCCATAAATACACATGGGAGAACACACCATTAATTACGCAAACACCATGACACCACCGCGACAACTGTGCAGCTGCCTAATTATTGCCAAAGAATGTATTAGCTAGTTATACAACTATATATTTTGTAAGAGAAACAAAGAAGTATCACCAGTATAAAAAGTGAAAATATTGTGGGAAGGCGATATAGCGTTATCTGTACAATATATATATATTTTATATTAAAATTAATTTTTTGGATTATTTTAAACCATTGTCAACTTGGTTTTGATTACGTAGCAACAGAGAGGATGAACATTATTATGGTTTACTGGATTTAAAAAGCAGATATTCTGACAATTCTCATAAAAACGGGTTTCACTGTAAGATCCACTCCCTTTTTATTTAAATGCCATGCTCATGAATCACAGTTATAATAAAATTAAGACGTTTCGAGGTCGACCAAATATATAAGGTTAATTCAGTAAGCTACCTGTCAATGGAGCCTGTAAATGGGAAAACTGAAGCAAAAATGTACAGGGTAAGAATAATTGTTTAATATATATACTAAAAGAGCTTGACTGATTTTTCTGGCCTTGAATGTATTGTGTATTGGTTAGAGACTGTTGGGTAAGACAGCTGGCTGATGAGGAAAGGTCAGGAGGAGAGTCCAGCATTTTATAAGAGTTACTAAACTGTCTTATATGAAGAGATGAAATCAGGCATTGTAGACTCAACTATCCAACACTTAAATCCTCCATAACATTCTCAGACGTTTACATATTTCTGATATTGTAAAAACACAGCAACCTTACCATATATATATATATATATATATATATAGAAGATCACTGGTGGTGTGATGCAACTACTCAATTGTCATTCAAGCAGCATCTGAGTTTTTTGGCTTTATTTTGGTCAGTGTAACTGAACCAGGAAGCCACCAATCTCATGAAAGCAGACACTCATTCACTGTTAGACACTAAATACCATCATCTTTCCTGTGCATCTGCCAGACTGCCAAAAATAAGCAACACTACCCAGGTCTAGACATTGTCACATACTGACGCGATGACAAATGCTACTGGAGCACTATTGACCTTACCGTTTTTAATTTGAAGTTTGCCATAGCATTTATTACAAATAACATCAGTTGGTAATCTCAACAGCCCATGTTGGAATATGATGTGATAGATCATGTGATGAAATGTATACTCAATCTGTACATAATTTCTAAAACAAAACTCACTCATCCTTTTCCACGTCTTGTCCGTTAAGCAGGTTTTTTCCACTTGGTGCGTAATCCCAAGAGTCCTCAATTATCCCCACATAGTAAACTCTCTCCCTGCTGCGCTTCCCTTCTGCACCCACGGTGAGAAGAAACAACAAACAGCCACAAAGTCCGAGACATGATCAACTGTTCACTCCGTTAGAATCAGGTCCTCGAGGTTTACCGGGTTGTATAGAAGTGTGATGGGGGCCGCCTGCATGGGCACTGATTGATTCGATTTGGAACAGGTGTGTTAATCAGCTGAGAGACTCACAGCTGAGAGACTCATTCCACCCTGGTTATTCCCAATGCCAAGGGTAGACCTCAATATACAAAAATATTTGAAGGAAAAGAAAGAACTACTGCCAGTATGGCGCATAGTCCAGAATTATTTTGCAAGATATCACTCAGACTCAACAATCATATTTACAGATGGCTCTAAAGATCCAGAGATAGGGTGTGCAGGGGCAGCAGTTTATATCCCAGTGAGTAATACACATATACAGAAAAGGGTAACAGTAACAGAGCATGTGTCAGTATACACCACAGAGTTGTTGGCATTGGTGTTGTCATTTAAATGGATAGAGGAGAAAGAAATACATAATAGTGTAATTGCATCTGACAGCTTTTCAGCATTATCGAGTGATCAGGCAGATCTTCATTTAGAATGGACATAATAAATGAAATATTTCTAATTTTATATAAAATGCAAATCAAAGGCATACCAACTTGTTTCATCTGGGTTCCTGCTCATGTTCGTGTGGAAGGTAAGGAACAGGTGGATATTCTGGCCAAACAAACACTCAGAAGTACGAACACAGACATAGAAGTTCCACTTAGCAAAGCGGAGGTTAAAACATTCATACAGAAATATACACAAACAACATGGCAAGAACATTAGGACATTAGTGATACAGGAAGACATCTTTATAAAATGCAATGGTATGTGGGGGATGGAAGGAAGG
This sequence comes from Pseudochaenichthys georgianus, assembly GCF_902827115.2. Lineage (NCBI taxonomy): Eukaryota > Metazoa > Chordata > Actinopteri > Perciformes > Channichthyidae > Pseudochaenichthys > Pseudochaenichthys georgianus. The sequence continues at coordinate 19,928,087 of NC_047516.1, forward strand.
TGGGGTTTAAAAGAAGGGAGGAAAATGTAATTTCTCGGATGAGAATAGGTCATACAGGTCTCAATCATACATTAAGTATAATTTGGAAAGCATCCAACCGGAAAGTGTATACACTGTAGCCTGCCAGAAACTGTTGAGCATGTTTTACTGCATTGCAGGACATATAGTACTCAGAGAAATGTGCTTTTCCAGACACTGAAGAAAGCAAAATGTCATGACTTCTATCAGGGCTGTTAGGGAAAACATCAGGCAATATGTATTGTGAGATTATTACGTTTTTAAGATAAATTGATACATTTAAAATAATCTAGAGTTTTGGTTCTTTTATTTTATTTCTTTTGTTTATTGTTTTCTGCATAGTCTCTTGTCCGCACTCCAGTCCAGTTGGTGGCGGTAATGCACCTACAAGTTGGTTTGCCAACCGCCAATAAACACCAAAGAAGAAGAAGATGAATCGAGGTTTGAGGACGCTACGTGTGTTTCTCAGGGTGTTTCTCAATCTCGAGTAAAGCTGCTCCAGAGCCACTATTTCAAGCATACTACGTCATCGAGTGCCGCCGAAGGACTGTTCCAATGTCCAGCGTACTTGGAATTGTGGCAAGAATACTTCCTGGCATTCGGAAAACGAAGAGTGGAACAGGCGAGCAAGTGTGCAGGTGTGCATCATATGAGAGGCCCCGCCTTACATTTTCCGCCACAGATTTGGGGAAACAGGTCCATGCGCAAAGCATTGTGGGGATTTTAAGACCGCAGAGTCTACACATATGCAGCCTCGAAATTTCTCGCTACGAAGTACGCTGTGCTCGGTAGAATTCCAAGTATGCTGGACATTGGAACAGTCCTTCGGCGGCACTCGATGACGTAGTATGCTTGAAATAGTGGCTCTGGAGCAGCTTTACTCGACATTGAGAAACGCCACATGTGTAGACTTAAAATCCCCACAATGCTTTGCGCACGGACGAATTTCTCCAAATCTGTGGCGGGAAATATGTGACGCACACCTGCACACTTGCTCGCCTGTTCCACTCTTCATTTTCCTAATGCCAGGAAGTATTCTTGCCTCGCTTCTGAAGCAAGTGACTCGGAAGACATGTGCTACCAAGCAAGCGTACTCGACATTGAGAAACACCCAGTATGTGACTCTGCACTCTTTTGGGTGTGAGGGTGTTGTTCACAGCGGAAAGAGCTGCCGGCGACGAAGACAGCCAGCGCAGGATAGACGTTCGAGTGTCAGGTGCGGGAGGTCTTCTACCTCCTATAGATAGTCAGGGATTTCCGCCACAGATTTGGGGAAATTGGTCCGTGCGCAAAGCATTGTGGGGATTTTAAAACCGCAGAGTCTTAAATGCAGGGATTTAGTGATTTAGTGAGGGCGAGCCGCGATCCCTCCTTACGCACGCCGGTACCAAAGCAACACAGACACTAGCTGTAGTGACTCAGTTCACGTCGTCCAGCAAAGCCAATCCCCGGGGAGTTGGAAGGCGTCCTAAGCGTAGAGCCCGGGGGAGGGTTTTTTAGGTGTATTTTAGAGTATGGAGGGAGAGCAGCAGGGGGAGAGGCTACCACGAGTCGGAGCTCTCGCCCTAAATTGTGGGTTGGTTAAGTGCATGTGTGTGTGCCATCTGTATTTACAATTGCCGAGTTGTGTGCCTCCGGTAGAGGGTGTTTACGTGCCGTGTTCTTTGTGTGGTATGCCGTGCTAAAGCTATTAAACTAGCCCTGTTTGAAGTGTATAAAGTGGGCTCCACAGTTAGCGGGGGTTCCTTGTGTCCCATGGATTCGCTTCCTCTCTTGCTCTCTCCTCTTATCAATGAACTGTTATTATAATAAAGATTATCCTATATTTTGTACATAGCTGTCTCTGTATTTAATGGAAGGTTCTGACAAAGTGGTAGTGTTTCCTGCCACACCTGAGCGAATCCAACATATATTACAGAAGCAACAAGTGAAAACCCTTCGTTGACTCTCCCATGCAGGCGCACATTAACAGTGTGCGCTGTGGGGCTGCGGTACTTATGAAACCGGGCAAAGGAAAACAGTTGGCCTATTCAGCCACAGAGCGAGCCCGGTGTTACCGCCTCCAATGGTATCAGAGTACAGGGATAATAACCCTCAGTGTTCTCGCTAGGGCTGCACGATATTGAAAAAAACTGACATTGCGATTTCCCCCCCCCCCTGCGATATATATTGCGTTTTTTTTAACTATATTTAACCGGATGAAGGTATTGTCCTCCTGTGCCTCGCTCATTTTTTACCAGTGTTTTGATGGTCTGCAAACTAGCGGGGTGGGGCCTGCTGTGATCTGATCAAGAAAGATTGTGATTGGTGGTTTGCTGTGCATGCAGAGCCTGCATGTCACTCACTCAAGTACCCCTGATATGAGAGCTTCGCAAGTTTTCCTTTTGTAGCAAGCAACAAAATAATTGTAACATGATGTGTTTGAGTTAATTCACCTACTGAGCCTGTTTTTCAGGTCTCAGACTCGAAAATTACATTCCCAGAACAAATGACCATATCTTCCCTTCTAAAAGGGTTAAATTAATAATCTTTTCTCTCAAAGTAATGATAAATCTGTGAGTTGGATGTAGAAAAGTCAGATTCAATATAGATGTTTTTTATTTTAAAGAAAATTCAGATTGAACATAGTAAAAAACTGTAAATTATAGTGTCCGTCCAAAAATTCTTTTTTACTTGAAGTGATAGTGATAGTGAAAAACTAAAAAAAAACTAACCTTGGATGATGGGTTAGTACAGTGATTCTCAAATGGGGATAGGCGGACCCCTAGGGGTACGTTGGGGTACTGCAGGGGGTACATGAGATTTAAAAAAAGAAAAAGAACAAAAGGTTAATAAAAACCCATGCATGATTACAAAAATAATCTTAGTACAATAAGTTAAATAGAAAACATAATTTTATATAAAATATTCCTAGAACCACCAAGGGGGTCCTCATATAAACATGTCAAATGTGTGTATTGTATTTTATAGTTTTTCACAATATATCATTTTGTTCATTAGTTTGTTAAACATATATTACTTCAGTTGAAAAACTCCTTGGAAAAATCTGTTTCATAAAAACGTTATTTTTTTTCATGCATAAAAGGAAAATATCCTTAGTTTGTTGTAATTCATGCACGAAGGAGTTAATAAATCACACACTGAGGGAAAATCACTATATTGTAATTATTATTTATATAGGCTTTTTCGATCAAAAATGTTCGGGGTCGGTCAGGGGGTACTTGGCTGAGTAAATGTTTCAAAGGGGGTACATTACTGAAAAAAGTTTGAGAATCACTGGGTTAGTAGACTAAAAGCTTTAGGAATCCAAAGTACAACATATAATAAGTACCCTGTATCAAGATTGATGCAAAACAAGTGACATTTGACCTTTTTAGAGAGATTTAGCAAAAAAAACACTTCTGGGGTCATTTGGGTGGATTTTCCATATCTCTGGCCCCCCTTGGTCGATTTTGACGAATGAAATCTCTTTATAACCGCTAGAGCCAATGAAATCGAGGGGAAGTTCTACACACACCAACACATGAACAAATAAGGAGTGAGAGTGACGCGTAGCCAAAACCGGAAGCTGCATACCATTAGCTACCATTAGCTGCTAACTTTTGTGCTCCGATTTTTACATAAAAATGGAATTATGAGTTTGAATTTGAGTTGATTATGAGTTTATTTTCAATTGATAATTAGCTCACAATAAGCTCACTTTAGTTACTCACACAACTTGACACAAGCCATGGCTTCAGGTCCGGACCTGAACCTCTGGACTTGAGTTCGGACCTGAACCTGAATGTGAGTCCAGGTACGCAGCACTATTCAGCCCTAGTTCTCGCGTTCATTATTGTCAAATGTTCTTAAAAGTGCCAGCAGGGAAATCAATGTAATTGTTCCACTTATGCTCAGAATGCAAACTCATGCAGTAAGGTAATAGGGTGTCAAATTTCGAGATGTGATGTTACAGCCACAATGAAGTCAATAACTGCATCTATGTCTTAATCTGTGTTTTAAACTTGCATTCCTTAGTTGACTAATACAATTCCTTGATTTGATCATTGCTCTTTCCAATCCTGACTATAAGAAGGCGTTGTGAGTTAACTTGTTTTTCTGTTGCAGGTACACTGTAGTGTCTCTACTCCTTATTACCCTGCTGTGTTGCTGCGCATGGAATATTTAAGTGATGTAAGTGATGCCACTTAACTATATCCAGGGGCAGCGGGTATTGTAGGCTAGGGAAGGCTAAGCTTTCCCAAATATTTGTGTCACTGCATCCTGGTAAAATATAATGTATAATGTTTGTGTCTTTGACATTAGCGCTGCTATGCAGCCACCAGTAAACTGTACTACGAAGCTAGTTCAACAGACCCTGGATATGTTTGAGTTATCTTAACTAACCCTAACAAACGAGATCTCGCTAAGCGGTCCTACGACGCTGGTTATCAACTCCGTGAATCAAGCCAGGGTTTCTCTCTCCAGCTGAGAGCGCGTTCACGTGAAAGGGGCGGGGTTAGCTACATTTGACCAATCACAAACAGGGACAAGTGTACTGACAGCGCAGCGTCATACTTCATTAATGAAAAGTAAACTAATATTAGACAAATATGAACTTTAAACATCCATGACTTAAACATATAATCCAGGATACAAGCCACATAGTTGCACCGGCAAGGAGAATACAGAACAACTGGTTAAAAAATAAATAAACTACCGAGTGTTTGAAAGCGTACAGCAGTTTTATGATACTGCCCAGGGGCGTCGCCTGGCCTGGGCATTCGGGGCTTTAGCCCCGGACAATTCTCCCTCAGTAATATAATACATTAACCATGCTTTACGTGAACCTCATCATGACACAAGATAGGACAGCAGAATTTTAATTTCCTGTGTTCAGCGAATGCAACAGATACCAATCAGAGAGTTGAATGGAAATAAACGTGTGCTTGTGTCATTCAAGCTCGGCTCTTTGTAGCCATTTCTCAATCGCGAGTACACATGCTGCAGAGCAACTATTTCAAGTATATTACATCATAAAGTGGCACAGAATGCTGGGCATTTAACATGCATTTAAACAGTCCTTCGGCGCCACTCGATGACGTATTGAAATAGTTGCTCTGCAGCAGTTTTACTTGCGATTGAGAAACGGCCCGTGTGTGTAGCGATAGCGCATTTAGTGTGATAGGGAGAGAGGGAGAGAGGGGGACCGGTGCCAGCAGGGACCGTGTTGTTAGCATCTGGTTAGCTAGCTGCACTAACCAACATAAGGAGCTGTTTCCACAACAAGCTGGAGGAGAGCTCTCCTCTCAGACTGAGAGGCTCAGTGAGCTAAACAAAGGACTCTCTGAGTGTTTAGATAGTTAACTTTAGTCTAAGTTATCTCAGTGGGTCTCAAACGCTTTGGTCACAAATTATTCAAAAGATTATCTCCACGGCACACCTTCATATGATCATTATAGTTAAAAAAACAAAAGAGAATAAAGGAAAAACAGTTATGAAATCTACTATGCAGTAAAACAAGAATAGAGTTTAAAAGGAGAGTGATTTGTAAAATATCCATAAATAAAAAGAAAATCTGTTTACAGTTCTGTTTCATAGGGTGTTCCCGTCTGGAACACCACCACTAGTGTGCCCTTGAGTAAGGCACTTAGCCCTTAGTTGCTCCAGGGAGAATGTCCCTGTAATTGGTAATTGTAAGTCGCTTTGGATAAAAGCATCAGCTAAAATGAAATGTAATGTGTTGAGAGATGTATCCATAGATCTCTCCATGTTGCTCTCAAAGTGCACCAGATTGATGCTTTTGACTTCAATATTCAAAACAAATTTCCCCCCCAGACCCTCCTAGAGGAGGTGAGGTCTGCCCCCCACTCATAAGAATTAGCACTTTACCTCTGCCTATATGCCGTGAGCTGATTATCGAGCCTTCATTGTAACAATCGTGTGTAGTGTGTGTGCGTGTGGGGAGTGTTGCAGTAGACATTTCCACTGTAGCGCCACTGTGGGCTAAGCCCTGAATGTTTTCAGGTCCAGGCGACGCCCCTGATACTGCCCCATCTAAAACACGAGTGGATCTGACTTTAATTACATTTTAGTTGAGTGTTTCCTCAACTTAATGTGAGGCTTAAAATAATACGTCTGCATACAGTATATGTGACAATGTAAGTGTTGCACGGCCAGATACGGCTCGAGAAGCTGACTCAGATAAGGAAATATATGATAGGCTATATTATGATATTATATGATCGATGATCTGATTGATGATGTGATATGAATGATAAGTATGACACGTTGGCGTCTTCTCTGCATACTGCAGTTTAAACTGTATTTCCTTTATCTTGTAATATGGCTTGCTCTGATTGGTCAGCAGGTGGTGCTTTCACTGAGTTGATCTCTTTTCTATAGACGCCGGAGGCGGACAGCGTCAGGTAATAAAAAGTTATTTAGCCTTCCCAAACCTGAGACTCAGGTTATATCCTGTTAAACCCGAGAGGACCCTAATCCGGGTCTGGCGGGTAGTTTTTTTCACTAAACTGTGTCTCAGGGCTTCTTAATATTTAAAAACCTATTAATGTGTTATACCAGATTAACGGGAAGAATCTCAACTAACTGACAATACGAACCATTTTTACCAAAACAAAACACAAGTCTCATAAGAAGCGTCTAAATGACCCCTAAACTGATAGTATCATCACTGAGCGAACTCACGACAGGGGAAGCAAACACAGACATCACAACACGTATAGCATTACGGAGCAAAAACGGGACATCGTCTCATTTTAGCTGTTATTCTGATCAAAAGTCGTGTTCAATGGCATTAAAATGATAAAAACGCTGCTGAGGGTTAATCCATAGGTTAATCTAATGTGTCTGTCACTTTGAACAAATTATTTATAATCCATAATTCCATTTCTATGTAAAAAAATCGGAGAATAAAAATGTGCTGCTAATGGTAGCCACCAGAGTTATCGCAGCTTCCGGTTTTGGCTACGCGTCACTCTAGCTCCTTATTTGGTAACGTGTGTGTGTATGTGGGAGTTCCCCTCAATTCTATTGGCTCTAGCGATTAAAAAGAGATGTCAATCATCAAAATCGACCAAGGGGGGCCAGAGATATGGAAAATCCACCCAAATGACCCCAGAAGTGTTTTCTTTTGCTAAATCTCTCTAAAAAGGTCACATTTTACTTGTTTTGCATCAATCTTGATACAGGGTATTTATTATATGTTGTAGTTTGGATTCCTAAAGCTTTTAGTCTACCATCCCATCATTCAAGGGTGGTTTTCACTATAAGTAAAACATAAATTTTGGACGGACACAATTTACATTTTTGTACTATATGTTCAATCTGAATTTACTGTAAGATATAAACATCTATATTGATTCTGACACTTCTACATCCAACTCACAGATGTAACCTTATTAATTTAATCCTTTTAGAAGGGAAGATATGGTCATTTGTTCTGGGAATGTAATTTTTGAGCCTGAGACCTGAAAAACAGGTTCAGGGTTTAACAGGATATCTGACTACACCAATGTTTTTCCTCTCACTTTGATGGTGGGAAAAGTGTGATTTGAATATTATGTGATACTTGGTAGCTGTTATCACATCATTTCTGTGTTTCTCAGAAAAAAACGACACATTTATAATTCATCAAATGATGCACATTCGTAGGTTTCATATGACAATAGCAAGTGCATTTTGGACATTTCTCACACAACAGCGTTTTTCCTTATCACTTAAAACTGATCTATAATGCCTTATACAATCATGTATTAAACATGCAAAAAGTAGTGTAAAGATACTCCTTCTTAAACAACATTTAAAATCTGCATGAAGTCTTCTAACATAGCTGTTTAGTTATGTCAGCACATTAAATAAAGTTGTGTTGTGATTTAGTTGCAGAAATAATGTCCAACCACATTTTAAGATTCAGAGCATCCTGATAATGCACTTTCCCCTTAACCATGTCCACACCCCTGCATCTTTCAACCTGAGGCTTTGTAGCACATACCTCAAAGGAGGGAGCCTGACACCTGCTGACCAACTGCAGTACAACCACACTGAGGTCTGATCGCTCTGCCTCTTCAAAGTAAATGCATGAAACATTTGAAGTACACAAACAGCAACACCTAGGGGCGCCGCCAGGGATTTTGGGCCCCATGAAAATATATCACATTGGGCCCCACCACCAGGCCCAGGCCACGCCAACCAAGCACAATGCTGTAACCACACCTCCAGAACCCAACTGACTAATTTATGCTTTAAATAACTCTACCTGTACAGGCTTGCATCTATCGTGTAGTCCAATACTAACTGCACAATATTTACTGACACTGAGCTGTGAAAATATAACACTGTGCAGACTGCAAATTCTACTGCAACATTCTGCTGCAGTAGAATTCACTATTTGATATAACACTAACATTCCTGACAATAGACCTCAATAGTAATCTTTTATGGTGTACATGCCTTTTTAATAACATTTTTGAAGGGAACATTCAAAAATCAAAATAAATATAACTTAAATATACATGACCTCTTAAATGAAAATAAAGTGAACATTAACACCAATATTATCATTTATAAAATGCTATAACAAAAAAAACAACATAAGCAGCAGATTTATGAATTAAATATACATACCAACTACAAAATAAACGAGTATTAAAGTGTAAATGGACAACAAAACGGAAATGGAAATGAAAAGGCCTGATGGTGGTGATAAATCAGAGCCTATTACCTGTTCTCAGTCTTTTTCTCATCGTGCATCTTGTGTGTAGTGATCATAGACTGTATATATAAATGGACGTAGGGTCCGTGACGTCACCCATAGGATTCTGCAGAGTTGCCGTGAAGCCCTTAGTAGGCGGAGTCGGCCACTAACGGCTCAACAGTGACATCAGAGTTCAACTCCCGCCTTCTCCAGCCTGCTCCAAATAAGGGCAAAGAGGCGGGACCTGCTGCCACCCAGCTGGAATTTCCAGAGCTAGCTGAAGCTACCAAGCTAAGCTAACATGCTCCCCATCTGCACACTGCCGTCGCATTTTACGTTTCTAAGGTAAGCGGCCATGAAACTATTCAGCAAAACTATAAATAATAATCTAAGTTATTGAGTTTTTAGCATAATATTTCAGAATCTTAAAACCCCTTAACGTTTGTATGCAATTGTGCTAAATTCAACTCTGGAATCAAGCAAATTTTAATATGTTTGCATGACATTAGTTATTTATATTTTGATATCACTTAACCATACGTTTAATACATTTAAGTCAAGCTAAGGTACATGTAATGGTAGCTAGTTAGTGCTCTTACCTGTGAGGCCAACAGCATAATAACCAGACTGTATCATTAAAAATAAATACCAGTTCTAGATCCTTGACTTTAGACAAACAATTCAAAAGACAAAATGTATTTAAAGACCAATCTTTATTTGAAGGGGCCTCTTAACCTGAGATATTAGTTATACAGTAATAGTATTGACAATCTAAAAAAACTGAGCAACTCAACAGTCAACTTTATGTTTCTTATTGTCTAAAGCATTTATTATTTTCATTTCCCCCCTCTCATATTCAGTGTGGACGGATTGAGACAGCCTGGTGTCCAGAGGGCTGCAGAGACTTCAGGGAGAAACCTCCGTGTGATGGACGTCCTGTCTGTTGGTTTGGAGAGGACTGAGGGTCTTTCCTCAGCGAGGAGGACCAGGGCTGATGAAGGAGCCCATGCTGGGCAAAACTGATACCAACTGCACAGGCCTAGTCTGTCACGTTATTTGACTAAATGTGTTTACTTATACATGTAATAGGTTTACACCTTCTGTCCATATGTGCTTTTTATTTAAAACATTTGATTAACTTTTGGTTCACATTTCAATAAACTGTATTTGTATTTGCATTCCTTTTGTCCATTATTCTTACTAAACATGTTAGATTACACATTCACATCTAACTGAAGCTTGGCCCCATTTATTTGTGACGTTGCAAACTCTGCGGTACAAGGCACAAGTGATGTGAAGCTCATAAAGTGAGGCAAATAGAAATAATCAGCTGATGGAGTGTAGATGTGGAAATAGCTGCATTCGATCAGCTGACTGTTTTTACAATAAAAGTTGTTTATAGTGAATGTCCTGTACTGGTCTTAACATCTCATAGTATCAGCTTTTAATGATCCTCTTGGATGTTCTTCTTGACCCTCAGAGAAGGAGAACATGTCGTGTCTTTCAGGCATGTCCTTTCCTAACAAAAATGACAGGAAACATAAAACATATTATTGCAGAACAAGTGTGTTATTTATGAAAGTGGTGTGTTTGTGTGTTTAGGGGCTGTAGATATAATTATTTTGTAATTGTAATGTTTTTTTTTTATTTAAACAATGAGCTACAAAGACAATCAGATTATGAATGAACAGTATGAAATTCATCAACATTGAAATATATGTTATTATCAAAATAATATGTAACTGTTATCAAAACGTAGTGCAACTGTAGAAGCTTGCTCTGTTGTCTCACTGAAAGAATAACTTTTACCACGTTTTTTACAGACAATATTGAGAGATACATCTTTGCCTTCAATACATTACATTAGAAAGCTGACAAAGTCATATTGCTAAATATCTAAATGTAACTTTTTGCATGGAAAAACCCCTCAACTTAACTGATGTGTAGGTGATCTGGTATTTAGTATTGTTTATTGGAATATATATCAGTGTATTCAAGTCAATACTTCATTCATTTAAACATTCATTTAAATATCTTTCTTGATTCTTTGTACAGTAAGAAAAAAAGAGTCTTTGTACCTGTGCTGAAGTTCACTGCTGTGAGGAGTCCAGTTCTGTCTCTCACTCTCTGGTCCAGCCTGTCTGCATCACCTGGACACCTTAAACAAACAGATATATATATATGTAAAGTACCATGTGTACAAACAATATAACTGATTCTCTTCTGTTGGACATGTTGGATTGTGTATTGTCCGAGTCAGGGTCTTTTTTATTTTACTGTAACTTTGGATGAATGAATTGATGAATGGTGATTAAGTAAATATTTATATCAATGTTAATTCATACACAATCACCTACAAAATCTGAGGGGATGAGCAAGTGCTCTACTGTAGAGAACTGGACACGAACAACAATCACTATCTCCAATAAAAATGTGCCAGTCCCTTCAGCGCGTGCACGTTCAAAGCGCCTGACCGCGCTCCCCTCACAGTGAACGCGCTGCGGGTCGCCGCCTCATAACTCTGGTTGTCAGAGTACAGACCGTACAGACATGGCCGCTCTCAGTAAATTACCACACAGCTGCTACGAGATCGGGCATACCTGGGACCCTTCGTGTGTGCAGTCTGCATTGGATGTAGCAAGAGGTGCTTTGGAGGTGTCCTTCAAAATATACGCCCCTCTTTACCTGGTAAGTTTTGCTGTTTTGCCTGCAAAACGTTGACTCTGAAGCTAAAGTTAGCTAGCTAACCAAGTAGGGCTCTACTGTAGTTTTGAGAAAACATCGTAAAGAGTAAGACTAGCTTGAACTTCGCTCGTTTGCACTTGAGGACTGAGGTCAAGTTCCTGCATATGCACATACTGGGTGATAGAGCAAATACATTGCATGAGTGACAGACAGACAGGCAGGCAGGCAAATAAACAGTAACGATAGTCAAGTACAACACACCCTGTGATAAGTTAAAGCCGTCCGACGAATTGTTGTTGCTCCAGTGTTTGGTCCATTGCAAGCATCATACAAACCATCATCAGCTGCAAAGGGAAAGTGTTATTCAATTGCACAACATTTTTTAAAGTTTTCTCAAATCTCATGCAACTATCCAAATGTGAACACCAACAACAGTGAGTGCCACTCTTCTCTAATTATTACAGATAGCAGCAGTGCTAAGGAGAAGGAAGAAGGATTACTATTTAAAAAGGCTTCTCCCAGAGATCCTGTGGTCTACCTCTTTCCTCACTGCCAATGGAGGGCTCTACATTGTTTTCTTCTGCATTCTCAGGTCAGTGTTCAAAAATATGTCCCACAGATACACAGCCTACAAATCAGGTGAATGTGTGTTTTTTTTTAATTGTTATTGTTTTTATCTCAGTGTAGTTTTGAATGGTTTTTCATTATATCATAGTGTTGTTTTTTCAAAGTTTTCAGAGTTTAGTTTGCCCTTTGCCTCTTGTAAAGATAAGATAAGTGTTTATTGATCCCACAACGTAACATTTAAGCTTAAAGTTCTGCACATTACTAAAGTACACTTGCCAAATACTGACAGTTATTTAAAATATGCCATTTAAATCACATTTCCCCTTTTGATATAGTTTGAGTTTCTCCTTTCTTATAAAAGACCTGTATTTTGGATCCTGTAGTATTTTTTACTACTGCACTTTTAGTGTACAGTTTTGCTGCTGTGTTGTTTGTATTTATTGTATTTTGTTACTCTGGCACAACAATTTCCTTCGGGATGAATAAAGTCTTATCTTTTACTTTTATTATCAAGAATATTTTATATTGTTTTGTTTATATTGTTTATTTGTTATATTTTTTATTTGACTTTTAATTGTTAATTCTCTTTTCTATTTTTTAAAGTATTTCAAGTATTGTACACACTTCTGCTTCTGTGACGACAGAATTTCCCAAATTGGGATCAACAAAGTATCTATCTATCTATCTATCTATCTATCTATCTATCTATCTATCTATCTATCTATCTATCTATCTATCTATCTATCTATCTATCTATCTATCTATCTATCTATCTATCTTGATTTAAAAAGGTTAAAGAAAGATTTGGCCAAACAATTGCTTCTTTAAAGATAACTTGTTCTGACAGCGTTACAGAGTCCACTCTAAAGTAAAAAGATATTGAAATATAGTTGTGTTTATTTCCAACTTAAGGAAACTGCTTGGAGGGTTCTACCCCTGGTCTGCCGGGTTTGGCTCGGCGCTGCCTGCCTCCTATATCGCCATCCTCCTGGAGCGCAAGAAAAGGTAAGAGACTTAAATAAAGTTAATGGATGCATCTCAAGTATCAGACATGGCCCTGTGAGTATTAGTTATGTTAACTGACTATTAATGTGTCTCTCCATTTCCTCCCCCCACCAGGAGAGGGATGCTGACAATATACATGACAAATATTGTAAGAGATACTCTGTACCTTAACAATTATTTTACATAATTTATATAAAAATAAATTTCTGTCTTCGCCACACAGTGTATATGTGACAGTGTCATCTTGTTTTTAGGCCACTGAGACTTTGTTCCGTATGGCAGTGACACGAGGGATCGTTAAACCCATCAAGCACGGCGAGGTAAGACAACAAGGGGGATAGATAGAGCTTTATATGGGGGCTTTGTGACTTAATAAGTGTAGAGTATTAAAACAAATGCTTGGTGGGCACCAAAGGGCATTACCTTAAAACATTAAAGGGGTGCTTTACATTTTTAGCAGTTTACTGTTTTAAATGTTAAATGACCCCAGCTCAGAATACAAACAGAACTTATCACCTTGTGCCCACTTGCTTAAATAGAGAGCCATTTTATTTATTTACCCTTCATAGTTGTGAAATAAGTCCCATGACCCGATGCTAACCAGGGCCCAAGAGTTCAAAATGTTTAATCCGTATCAGATCAGATTTAGATTTTGGGGAGTTCAAAACCAAAAAAACAGGATTAGGATCACTTTGATATCCGATCAGATCAGGAAATCCAATCCAAGCTTTAATCTGGATCAAATCTTCAAAACGGGTAGTTCAAACCGACAACACAGGATTGGGATCAGTTTGATCCCAAAAAACTAGATTATCCTGATCCCACCGGAGGGGTGGATTTCCAGTGGATTACCAGAGCAAAATGTACTGTACCATTTATTTAAAAATATGTTTCAATATAAATAAGAGGGCAAAGTGTGTTAACTGAAATAATACACCATTTTTAGCCTTCATGGCAAATCAATTTTATTTTTCATTTTCTGGTCACGTTTTTGGTGGCCTATTTTGTTTTCAACCAAATGTTGATGACATAAATGTTTATGCTCATAAAAGTATCACAACAAATATTGTCAATCACAAATATAATTTAGATTAAAGAAAAAATATCTTCAACAAAAAAAAAGTCCATCATCTGTCGTCACCTTTCAAATGTAATTGCGGACAATAGATGTCTCTGCAATGTGGTCTCTTGTCTTCCTTGTATTCTTTTTCATGTCCACTAGATAGCGATCGGTAGGATTAAAGCACTGATATTCAAGATAGTCATCTTGAAAAATCGTAATCTGGATCAGGGTGATCCTATCCTGAATTGCTTTGAACTCCAGGGACAACATTTGGCCGACTTGTCTGATCCTGGATCACAAAAAATGGGATTTCAAAATCTGATCTGATCAGATAGAGATTAAAAGTTTTGAACTCCTGGGCCCAGAAGACCTGGATGATCTCTTTCCGTCTGCGTTTCCCCTTAGGTGCTTTTGTTCTGCATAACGGCATCTCTCTACACGTTCCTCTTCAGGTCAGACACCTAAAGTGAAATGTGAAACATTGGTTAATTAGGTACTAAAAACAAAGGTGTTTAAATTACATTTTGTGTTTATGCCACAGGAGGAAAGATGGTCTCAAGGGGTTTACCTTCTCTGCATTAAAGTAAGTCATCTCTGTTTGTGATGTCTTGATTCAGATTGACTGAGAGTTATTTGGTAAAGCTCACAAAGCTTAAGTGTGAATTCCCTGTGACAGGTTCATCATCGGGAAAGAAGAGATTCCAACTCACTCTGTAGCGTCAGAACAGATCAGACCCCTCGAGAGGACAGCTGCTATAGAGTCTGAGCCTTCACAGGCGTCAGCAGAAAGACCCGACTCCAGCAGGAAAACTCTGCTAGCCTACACCAGGGAGCTGATAGAATCGATGTGAGAGGATACACAACTTTTACACTGACACAAAGATTTCAAATGTAAATTACTGACTTTTTTTTTTAACAATCCAGATGCAAAAAGGGTCCAAGACACAGATGTTGCAAACACTACCAAGACAACTGCATTTCCTACTGTGTGAAAGTAAGACACTTCAGTTATGATTATGGTTTTATTATACACCCATACATAATAATAATAATAACACAATATTTATTACTTTTTCTCTTTTTTCATCGTCCAGGGATTTGTCAGGATGTTCAGTGTTGGCTACCTGATTCAGTGTTGTCTTAAGGTGCCTTCAGCGTTCAGACACATGTTTACTAAACCCTCACGCCTCCCGTCACTCTTCTACAACAAGGAGAACTTCCAGCTAGGGGCCTTTCTAGGATCCTTCGTCAGCATCTACAAGGTACATTTCATCCTGGTGGTTTTTTCTGTGAGAGCTTCTTTTGTTTCATTTACCTTCATGTTGTGCAATTCTTGCTTTTAGGTTAACAATACAAACGGAGGCATCATCTCCTTTTAGAACTATTTGATTGCTAATCTCTGATTTCTGTCTCTCATATCCTCACACGCATAGTTCTTACATTTTAACCTTTTCCCTTTCTCAGCATGTCTTGTGTTGTCATATAAACAACCCCCCCTTGCCCTCCAACAGTCCAAAGTCCCATTACCCCGTCAGCTACCAATACTGGTACAATGTAGTTATGTTGGGAACACTGTTTTTGTTCTAATCAGGGAACAAGCTGCTTGCTGCGCTGGCTGCGCAACATTGATGATGAACTCCATGCACTGATAGCTGGTGAGACATTATGGTGTAAACTGTTCACAAATATTATCTTCCTAAAGATTGTCTCATCTTATATTATCTGACAATTTCTCTTTTTCTGTATCCCATCTTTCAAGGCTTCCTGGCTGGTACCTCGATGTTCTTCTACAAGAGCACGTCGATATCCATGTATCTCTTCTCAAAGCTCGTGGAGGTAAAATAATATCTCAAGTGACAGTAAAAAGAGAAATAACATTTTTGAGAACCAATAATTGAAAATATAGACTAACAGTATTTTCTAAATATCATAGCAAATAGTTTCTCAAATAATAAATAAACAGGAAACAATTTGTAACATATCAATGTACAGGTTTATTGATAACTTCCCTTATTTCATGTATGTCAGCTATAGTTTAGTTTTGCACTGTATGAGAAAATTAAGTATTAATTTTTCGCAAAAATACATTTACTTGTAAACAACTAAACGGACGCTGGTCGGTTTCCTGCAAGGGAATCTATGGGATCAAATAACATAATCATGATCCTTTAGGAATTAGTGAAACAAAGCAAACTATGGGAGGGGGTTCCTTTTTCCAACTTTGTCTGAGGGGAAGTCTACAGTCTTATACTATAAAGCCCCTGTATACATTTTAAT
The DNA here is from genome assembly GCF_902827115.2 of Pseudochaenichthys georgianus. Taxonomy (NCBI): domain Eukaryota; kingdom Metazoa; phylum Chordata; class Actinopteri; order Perciformes; family Channichthyidae; genus Pseudochaenichthys; species Pseudochaenichthys georgianus. The sequence continues at coordinate 19,944,397 of NC_047516.1, forward strand.
GACATGGTAGTTAACATAAGGCCAGATAAGCATTTAATAACATTTTACTTTATGCGTCTGCCTATCTGAAAATGTATCTGCATTGGACCGGTAAACATTAACAGCACACGCTTTCATTTCTGCTTTTAGACCGTTTACTTTAAGGGCATCGAGTCCGGACGGTTCCCTTACTTTCCTCATGCAGACACGGTCATCTATGCCATCTCCACGGCAATCTGTTTCCAAGCCGTAAGTGACACAAACAACAACCCACAGACCTGCTCACAGAGGTATTATTTAATTTTTGTTTTGTCTGCTGAGTAATGGATTAATGCATGACTTGTTACTTTTACACAGGCTGTGATGGAAGTGCAGAACCTCAGGCCTACATACTGGAAGTTCCTGCTGCGTTTGACTAAGGGCAGGTAAGAGTACAGCGGTCAAACTATGCTTTAACAATCTTATCATCGTTTTTCTGTCCATGTTAAGTTTAATCTGTCTGTCTCCTTTCCTAGATTTGGGCTGATGAACCGGCATTTGCTAGATGTGTTTGGGACTCAAGCCTCCAGGGACTTTAAAGGCTTTGTGCCCAAGCTGGACCCTCGTTTCACCACAGTGCTTCCACCAGGAGCCGACATCCTACTGGGCTGACCTGGGATCAGGCTGTGGGAGGGGATGTTAGGGGTTACCTCAATGGACAGTGTGGCTGTTATTTCTGAGTAACTGAAGGATCTTTTTTAAGGTGTTATAACAGCTCAGGAGTTGTGAAGTCGTGTTATTAGATGGGGTAATGCTTTAGAAGATGTCGGGCCCTAGATGTGTCCAAAGCAGGACGTCATGAGTGTCAAGCATGATGCTGCACACGTTCACAGCCTGGGGTTGTGTGAAACAGGTGACTTGCAAAATATATATGAAACATTTTTACACTTAAAAACCCTTTACACATTAAAGGTCCCCTATTATACAGTTTTTCATCAATATATTATAGGTCCCAGATATATACAAACATGTCATTGTAGCATCCCATAATCCCCTCTGTTTCAAAAGTGCTGATTCTGGGTCAGATTCTGCGAGATATTTGGTTAAAAAGAACATAATGGTGTTCTAGGAGGAGATTCAGGTGATAAGGGGAGGGGGGGGGGGGGTTACCTTGATTGGTGATTGGCTAATGGTTACACAAGCCAAAAAAATCGTTATGACATCATAAAGTGAGCAAAATCTGATCGGCTCATTTTCAGACAGGTTGTTGGATCAGGACAAAAAGAGAGAATCTTTTTTCCTGAAACTTTCAGAATGTCTTTACACAGAGGGGACACATGTTTATGTAGAAAAGACATGGAAAAAGTGGATTATGCATAATAGGTGACCTTTAATAATAATAAAGCAATTGAAACATTTTACATTTAATTGTAATACTAAACTGTTCTGCAGATTATGGATGGTAATAGTAAGGTATCAACCTTTATATGGTGTGTTTACCAAAACTACAGATAACCAAAAACATGGTTTATTGTAAAAGATGAATTCAGTTTGGCTTCAACAGCATTCCTTTGGTCCAAATGTTTCTTAATTTTGAAAGTCACCTTTTAAGTTTTATTGACTGAACTCTGGTTACCTGTCTGATTGCTTTCAGGACAGGGCGAAAATCACCAACTAATCTTTTTTGAAATAGGCACCGTGATACCTGATTTAAGAGGTGAAAGAATTTGTAATCATAACTCTCTGATCATTTCTAAATGTGCACCTTTTAATGGATGCAATTGAGTGTGTATTGTTGTGTAGCCTTATCAAATATTATACAAAGAGAGATGTATTTAGATTGTGTTCTATGATTTGAAACAAAGAGGTGGAAAATCACTATTTTTAACCAGTTACTTAAATTGATCTTGTTTTTGGTGATTTTTTTTTAAAATTGCAATTTTGTTTTTTTTCAAATGTCATCGAGTCACTAACACTTTAAAGTTAGCTTAAATGAAGCAGCAAGGACCTTGGAAAAGTTGGATATTACATTTATGGAGAATATTTTGAAACCTGTGGTTAGGTTGTATCAAAATAAACGAATTAAGAAATAACCATTAATTTCATCGTAAAGGCATATACATTGGAAGTGAATGGCAATACACTTCTATATTTGCTTTAATTAAAACATCTTAAATAGGCCAATACTTTGTAATGTGATAACTTGCTTTGCAGGGGAGACTTATTTGATAGATTCATAATTCCTCAAGCCTCATGTAATAACATTAGCAAATTATTATTCAAAAAATCATCACCAAAGTCAACCTGATCCTTTTTTATTTCATTTTCAGCTGGTGTTTGGGTAAGAACAGTCTGATCTATATGGCTGAATATTTAATATTCACTAATACAGACCAAACACAGAATCAAACTGGTTCAAATGAATGATTTAGTTGTTTCATATGAGCTTATAAAATATCTATTAAAAATGCAGTTGGCTGTTTGCATTTAAATTAATACTCACTGTCAGCTTCAAGATGAACCCAATAGCTTAACTTCCACTTTGATTAAAAAATGGTTAACTTCGGAATTTGGAGCCACATTGAAGTGTTTGTATGAAAGTACAGTAAGGAATCTGTTTCTGTGAATAAAAAGCACAGAGCTCAAATCTGCTTTGGTTCTGATTTTTGTTGCTGAAAGATGAGGATATTTGAAAAAAACAAGTGTTGAGTTTTAAACATTTCATGTTATCTGGAAAGTATGCATTAACATTTTTAATAAGTGATAAATAGTCCAAGTTGTTCTGCAGACAATGCCATAGTGGATATTTTTGGAGTTCATGTTATCTATGCTCATCTCAAATGACACTGCAATAACACAAGCCATGATTTACAAAGTACAGTGAAAAATGCATGATTAATGATATTTAGGACTGTACTTATGTTGTACGGAATTATAATTAAACTCATAACACATTTTTATGAATTATTTTGTATACATTTAAATATTCTTAATTTGTAGTCCTTGTTAGTTTTGTCATTTTTGGATCACATGATATGGAAAATGTTGGTGTATATTTATAGCTGACTGGGAAATGCATAGGGGAAAGCTGCGTTTTATCAGTACAGTCAGATATTATTCATGAAGTCTGTGGATGCCACTTTATTTTGAAAGATCAGGACGGGAAGTCGTCAGTTCCGTCACATGAACACCACCAGTGTCTTTCCGCTCTGTACCATTGGATACGTTTAACATTAATGCGTATCAATGGGGGGTAAGAATAAACAACGAACCAAAGGAAATGTCCGGGTAAGTACCAATATCTGTATAGTACTGTATTGTCTACCCTTAGCTAACGTTACAGTGTTAAAGTGAGATTGCTAGCTGTCAACACGAGCACAAGCTAATGTAAACTTCACATTCACAGCTAGTTTAGGCTACGTGTGTCCCAGCTGTTTTACGGCCACCACGTTTTCTTCTAGCTAATGTTTAATGAGATGATTAATGTTCTATACGCCCATTTCCCCCTGCCTTTACTAGCCGTCCAGTAGCGGCCGAGCTGCGGAGGCACTTACCCGGGAGGGAGGCGTCATCCCGGGCTTTGTGGGCTTCGACACGACGGTCAACTCGGAGCTGAGTTATGTCCCCGCTGTCCACGGGGCGGAGGAGATAGACAACCTGGTGGATGCAGATTTCCGCCTGGTGCTCAGGAAACTGTCAAAGAGGGATGTTGTTACCAGACTGAAAGTGAGTTTAAACTGTTACTAACTTTCTGGTCGCATATAACATCCATTTCAGTTTATAGAATTCTACAACATACCACTTTATGTAACTTAAAACACAGTACACACACGTTGAAAACACTCCTTGGGATATCACTTCAGGGGCTTGTTGGTCCAGGTGTGTGTCTTAAAGGTCCCCTAATATACTGTTTTTCATCAATATATTTTAGATCTCATACAAAACATGTCTCTGAAGTGTTTGGCTCTAAATACCAAACAGATCATTGTAGCATCCCATAAACCCCTCGGTTTCAGCCCTGTTTCAAATGTGCTGATTCTGTGTCTGTTACTTTAGATGAAAATAAGGAGCCCCTCCCCACGCCCCTCTGAGAGAGATTTGGTTCAAAAGAACTCAATGGTGCTCTAGGAGGAGATTCAGGTGATAAGGTTAGGGTTAGGGTGTTGGTGATTGGCTAATGTTTACACAAGCCGAAAAATCGTTATGACATCATAAAGTGGCCAAAATCCGACATTTTCAGACAGGATTTTATATAAATGGATCAGGACAAAAAGTGAGCTAATCTTTTTTCCTGAAACTTTCAGAATGTCTTTACACAAAGGGGACACATGTTTATGTATAAAATACATGAAAAGGTGGATTTTGCACAATAGGTGACCTTTAATGCTTTATGCTTACCTCAGGCTGTGCAGGACTTTGGATCCATGTGCCAGGAACGGGATGCTGAAGAGGTGAAAGGCGTCCTGCCGTACTGGCCGAGGATTTACTGCAAGATATCAGTGGTGAGATGGTCCTTCAACACACATTCATAAAATATCCCTTTCTGTATCTTTATCAAATAATTTTTCACATTCTGGAAACGATGCATGTTTAACGCAAAACTAAGCACTCAAGCTACTATTATACATTTTGATCAATGAAATCCATCCTGCCATTGAAGGCATCCCATTTCAAATGATTGGGAATAACTCAGGCTGGATGGAAGCACACTCAAACTACAGATTTCATTTAAATGAGACTTTAATTTGTGCAAGTGTTCGGGGTGTGTACATTAAGATAATTTGGTCTTGATCGTCATGTCTATCAGGACCATGATCGGCGGATCAGGGAGGCCACCCAGCAGGCCTTTGAGCAGCTGGTGCTGAAAGTGCGCCGCAGCTTGGCCCCCTTTCTGAAGAGCTTGATGGGCCACTGGATCCTGTCCCAGTGTGACACTTACACACCTGCAGCCTCTGCGGCGTGCCAGGCCTTCCAGGCTGCGTTCTCCCCCAGCAAACAGCCCGAGGCTCTCAGCTTCTGCAAGGATGAGATGCTAAACGTGAGTAGTGGTTGGAGGGGGAACGAGGGGTTTTGTAATCTAATGAACTGAAATTAACGTAAAAAGGTTATTTTTGTATTACAGGTACTTCAAGATGTTTTGTTAAAGGAAACGGCAGACACGCTGAGCGATCCACAGTAAGTTTAGCTCATTATTTGCTTTATGTTATGTTCTCCATTTGTCTCAATTATGTTGGCACAATGATAATAAATGGACAAATTATTATTATTTACTGAGGCCCTGGTTCCTTTTGTTCTCCAGAAGTGTGACAGAGGAGGAGAGAGAAGGCAAATATGTGCGCATGCTGACCAGCTCTCTGTTGGGGGTGAAGAGATTGCTCTCGCTGCTGCTGCCGAGCGACAGGACGGCCCTGGAGGAGAGACTAACACATCTTCTCAACTCTGGGAAGTTCTGGAAGTACGGCAAACACAAGACACCTCAGGTACTGGCATTGAGTAAGACTGATGCATTTGTTGACCTAGTATGCACTGCACATAATGTCCTTTCACATAACTACTATAAGGAATGTTTCACTTGAATTTCATATATTCATCATAAGACCTTGAGTGAACTTGTGAAAATGTGTACAGGATAATATGCCACATCCCAGTGCATAACCCTATTTTTCCTAAGCCACCAAGTTCACTATTATTCCTTGCACCCATTGGAGTTGAGTTAAAGTGGGATACATATCTGAGTGTATCTTTTGTTTAATAAAAGGTGTTATTATTACATGAATGTAGCTATGTTTACATGTTCTGGATAAAAACGTCTTTCTCATTAAACACAGATTATGTAGATATGCTCTATCCTTCAAAGATAAATGTATCTTTTTAGTTTATATTTTGTTAACGATAAAACCGAGAGATGCTGAATTACATCTGTGTGTGCTTTCAAATGACACCTGTGATGATCTGTTTTGGAGAATAATCACTCCCATTAGGGCTGCACGATATTGGAAAAAACTGACATTGCGATTTCCCCCCCCCTGCGATATATATTGCGATATGAAAACATACAGGAATTGAAGAAAAGTTTTTTTCCCCGCAAACCATCCTTTCTTGAACTTTAATGATACAATTGGTATATTTAACCGGATGATGAAGGATTTTAGTCACGGACGTCTGGATCTTAAGTTATCAGAGCAACAAGCTGAGCTAGCTCGGTTAGCAGCGCCGAACTGCCCTGGAGAAACACATGAAACGACTTTATTCAGTGTTTTTACCTTTAATCACCTGGTCCGTTTGCTTTGGAGGTTTGATTGTGATTGGTGGTTTGCTGTGCATGCAGAGCCTGCATGTCACTCACTCAAGTACCCCTGACATGAGAGCCGCGCAAGTTTTCATTTTGTAGCAAGCAGAAAAATAATTGTAACGGGACGTGTTTGAGTTAATTTGCCTACTTAATATCGCAAGTCCTAAAAAAAGAAGAAAAAAATAATAATTTAAAAAATGTTTTAAATCGCACGTCCTGCGATGTGAATATCGCGATTATCGTCACGACACAATATATCGTGCAGCCCTAACTCCTATGTGTTGCTCCACAGGTGCGAGGGGCCTTTTTTGAGATGGTGTGTGCTCTGTGTGAGTACACTCCAGATTTGGTGCAGGCTGAAGCCGCTCGACTCTGCCCCGCTGTTCTCCTCAGCATCGACGACACGGACCCCATAGTGCTGCCCCCTGTGTGGGAGGCTGTTCTTCATGTGGTGTCTACCATCCCTGTAAGCTTTTGCTACTGCTGTTATATTGTTAGGTGTTCTATAGGGTTTTCTATCCTCCATTATTACAGTAATACCAATGTGGAGATGTTTTATTTTGTTGTGGTGCCAATTTATCACATTGTCAATTTTCCTGCTCCCATTTCAGGATTGCTGGACACACGTGAACGCTAAGAAGGGCTTCTTACCTAAACTTTGGGCACTATTAAAAGAAGGGGGCAAGGGAATGGCTAAATCCCTCCACCCTAATCTAATGCCACTCCTCAGCAAACTGCCCCAACAGGTCACCGATCCGACCTTGGACTTTCTCACCACCTTCTTCTCCTCATTAATACAAGGGTAATTCGTTTTTATTTTATGCTCTGGATAGTTGATAAATAAATGTTCTTTAAAAAAAAAAAAAAAAAAAAAAATTGAAATGGAATCTTTCTGTAGATGATGCACATATATTGCAATCATTTTAGACAATGATGTTCATCAAATCAATGATTCTTTGCAAATGTATATTCTAAGAAAATTATTTATATATATAATTTACTCATTAGACAATTTTTCCAGCAGTGGAACACAGTTTTTCACAAAGAGCAGTATTTGATTATCTTGTAGCAGGGTGTCCGCGGGGTCTTAAAAAGTATTAAAAGTTGATAAATCAATTTAGTGAAAATTAAGGCTATTAAAAAGTATTAAACAGCATTTTCCAAGGCATTACATTTTGTAGCTTGTTTTCAATAAGTATATAAATGGTCCAAAGAGGTTGTATTCCACAGTCTGCCTGAATGTAATCACTGCGTAGGTGTGTAGTGAGATTCTGTGTAGGTTATTTATGGCACCCCGTTGGATGTGACGTCATCTGAACAGGACATCGCACGCTCACTGCTTGATAGTGCGAAGGTCCGTTTACGCCGGTTGTTAAGCAACATCGTTATGGGGAAATGCAAGTTAGCGTCCAAATGGTTGGAAGATGAGGAGGAAGGACAATCAATACTGTATATAGTCAATGTGAGGTAAAGTGTGTCGCCAAGGTAACCGGTTAAAACTCCAAGTGGCGATGAGGTCTTAAAAAAGGTCTTGAAAGGTATTCAATTTGACTTCAGGATTCCTGCATAGACCCTGTGTAGGAGATTTAGATTTAAAAGTATACATTTGAATACACTTGTTTTTAACTATATTTTCTATATCCTACTATAACCCGGTGTCTGTTTCTCAGTCTGTCTAGTGAGCGCGCAGCAACAAGCCCGTCGGAAAGTGCAGTCATCGTGACCTCTGTTGTTGAGTGTTTGAGGTACTGCATACTGCAAAATGCAGAAGAAGAGGAGGAGCAGAAAAAAATACGAACAATACTTATTTCACAGCAGGTGGGATCATAGAGTTACATATATATTCCCATCATTTCCGATCTACTTATGTCTTCTACCTGTCTTACATTGTTTTTTGTCTGTTTTTTTTTATAGCTGCTTCCTCTGCTGGAAAAGGCTCTCGGAAATCCCTCCCTTCAAAATGGGCCTCTTTTCTTTTCGGTCACTGAAATGCTTGTTTCCTGGGAGAAAAGGGCAGGCCTGCAGGGTGAAGAGGAAGCTACAGACAGCCGAGATGTCTTTCAAGAGCTTCTGGCAGATTTCTGGGAGGGGCTTGGTCTTATATTTGTGCGTTATGCCGACAATGAGGATGCAGATCGACAAGCTTTGGAAGGGGTAGCCACCCTGCTGCAGGTGAGATTGTTGTGTTTTGGGAATCTCTGGTTCACACATACAAAGAAATAGCAGATCAATAAGTCTTTGGGAGAGGTACAAGTGAACACAGAATGCCTGAATACATCTATTCTCCATTTCTCTTCTGTCTCCAGGTAATGCGTTACCCTGAGAGTGTAGAAAGAAAGCACGACCAGAAGAAGAAATCTGTCAAGATCAGTTTCTCCACACCAGAGGACAATGAGAAAAGTGAAGTGGAGGGGGATGTTGTCGAGAAGCCTGTTCAGACGGTGTCGGAGCTGAATGAGAAGACATCTGGGTCCCTACAGACCCAGCATTTTGAAGATGTCGTGTGCCAGCTGGCACAACTGTGCCTGGTACATGTGAATGAGAGAAACTCTGAGAGACATCTTGTTTTCCTCTCTCTTCTCCTGCAATCGTTCCACACTCCCAGAGTCTTCACTGTGAGTCATTTGACGACTTCAGATAAGCGTATTTCAACGTGTGTAATTTTGAGCCATGAATAAATCCTTGTAAAGGCTTAATCTGTGTTAATTGCAAGGGACGATTTAGTATAAAAAAATCCACTGAAAAATAGTAAAAGCCCTTTTGAATAAGAGGGCTTGAACATGCAAAAAACATGTATTAGGATTAATTATAGAAGCGCTTACAATTCCGGATGCAATTGACTTTTTTTCTAATTTCTGTTGCTTAGACGTTGGTGGAATTGGATGACAAAATACTGGACAGTGAGCCGGAGGACGAGGTGATTAAAAAGAACCCGGCAATGCAGTTCCTGCTGGAGCGGGTGGTGGTGTGGCTGGGGCAGGAGGAGCGCAGCGACACTGAGCATCTGGTGGAGATGGTCTTCAGCTCTCTCTACTGCTGCAGCCAGCAGGAGACCACCCGCATCCTCAACCACATCACCAAGGTAACATGAGACGCAGAAGTCGGAACATATTACTTACGTGACAATCCTCGTGTTGTGGATTCAACTGAGGTTGCTGTTGTTTCTTTGCTGACATTCATACTCCCCTCTGCTTTCTAGATGGATGTAAAATGGGAAATCATCCTGCAAATTATACAGAGGGTATGTGTCTTCCGTGAACATAAATGAAAGCATATTATCTATCAATACATCACATTTACATTGTTCTAAACTGTGCTACTGTCCACTATTTCAGGCATGTACAGATCCTAAGACTCTGAAGAGCTGTCGTGATTGGCTGAAAGGTTCAGTTCTGGGCGAGCAGCTCCTGGCAATGACTGTAGAGCTGTGCCAGCTGGGAGAGAGCTCTCCCAGGTCTGCCTCTCCATCCAGCAGCCACAGCTGGACACTGATCAGCCTGGTCCTCTCTCAGCACCACAACAATGGTAAAATGACACTTTCTAGACTTTTAATGTAAATCGTTTGTGGATTTTCTTATCAACCGGCTACATTTGCAATTTTTCTATCTGCTTTTACTTGTGCAGAACCTCTAATAGGGGAGGTGTACATGGAGAAGATCTTAGAAAGGCTCCATGCCACTCTGTCTGAGACCAAGTGTCTGTCCGATGCTGGCAACATGGAGCCACTCATCTGCTTCATCTGTGATGTGGCCTCCACGTTCTTCTCCTCCGTGCAAGACTGTCTTCTCCTGCTCTCTGCCGAGGAACTCCTGCTCACGGTCTTCCAGTTGACTGCCCAAGACCAAACACACACTCATCTGTCTGGTAGGTACATGCCCAGTGCATACTCTTATAATACTTCAAGTAAGCTTAATAGCTCAATTATGTTCATTTTTGCTTTCAAAGTCTCACTTTTAGGTAAACTGCGGAAAGTATGTGTGGCTGGGGTCCAGTCATTGGTCAAACACTCTGAATATGAAGTCAAGGAAGGAGGCTTCCTGCACAGTGCAGCTCTTTGGGTGACCACACAACTACTCACCGTCTCTCTGGATATTAAAAGGTAACAAAACACGCTCTGTACTTAAAAAAATCAAAGGTAGTCTCTCAGTAATCCCTCATGAAGTTTGGAACTTTGTTGTGGGTCTGAATTGGTCCAAGCCTAATTTGTGGGTCTATCTAACTCTTCTTGGTGTTATGTTTTAGTTTGCAGGTTCTAATTCTGGCTGTACAGAGCGTCGTGGAGACAATCGTCTCTGTCTGCAACCAAGACTCCCCCCTCCTGGTCCACTTCTTCACACAACTGACGCCCAGCCAGACAGAATGGACAAGAATCCGACAAGCTCTGCCTCCTCAGGTAAATCAGCCAATCCATTACTCTAGGAAGTAACTAATGTTCTCCCATACATTGGTTATAAAGAACTTGTTGAAGGATTTTTCTTTAACTAGATTCTCCATTTTTAAAAAAATAAATAAAAAATGCTTGACATTTACTCTGCATTTCCCCTCTTTTTTCTGTCCTCTGCAGTGGGTCAAAAAACCTTTACTGTCCAGCCGTTACCGAGGAGTTTGCAAGAAATCCTCCATGGACCTCTGGAAGGTTAGGGTGCCAACCAGGCCGCCGGCACACCTCTGTGCCTGTGCCCTGCTGGGGAGAGTTGCCCAGAGTGTCGCAGTCACGCCTGGTGACCAAAAGGACGCAGAATGCACGTCACTCTTGCCAAACCTTAAGCACACAGGTACACAAACACACGCATAAGAAATAAAATGCCCTGTATTTTAGTTTTTCACATTTCTCTTTGACGGACTCTGATGCCGTTTGATTTATTTTTGGGTGCAGTGTCAGAGCTGCTGTATGGACTGCAGTGGTGTAAGGAGGTAGAGTACACCCCCGCCTACAGCAGCCTGCTGACTGACTCAGGGCTGTTGGAAGGACTCCAGAAGCAGGTTCCTATGAAAGACCTGCTGGGGACTCTCTACTCGAGGTGAGATACACAGAAAATCAACCCGAGACGCCCTTAAAGAAAGAGAAAGATATGGAACGTATATATCAGCTTCAGAAGCAATGAATCCCGTCTTAATGCACATTTTCCATGGCAATGATCTGAATACGAGTTTTGTCTCGTTACCCTGTAGGTCATTGGAGGATGGAGGTCTTTGGTCTCTGACTCTAGAAAACTACATCCACACCAACAACTTGGCAGCCACTGGCAATGCGTCTGTGAGGAAGCTCTACGGCACCGCACACAGGTTAATCCTTTATTCATTATAAATGCTTTAACACTTTAACCTGGTCATGCGACCTCTCAACAACACTGCAGCTTCTTGAAAATGGTCCGTTTGGTCAGTTTGTTCCCAGTGTGTCAAAGCAAACTGAGTACGCTCCAGGTACTCTGCCCCGCCATGATCAACGAAGACAGAGAGACTCTCGTTGCTCTGGCAACTGCTGGGATAATCAACTGGCAAGACAATGACGGTGAGAATACACACAAACAGCAAAACATACACACACAACTGTCTACATGGACATTTTGGACGCGAACCAGGCGAATAATCATTTTGGGCTGTGTGTGTCAGATGTGTATGGGTGTCTGGCGGTGCTGCTGTGCTGTCTTAAAGCCAACACGCAAGTGGAGGGAGAGGTGGTGCAGGCTGTCCTGGCCTCTGTGATGGAGTGGAGGACCGGCAAGGAGGACTGGTTCCTCTTTAGCAGGTAATCACACAAACTGTCACTCTTTATATCTCTTCAAACTACATTTTTCTCCTTATATTTACATTTGTCACGTCTTGCAGTGACCTGTCCAAAGCAACTGCAGAACAGCTGAACCTCGCTGTGGAGATAATGCGTTTCTCTACCTGGATGGTGACTCATTGTCCGACGGTTCTCGGGGGCAACCAGTGGGACTTCCTGCTCTGCTCTATGTTAGCCTGGTTGGAGGTGAGACGGAGATCTTACATACATTGTGTCGTTTTGTGACCTTTAGTTTATTGTCAGCTACAAAGGGTGCATCTTCTGTCCCTCACTGTCTTTGACTCTGTGTGTTCGTTTCCAACGTCAGACTGCCAGCGAGAATGTGAGCAGCCTCTGGAACCCGTGGGTGCAGCTGTTTGTGTGCGAGTCAGCTGCATTGATAGTGAAGCTGAATGAGTTCTTCTCATCATCATCGCCCGAAGTAGCGGAGAAGCTGCCGTCCTCACTGGCCGCTGAATGGAGAGACTTCTTCGTGGAAGGAATCTCCAACCTGCTACTTCCTCTGCCCATCAACATCACAGGTTATTAATCGAGCAGGTTATCAAACAATCTGTGGGAAACAAGAGGCGCTTTCACACCGGAGTACCTTTCCCAGTATAGTTCCCAGTATAGTTCCAAAAATGTACGTTCGCACCAAAAAAATCCGGAACTAGAACTTAGTTCATGAGAACCTTTTCACCCCCTTTTTAGTCCCTGCTAGAGAGCAGGGACTTTCATGGGAGAAAAAGGTTCCCATTTCGGATTGCAAACCACGCCCCGTAAAAGTGTTGTGAAGCTGCCATTTTATTTTCCTCGCATTAGCATTAGCATTATTAGCATTAGCATTATTAGCATTAACCCAGCACACCAACGGAGAGAGACTAATTTATTTAACTAACACAAAAGAAAACATGGGAGCGGTGGAGATGAGGAGGTGTCGGCGTTCTGGCGATTTACTCTGAAGGCTTCAGTAGAAGCTGCTGGAAAGACTCACAACAGCTTCTACTGAAGCCAGTCCCCAACTCCGGGGACTTCGGGTGGCAGTATACGCCGTGAAGTTGTTTGCGGTCTGCCAGTAAACCCAAAGCAGAAGAAGAAGTGACGTCAGCGGCTTCATTTGCCTAACCCTCCCTCAGGGACTTATTCCGGTGTGAATGCGATCTGCTCTTTAGTTCATCAGAACTAAAGAGTTCTCATGAACTAAGTTCGGCAAAGTACTTGGTGTGAAAGCGCCTATTGAGACTCTGAGAGTCCAGCACTAAAAACTAGCCTAATACAATTACGTAAGCAATATATCTTGTATCTAAGTCCTTCTGTCTGTTTGTTGTCTTTATCCAGAAGCCTTCCCTGAACCAGATGACCCAGTGTTCCCATTGTCGGTGCTGCAGTCGGTCGGCGTGGCTCTGACACATGTGCCTCTGCATCAGCTCAAAAACAACTCCCTGCATCCACGCTTCATCGCAGACCAGAAGACAAACCTGCCAGAGCAGCTTCAGACGCTGCTCAACACTTTATGTCCTCTGCTGCTCTTTAAGGCCAGGCCTCTGCAGATCACTGTCTACCACTTGTTAGAAAAGTAAGGTTTGTTTGAGTGTTTCAGTGTGCAAACACAAGTGACTGTTCCCAGAAAGAAAATCTGCTCAAATGGGGAATAATCACCTCGTCTTAACACACGTACTTTTTGTCAATACAGGGTGATGCCTCATCTGCCCGAGTGTGATGGTGAAGGAGACAACAACAAGTCTGATGATGATAGAGATGAGCCATGTCTGTAAGTGAATGGAATACATATGTTTTCTCTTAAGTCTCACACACGTTACGTCACATAAGTTCTTGAAGTGTTAAAAAAATAAATATATTTTTGGGACTTTTAAAAAATTCTTCTTACAGTTGTGTTTCATTTTAGTTCCCCCCCAGCATCTCTAATGGCCGTCCTGTCGACCTGTGAGGAACTGTGCGATAGCATCTTGGCCGGGGTTCAAGTGGGAGAGTTTGCAGTTGTGCAGCCTCTCAGTGTGGAGTACTCCTGCATCCTGGGATACCTCCTGGCCTGGAAGCTGCTCCTCACTTTTTTCAAATCTTCACCATCCCATGTGAGTCATTATCTTTTTTTAAAGTAGTTTCTATTGTAGTTTGAGACCATATTGGCAAACGGAGGAGGAAATGCGCTTTGAAGAATTGTCTAAGTATTGACTGCTCTTCTTAATCCTTTCTAGCTGCGAGCCCACTATGCCCAGTATCTTAAGAGAAGCTGCTCCCTCAACAAGCTGCTCCTTCACCTATTTAAAATGATGCCTGAGAACCCCATCTACCCCGGCCAGGGGGCGGAGTCAAAGGAGACCAAAACCTTCTTCACAGAGAGCCAGTCTCTAGCTGTGGACAGTAAGTCAAACACACACACCTCCATGACTTCTGTAAAAGCCTGCGACATGGGAACACGCTTACATTTCCCCTCCTGGGTCTCTCTCCTGCAGACAGTGACGGTGTCGAGTGGGAGCTCCCTCACCTGGCCTGCAGCGTGTACTACAGCACGGTGCAGGACCTGCCGGCCATGGTGCGGCTGTGGTGGAACGGCCAGGAGAAGAGAGTGAGCACCACGGCGGAGAAGTTCACTATTAAATACGTCAGCCCTGTCCTCTCGGCCCAGGAGATCTCGTCTGTCCACTCCAGCACTCAGATGTTCGAGAGCATGACTGTAAGTTAGAACATACAATGCTCTGTGTGTGTCTACATCAGGGGTGTCCAAACTACGGTCCGGGGGCCAAATGCGGCCCGCGGGACATTTTGAATCGGCCCTCGGCAAATTCTAAAAGTGTAATGAAATATGGCCCACAAATGAAATTTGAGCTTTTCTTGTATTGTACTTATTAAATATATCTGTAAGCATATATTACACAGTAGTGTTCATGTGTTAATAAGCCCAATTTACAATACATTCAGTCAATTACATTTGAAAATATGTTCTAACAAATCTAAGTCGATAGGAAAAATGCCCAATAACTTATATACATAATAAACTTGAAATATACCCTTCCTATTTCCTCTTCTGATAATGAACCTGGGGCTCCTGTAAGGGATGACCTGTAAACAATTGAAATGAAACCCTCTGGAGAGCTAAAGTAGATTCAAGTATCAAGCATCATTCACCTACTTTTAAATGATTTTGCTAACTTATAACTTATGAGGCAGTATACCTCCCCTCTAGTGAGCGGCCCTTTGAATATTTTTCTATATGTGGCCCTCGGTGAAAGGACTTTGGACACCCCTACATCTACAACGTTCAGTAGTTCAAGGTTACTGTAAGACCCCCCATGGCGAAGGCAACCGCTTGCATATTGTTTTTCCTTATCGCCCCAGGTGAAGGCCCGCTCTGCAGCGCGGGAGGTGATTGCTACCTATTCTGTGGATGACATCTTCATTGAGTTGGTGATTCAGCTCCCACAGAACTACCCTCTGGGCTCCATCACTGTGGAGAGTGGGAGGCGTGTGGGAGTCGCCGTGCAGCAGTGGAGGAACTGGATGCTGCAGCTGAGCACCTACCTCACACACCAGGTAGCAACACAAACATACTATGAATATAAATGAAAGGCATTTCTTTATTAAGTAGTGTCGGTGAGGACCTGTAGCTGGATCATATCTCTACCAGTGACGTTTCTTAAGAAATACACGCCGAGGGGGGTTTGAGGAAGATATGTTTCTTGGTATCAGAAAAGAATAGGCGGATGAAACAATTCAGAAAATGTAAATGTGTGTTTGTGTTCAGAATGGCAGCATAATGGAGGGCCTGGCGCTGTGGAAGAACAACGTGGATAAGCGCTTCGAGGGAATAGAGGATTGTATGATCTGCTTCTCTGTGATCCACGGCTCCAACTACTCCCTGCCCAAGAAGGGCTGCCGCACCTGCAAGAAGAAGTTCCACTCGGCGTGTTTGGTGAGATATATGTTAATATTTCATTGTTAGAAAAATATATTTTGTCAGAATATAAGCAATCGGGCACAATTATGTTTCATGGGAACTTTTCCTTTTAGTGGTAATTAAAAGAAGGCATTATTTATAAATCCACTACTAGTCATCATCCATCTAACGAATACCATTGACAATTTTATTCAGAAAGAGATATAGGTTAAAGTGAACATGCTGTACTTTCTGACATTGTTGTATTTACACTGATATATATGTTCTCATCTTTCTACAGTACAAGTGGTTCACCTCCAGCAACAAGTCCACCTGTCCTCTGTGCAGAGAAACCTTCTTCTAACAGCAGCTCTCAAGGTTTCAATTAAACAGCAGTTCAATCTAGTGACTTTTGTGTCCATATTCAGTAGCTGCCGTTGTTAAGCTGTCAACCGTGTGTTTATTCCACTGCTTCGCTGTGCTGTATACGTGAAGCATCAGTAGCTCGCTCAGATGTTTTTCAGTTAATGACATTTTATCTTTTTGCCCATTTCATTTTTCATCGTTCCGAACAGTGTTTGTAGGAGTGGCTAAATCACTAAGTTGGAAACAAACCAAAGCTGGCCAGGTGCTGCAGTCGTAGAGAAACACACGTCCTAATAAGTCATTTTAAAACTAGAAAAAAAACATGGTGTAAATATTGCAATGCCCAGGACAGGTTTCACATGTTTTGTTCCTAATATTTAGGAGTTTAAAGAAATTATGTCTGATTAGTGACATGCCTTATATACCATTATGACATCACCTACGATAATCAAGACAGGGAGGTTTCTTATTTAAAATGTCCATGCTCACATATATATCAACACATTCAATGTCTTCCCCTGGGCCTGTGTACGTCTGTACATGATGGAAATAAAAACATCTGTGGATACTATTTGATGAATGCAATTTGTCTTTTATTCAGCACTTATATCAAGCGGTCAAATAATCCAACCATACATACATATACATACATACATACATATACATACATACATACATATACATACATATAGAATAAATGTAACCCATGTTAAATGTAACCCATGTTAAAAAAAAAATGTAACCCATGTTAAAAACATGAACTCATATTTAAAAATATATATATCATTTGTCATTTGAATGAACATCAATGCAATGCAAGCCTTACACAGCATACACATATTTCCAAGTGCTGTTTTGAATGTTATAGACTACAGTGAGCCATATTAAAGCTTTCTAGATGTGTACTACATTCATTGCATTCGCCTATGACTCGTTGCATATAAATGAATTTGTAAACGGCTTTGTATAATAACACTAAAGGCTGATCTGGCAGGATGTTGCAGACCGAGCACATTCTGAACATTTGTCCTTTGACGGAGGCGCACAATAATGCAGGAATATTTAAATCTAGCACAAAAACTTCTTTAAAATGTGTTCACACTTTTATTCTTGAATCCACAGCTTTATTAATCTGAACCCTGATGTATTGCTGTTATCTTTATCCATTAAATCTCTTTGACAAAGCTCGCCTCTTTCATACGTTTACCTAGTATATTAACAGAGCTTCTGTAAGTTAAAGGATATAATCACAAAGGAGAATGAACGAGGCCTTAAGCACAAACCTATTGGGGTTTGATTCCTACTGGGAGCAGCTCTGCCATTAACAACCTATAAAGGTATATGGGTCAACAATTCGTGATATCCTTTCATTTTATCGGAAATAACTTTATTCAAAGTCAACTTCCAAGAACTGTTATGTTAACCTGAGCCTCCAATTACAGTTGTATGATATTTCCACGCAATCTTTACTGTAAATTAACCTGTGCTAGTTTCCGAGAAAAGACTGTAATGAGCCTCAAGCGCGGACTGCTGGCTCCAGTCTGCGGCGCTCATTCATCTTGGGTCCACCTCCTCCTCATGTTGAATAATTTATCTGTTTAATGGAGGCTTGCTCTCATCACAGTTGTTCCTATGGAATTAATTATGACAGATTAAGCATGATCAATGAATGAATCCCTATCATTTGGTCTGCCGTGTGTGTGTGTGTGTGTGTGTGTGTGTGTGTGTGTGTGTGTGTGTGTGTGTGTGTGTGTGTGTGTGTGTGTGTGTGTGTGTGTGTGTGTGTGTGTGTGTGTGTGTGTGTGTGTGTGTGAGTGATTGTAATTCATTATTGCAGTGAAAACATATCCATATATACAGCCTGCATCCATCATCATCTGCCCTTGACCTTTTTAATGGCCATTGATCTGTTTGCCATGCATACATATTTATACTGAAATCCGCGTGTCTCATGAGTTTTGACACACACACTCCTACAGAAATCGCATTGCTCATTATGTGCTTGATTAATCAGTGGTGCAAATGTTATGAACTACAATACAGTCCGTTGTGCAGCCGAGACTTCTTCCTCATATGGGTCAGTGCTTACCAGAAGATGGCAGCATAAGCACAAGACACGGCTGTGAGGACTTCTGTTTGAGCTGATCTGTATATTAACCTGGAAGGAAATGGATTATTGCTCTGGACTATCAAGGGAGATTAAATTACGTACAAAAATCACATTTGTTGTGTTACATCTTGTCTTGTTGCTTTTCCAGACAACTCATATTTCAGCTCATCCAAATAATTAAAGGGGAATTTAAAAGGGGAATTAATACAGGGTCCCACTGGGATTATTAATGTGTCATCTTTAATTACTCAAATTAATTTGATGAATACATTCAGGGAGAGTGCTGGAGCCCATCATATCTGACTGTTGGAGGAATGCTCCTAACATTCTTGACTATGGAGACATGAATAGTTTTCTAGGGATGGGTGCCAGTCAGCGTGGAGATTAGTGATTTATCCCATTCTGAAAATAGCCTGAACAAATATTAAAATATCAATTTACCCACTTACATATTTCAAGTGTACTTAAACATCTTGAAACGTGTTATTGTTTGTATGTGTTTGTTGTAATTCTTTGTTCTCCTATTACATACAATCAGTACAGCCCATTGTCTCATTTGTATGCATATATTTGTGCACTTCTAAATGAAAAACATTACTTATATATTGTCGAAACGCAATAAAACGATTTTTGATCAGAAACATCTTGATACTACTTGGCTTGTTTACCAAATGTGTCTCATACATTTCATTTTATAATAAGAAAAACGAATGACGACTTATCTGCATTGCATAGCATGGTGTTGATCAGGAGATGAACATGACAGAGTGCAGATTCTACACTCGCCTCCTTTCTTAATACTGAAAATGCTTACATTGCCGGATCCATGCACTATCCGCCTTCCTAACCCTGACCCACTTGCATGAAACTGCTGTAATAATACACGCTCATTAGCAGCCAACCTGTCTACAACCAGTCAGTTCAGCGGTCTTTCTGGCCTTCGAACCTGCTGGAGGAAGCTTGGTTTCTTCATAATTATAGCTGCACGCAGTTAGCTCTCATTTAGCTCTCCCTGACCCATTTGGGAGAACATTAGCATTCCAAGCCTTATTGGAGGCTGGTCCCATCCCAGTCACGCCACTCCTCAACTCCGCTCTGAAAAATGTCTTTGACTGAGTCTGTGTGTGTGTGTGTTTTGTGCTTATCAGTATTACTGTTGATATGAGTTCTATTGAAAGGGATCCCACACAGTCTTTTTATTTGCCTCTGCGAAGCCATTCTCCCGCCTCCATCGTGTCTCTCTGTGTCTCTCTCCCGTGATCCTCGTCACATAGCACACTGAAATAACACAGTGCGTACAATCAATATCTGAATTTGTGTAAAGTAATCTTGGGAATATATCAGGTTAATGTGTCCTAAACCAAAGCGGGGAACTTTACGGTTTTATTCTCTCAACTGCACTCAGAAGCAAAAAGGATCAATTGTATTAACATTTGCCGTTTTCATATAATGAAGATAATAAACAATGATTATTGACCTCAATCTATTGACTCCTAGACATGCATTTGTCATTACGGCTGGAAAAGGCCGCCTGGTGTGCCACAGTTTAAATCTACTGTTATTACTCTGTCATCACGTACAGACCTTTTATGGTTTTCTATTACCGCTGCCATGTTATAGCAGCAATGCAGGAGGAAAAAGAGCAGGTGGCTGAGTGTGCTGTTTTCTCTGAAAGACTCTGGCTGTGATTCAGAACCACAGAGAGTAGATTTACAGAGAATAATTCTATATGTTAAGACTATAGAAAGAAAAAGAACAAGTCAGAAAAGAAAAAGCCCGAGCAGCATGCAGTATCATTTCATCACAGAATATGTCGTAACAGCGAGACGAAGAATTTTAAAGCCTTGTATAATTTAATTTTGCAATGTGGTCAGTATGCATAAGACACTACATCCAACCCAACATCTTATAATTTAAAAAGGCAAATGACCCAATAAGTCGATTTGCACTCACTCTCTCCAATGATGAAATGTATCAGCCAAAGGGGCAATGCATGCGAAAAGACTATTTAAGTATTCCAAAGCACTGCTTAAGGTCGGAGTGAAGCACCAGCAGCTCAACTCTGCCTACAAATAAAAATAGGTGGTGAACTTTTTTTGTCCTGACAGAAAACCAGTCAACCGACCCCAAAACAGGGCCCTAGTCTACATGGAAATAACAGCACATGAGAGGTGTTAAAGGAACCCGAGCATGAACACATCCCTTTAGATGCAACTAGGATAAACACACGAGTGGTACTTCCTGAATATGTTAGGGTGTGTGTGTGTGTGTGTGTGTGTGTGTGTGTGTGTGTGTGTGTGTGTGTGTGTGTGTGTGTGTGTGTGTGTGTGTGTGTGTGTGTGTGTTAACTCCGGCACATTAGCTAAATAGAAGGAGGGCTTTACACTTCTGGCAACAGCTGCCTCCGAGTTCCCTCTGCAGTGTTATCCTGGAATAAAACTGCAGAGCTACTGTTCACTCTTTATGACTCAGTGCAGAGGCAGCAATTAGAGACCAAAAGTTCACATACAGACTTCAATCACATCCCATCCCCTGAATTCTGAAAAATCCCACAGGCATGCACATATATTACATACGCTTTATATATTGTGATCGAGGCTAAGAAAATGGACTTCTATTCCCCGCGGCAACATTTGATTTACCGTTCTATTTAAATGGCCTCACTGTTTCAGAGGTGGTTGGCGTTTCCAAAGCTAAGCCTGAGGGTGTGGAGATACATCATTCCGTAAAGAAACCAGACATTTCACACAAAAGGCATACTGAGTAGCGGAAAGCACTGCAATTAGCCCAAAACATGCTCTGAATTTAAATACAACATTTATCCTAACAGGAAAACTTTTTACCTTAGAAGAGAGAGATTGTTTTTGCACAGTATCACTCGAAGAAAAAGTCTCAAACAAAACGTGTCATTTTCTCACATTGACATCGGCCTTTCCCTTTGCCGACATCATTCAGAGACATACAGATTTCTTTTTAGTCACTGGACCACCTACCCCCCTCGGCTTGTGCTGTATTTTATACTGTGGTGAGTATATCAGAGTCTGATGGAGGCTGCTTGGGAGCATCAATCATCAGAATGACTCGGTTGATAAACAAAGCATACAGCGCGATACGGCCCGGTGCAGTGACACAAACCAACTGAGAAAGCATCAGATCCTTGACGTTTTTTCACAATTAGGTAAATCCTAATTGCCAATTACTTTGATTTGTAATCCTAAAGGTATTTAATGAGCTCATTTAATGGTGCCATGGAGCATGATAGAGTATGATAATTGGTTTTTATAAGAAGTGTTCAAATCGAGGTGTGCCTGTGAGGTGGGTGGTGCACTTATGGTGGAGCCATTATGAGGCATTACGGTCAACGTTTTCTACCAAAGAACTTCTGGAAAGAAATCCCTGCTGTAGTCCTTCTGATCGAAAGAGACACGGTTTTGAAGTGAGATGTTTTGGAGCTGGCAGCTCTCCTCTTAATGATCATCCCCTGATAATGATGTGTTCATGTACATCCATCTTCAAGGGTAAAACTAAAAGGTTAAAAAAGAAGGCATGCAGGATGCTGGCCAAGCTGCTTTTTTTTCCGCTGTAAAAGTGGACGTCTCACTCTCCAGTTCTAACAAGGTCGGATCCGTCAGGAAAGAGTCAGGCCGGGAACTAATATACTCAGGCCAGGAGGAAGAGTCATCCCTCATACACAGCAGACGGCGGACTGAAGGGGGGAGAGGAGGAGAGAGAGAGAGAGAGAGAGAGAGAGAGAGAGAGAGAGAGAGAGAGAGAGAGAGAGAGAGAGAGAGAGAGAGAGAGAGAGAGAGAGAGAGAGAGAGGATGGAGGAACAGTGGGAGAGAAGAATGGAGATGAGTGAGAAGGGGAGATTAGGACAAGTCAGACGGAGAGAGCAGGCAAAGAGAGAACAGAGAAGTGGAGCAGCGAGTGGGGGATGAAGAGAGGAGCCGAGAGAAGCTGGCCGCCCTACCCTAAAGCACTGTTGATATGACAGTTGTCTGAGGCCAAATCTGAGGCCAACTCATTCCACTGATAAATGCCTCTGGCTTTACCAACCTTCACACTGAGGACGCATGCACAACTACTTTCTCTGAGAGAACACAATACTTCCGTTTTAGATTAGTTATATCCCAGCCGTCTTTAGAAATTCCCCACAAAAGGAGACCATTATTGGCTGATCTGAACCACAATTTCCGACACGGCCTCTATCTTTGTTACATTAGCGCACCATGCTGGAAACAGTCAGCCGCACTCATGTACACTCATTTGCCCCGCTTATCATTTTTGTGTCATATTAGTTGAATTCAGCTAATGGCCGATAAATAAAACTAATTAAGCTTGCGATGATGGAATGATAATTCAACATCAATTACTCACTCGCTGCACAACTAGGACACACGATGGTGTTTTAGTGAAGAGCATTGGGAGGGGGGAGGTACCTGACACAAAAGCTGCCAGTGGGCTGATACTCACATTATGTCTATTATCTCACTATGCAATGGAGCCATTTCAAGGCTAGCAAAAATAACAAGGTAATCAATTAAGTTAACCATGCAATTAGGTTAATTAATTGCTTGTATGCCCTGGAGATTCCTTAAGCATGTGCTGTGGACCGCATTACTTCACTAGCCAGTGATTAGATTACAGAGTTAGTAATGCCATTTGAGGCTCAAGTGTTGAGCAAAATGGAGTCCCACTGGTTGCTGTAGCCTCTATCTCTAAATTAACAGCATAATGCATCATCAACATTAACAGGGAAGTTATTTGTAGGGGCACACATTTCATTGGATTAAGACTTAGTATGGAGTTAAATCTCGTTTGGTTGAGTCTTTATGAAACAAAGATTATATGACTGCAGTGTAGTGTGCTGTATAGTTGGCTGAGCAGGAGGTGAAGCAAAATTGCTTCGGCAGCTAACAGACGAACGAATTAGCAACTTTGCTTACTGTGCACAGAGAAACAGCTGATGGAAACAACACAGTATGCCTCGCCTTCCAAATCTTACAGACCCAAGAGAGGAATGTCGATATTGAAGTGTAGTTTCTTTCAGCTCATTCTGTTGGTTTTTGTGTGAGGGGAAATCCATTATGTAAAGTACATTGCCAGCATTGTGACACTCAATGGGAAGAAACTATGTATTTTAAAAGTCAAAAGTCTCAATATCAACAAAGGAGGAAAACACCACTTCAGTTTCGCATCAGACACATCGTCCAATTACACATTTTTCAAATTGTCTCGGCTACCTATCGTCGGCAAAACCTTAAAACTGCAACTATAATTGTTGTTTGTACTGCCACTGTATTTTATGTTTTTAAAAAGATTTTAAAAAGTCCAAATATGAAAGAATAACATATCGTTCACACAATTTGTGCCGATCACATATTCAATTTTTTTCCGATCATTATGTGTTTTTATTGGTTATACTATTTAATGTGTTTGCACTTTTTTCAAATGATGTTGACATACTGTAAGCCAGCTCAGTAAGCATTCATCTCAATAAAACGCTGAATATGCAAATCAGATCTTAATTGGTGTTGCACGATTCCTGAAATCCAAGTAAACAATCATTCCAACTCCTCCATCTGATTGTCATTTCATTTCACCGCCATGTTAATTTAACAGGTGTTTAAATGCGGAACTTCAAAAAGCAACACATAAACCGAGATAAAAGTGACTCCCAGCACACTTTCCCAAAAAAGCTAATGATACGCTTTAACCACCAGACATACTTTCACACACATAAGTTGTTCCCATAGAATGGTTGTTTGGTTTCACTTGCTCAAGAGAACAGAAAATTGCACACTTTACAAAACAAGTTTTTTTCATGTTTGCACATTTTACAAAGTGTATATCCCCCTTTTCAGAAAGTAAAGTGTTTTAACTTCACACAAGCAACACACACACACACGCCATTCAGATTTGTCCTGCTCTGTTTGTCTGCCAGAAATCTTGTGCTGTTTCTTCATGCATTATTGAAGATAAGAGACCCTGTCATTACAGTAATGAGCTGTGTTTGAGCACCGTGCTACTACACCAGACATCTTGGTTGGATTTAAACAGAACAGAATGTGTCCCTGTCCTTCTGTCCCATTTTCGCTTGTATTATAATGAACATGCTGACAGTCAAATTAGCACGGTGTCAGTGTGGTAGCATGCTTCAGTGACATGGCTGCACAGCTGTCTCATTGTGATAGCACACCACAGTCTGTTAAAGGATCATAGTACAGCAAATGAAACATGTGGGATGCTATGTTCTGAAGTAAGCTGAATGTACTTCATTTGGATTCCTCTATTGTTCCTTTCTAGTCATTTCTTTTTTTTCTTCCAAAAAGCGCGTGTAATTGCCCAATGTTGGCACTTTCCTTTCTTACAGGATTAAGAAAACATCATTTGCCCGGTACAGAAATATACAGGGATATCTACAATGACAACAACTAAATGACCAACAGACATTGAAATAGGTGTTTCAAAGTAAAGCGCCATGTCTTGAGGTTTTCTTACAATCAATAACACATGCCATAACTATGAATAAGTTATTTGTACTTATTTTCGACATATCCGCACACACCATGCTGGAGGCCTGCACCTGAAACCTTTGACTGCAGATGAGGAAAGTGCCACCAGTAAGCAACACACACATCATGCACCCACGCTTTAATAGGCTCCCCTGGGTTATAATGTTATTGTTCTTTTCCATGCAGAAGACACAAGGATGTACATAATCAAATTCAGATGTAAGCACACACAGACACATATTCATGAGCGCAAGAATACAGCAGAACTTACACCGGATGCTCCTCGCTCTCTCTCTTTCCCGCGCACACACACACACAATCTTGATTCCCAACAGAATTCTGTCACATTATTTCCATAAGCCCGAATAGGAACCAAATT
This sequence comes from Pseudochaenichthys georgianus, assembly GCF_902827115.2. Lineage (NCBI taxonomy): Eukaryota > Metazoa > Chordata > Actinopteri > Perciformes > Channichthyidae > Pseudochaenichthys > Pseudochaenichthys georgianus. The sequence continues at coordinate 19,969,680 of NC_047516.1, forward strand.
CTGTTATAATGTGAATTGTATTGCCTGGAGTAAGAGTCTATTCAGAAAGAGCTGCTAGGTGAAGTATGTTCTGTTACTGTATACATCTTTTAGTCAGAGTTAAATCAGAAAATAGAGTGCTTTAATGCTAACAGCCCCAAATGCTCTCCCTTTTAGCCACTTTATCTTGTCCAGTCAGCATGCACTTAGTGAGGCAATAAAAACCAAGGTTGGTTGTTAGCGTCTCCTCTGATTTATTACGAGATATGTTTCTATTGAGGAAAAACTGCAGCTGTGTGGTTAAAAGTTATGTGTGGACACCCTTATAATGTCGTTTTTTAGTCTAGCAGGATACACTTATGTTGATCATGACATATTGTACCCCTTGTTCCGTATACACATAAGCGGAATAAGTAGATTAGATTAGTTGTCCCTAGGGGGAAATTGATTTTTTGTACTTAAAACCTTGACCTTAAGTAAAAGTAAAGAAGTACCTTAGTCTAAGAAATACTCTATTACAACTACATGTTAGTGTCACTACTAATTAAACTGTACTTGAAGTATCAAAGTAAGTCTTTACTATGCAGAATGGCTGCTGTCATTGTGTTATCATGTATGCACTATGTTCAAAAGGTTGATCGTCATAACATTTACACAACTACAGCGTAATTATGTAAAGTATGAAAAACTTTGATCGCCGGTTCTTCAACAGTGCAATTTACAGAGGAGCTAGCGACACGGCGCCATCTTCACCCCAACAAATACACACATGCAACAGCATTTGTACTTTTTGCCAATTTTAGTTACTCTGAAATGTAGTGAAGTATAGGTATAGAGTTAATTAGAATGGGCATACTTCAGTAAAGCACAATTATATCAAAATGTACTTGTTATAGTACATTAGTAAATGTACTCGTGTTTGCAATGTCCTTTGAGCCAAGTGCCACCGTGACCTTGCATGTGTTTTAATGTCAATCACAAAGAATGATGGAGAGCATTTCTGACGTGAACCCTAGCACAGTGGGCACATGTCTTGCCTGCATATACACTATGTTAATATTAAGATGGATATATTGACTTTGAGCTTTTTTGACACCAGGCCTACTGCAACATATCTGAAAATAAGTCGATGGAAAACTAAAACGATGCTTAGTCGTAAATGAATTTGAAATGTATGATTTTAACGTCCTCAATTAAGAGAGAATTATTTTCTCACATCTCACCTATTTTTTCTTATTATTTTCTTATTAATGTATTATATGAATTGACTCAGAATCTTTATTTGTATTTATTTGCATTATTCATCTTTTTTTAATCAATTATTTTCTTTGAATTCCATGTGCTCCTTGTAAAGAAAACATGTTGTTCTTGTTTATGAATGTTTCAAATGCACGTATGTGTATGGATTTTGCAATTCTACAGAGCTTTGCCAATACTGTATGTCATTATGGTCATGCTAATAAAGCTATTTGAATTGAATTGAGAACATTGTATTCCAGCACATACACTTTATGCATGGAATATATAAGGATACATTTCATGTTTGCCAAACATATATTATATAACATAAAAAGATGTCAGCCACACACATACATTGAACCCTAACCACTCTTCTGGGATCGAGACAGAGCCTAATAGTCCAGATTCAAATTGGAGTGAAGCATCTTCATGAAGGGCAGACTACAGTCGGATCCATGCACAATTGAAATGGATCAAATGTTCAATTGGCCTATTCTGCATTCAGACATCCCATGAATCAATAACAGCTTTATTACAGAAAGTTCTGTTTGAAAGGTTGTTTTGTGTACAATATGTCAATGTTTTTCAAAACAAAAAACTGTCTATAGGTTGATTACAAAATGGATGTCTTGATAGTGCTTACAAAATCTCAGACTAACTACAAGGAAGGATGCAGAAGGTTTTTTTTTTTTAAGAGATGCACTTGGATTTTGTTTTAATGTGTGCTATTCCTTAAATGTCACTTGTGGTCGCCAGATGATTTAAAAAAGGTCATTACCCTGAAAGATGGGTTGGTTAAGTTTAAGTGCAAATTGGTGTTACCTTAAAAATATCCCTCTCTTGTCCTCTCAAATTATGTGCAAAAGCAGAAACTCCCAGTATATGGTTTTCTAAAATACAATAAAGCTCTGCTTATTTCCATTCTTCCCCCTTATAAAAAGAGAGGTACTCACTGTCCGTGCTCTTTAGTACCTTGCTGTTTACAATCGTACCAATCAAGTGCTTGCTGTCTATTTCCAACAGTGTGCATTAGAAAGGGTGGCCATTTATGTGCTTTTTGTTACGGTACGTTACCTTGCACTATTAGTATTTGTACTAACTGTTTTCTCCAGGAGTAAAAAGCTGGTAGCTCATATTATATTTGTAAAGAAAAATTTAAGAGAGCAGCTTGTGTGAGTGTGAGTAACTGAACGGCAATTTTAGAGATCATTGATGAAAAGAAACACACATAAAACCCTCCTCTCTTTTATGTCCAAGGTGCCGAAACAGTCAAACACAGTTTCTCTCTCTGTATTTAAATCAATGAAAATTATCTGACCACTGACATTATTGGCGCAACATCATTTCCCCACTGACATTTCCGCTAGATTGGTCCCATGTCATGGCCATTTCTACTGATCATGATTCCATTGTTGAGGTCTTCTAGAATAGATTTATACCGTGCAATTTTCCAAACTCACATTGGTTTCTCATACAGCATCTCTGTAAAGTATGTGTATTCACCAGGTATTCACTCTGTCTGTGCGAATACCCCCCCCCCCCCCCCCCCCCACTCCCTGTGAGCCCAGTGTGCTCTGCTTCCGGGTCGGCGATACAGCGAGAACAAGCGAAACTCATCCTGCGCACACACAAACACTCACAGCCGAAGTAAAAATATTGAGTTGATATTGAGTAAGAAAAAGGTTTATAACGCTGTGAGCATGGGTCTGCGGAGAGCATTTCTCCGCGATCCCAACTTAGCAGCCCGAAAAACGTTTACCCATTTAAACAGTCGTGGTAGATACTTGTTTGTTCTAAACATCATAAATACACAAACAAAAATGAATACTTACAGGTTGTGTACCCGAATCTCCCGCTGGTCCAAACAAAGTAGGAACAGCATCGTTCTTCAGTGCGCTGTACATATCCGGCATGAATAGCTGAAAGGTTTGGGAAGCTTTGTTTTGTGAAATGCTGGCAGAGGGTGTGGCCTCTGGGTATTCACAGTACCCAGGAAGTAAACAATGGAACATTTTTCTTCAAGGTTGTGTCTTCCTGGTCGAATGTACTTATTGTAAGTCGCTTTGGATAAAAGCGTCAGCTAAATGCAATGTAATGTAATGTAATGTAAAATGAGAAATCTCCAACGAGGCGTTTTGGGGCAGCATAGACTGTGTTAGAGTTTTACTCGCTACAGGGTGTAGCCTACTTTGAGGGGTTTTGACTCTGCAGACCGTTTACATGCATAAAAACCTTCATAACACACAAGGGGACGGGTAATAACCGGAAAAGCATGACATGGGTCCTTTAACATACATTGTAGAGCACACAGTTTGCCATTTACAGTATGTGCAGCTTTAAAGATGAAATCATCCCGGTGTTGGCTCTGATCCTTAACCAGACTTCCAGCTTTAAACTAACAATTAATTTCAGGTGTTTTTATAGACACAAGGAGGTCATCATTTCCTCACCCTGATTATCGTACAACATTTATTGGCCCTTTCCTGTGACCTTCCACTGACCTGATCTAATTTGCATATCCCTCAGGCAGATGGATAGATGAGGTAATCATTTTTCTCTTCAAAATCTTTAACAGGCGTCGGGAGGGATGTAAAACACACCCAAGACTTGCCTGCAGTATTTTCATTAGTATTCATCTGGCTGAAAGATTGAAAGAAGTTACGACTGGACAATTAAATTACTTCTCAGACTTTTTCTTTTAACACAAGAGTGCCTCGGAGGCAAAGGTTAGAAATGCTCTGGAGCACGATCCATCGGGCAGCCGTGAACAGGTGAGCTCCTCCAAGAGCACCACTTAAACATGTTTCTGGATGGGACTCTTTTCATAGAGAGGAATGTGTTTTTAACTGCACCGTTAAGAAGCCCCTTTTCAGCTAGATCCTGAAATAAATAGTGTTGTGAGATAGCAAATTCAAATGTTAATTGCTTTATACACCGGAAAATCATTCTTTACTTCAAAAACCTCTGAAAGGATTCATTAAAAAGCAACACTTTACAACTCAACATATTTTTTCTTGGAAATAAGTCATTCAACATGAATGAATCCTAAGTAGCCAAGACCAACACAACCAATTAGACAACTAACTGGAGCAGCCATATGATATCTGTCCTCCCTTATTCCTCCTAGCTTAGCACTTTCTACTTTTGTTGTTATTTTTGTTTTACTTGCTTGTAAGCGCTTTGAGCACCGGGAAAAGCGCTTTATAAATGTAATGTATTATTATTATTATATGAATTAATATAATGTTAATATTACTAATTATCAAGATGACACCATGACCAAGACGCTTAACATGTTCTAATGGTGGTGGGATTGTTATTACCAGTGCTTAATGATATTTGCCATGAACTTCGATTAAACATGTTTTTTTTCAGTCTTTCATTTATTGTACAATCTGCAGCTGTAGTCTTCCGTCTTTCCTTTACAAAACAATGCAAATAACATTAGTTGTCTTAAGTCACTATCTAAGACGGGCTGAAACTACCGATCAAATTTGAGCATTGGTTGTATATTGCTTTATCGTGGATAACCAGAAGCTTAAATGCAAAGAAATATATATTTTTCCAGATGGGGTTTTAGTATCTCCCAGAAATAAGATATTTTTGCTATCTTAAAAAGTGTTATTCAGTTGCTTTATGTCCTATAGAGATTATTCCAACAATTGTGTAGTATGAGGCAACGTAATTCTCTCACATTTCTGTTCTCAATTAATGCAAGTGATGTGTGAACCAACCTGATAGTTAGACACAATCATGTATTCTATCTTTTAGTAGTTTTAGTTATTTCAAGGGAATCGTGCATGCATCTAAGCAGCTTGTTGGTTACACACAGGGCCCGTTTTATGTTGTGTGTAAATGGTGTTTAGAGCAGAAATGAAGGGGAGAAAATATGATATGACGATAGCCCGAAAACTGACAGAATGAAATCAGCCAATGTGTTGATTAGGTAATTACTAGATTGCACAGAAAATCAAGCTCACTCCTTTGATACATTTCACTCATTTGTTGAGACGATGCCAGCTTCCTGAAAGAGCACCGTGCCAAACTCTATGCTAATTCACCCATATGGTAGATCAGAACTCGAGCATCACAGTCACAGAGTTAAACTAACTCAGCTTGAACAGAAGTTGGGGCATGTTGCAGGTTTTTTTATGCAGTTTTGTACTTGCTTACTTGGATTGAAATGTGTCTGATGCTTTGCCCTTGTGATCTCTATTGATTTTAAGTATTGCCCTATGCTTTCTGATTTACATTTAGCTTGAAATCTTGTTGCACTGACACATTTGCATTTTGATACCTCCCCTGCACTGTATTCATGTGTGGATTACGCGAGCATGCTACTTTGACACCCTGTTTGCACTTTACTTTAAAAAGTTGAAATATTGATGTCAGTGTCACTGCAGATGCCCTATGAATCTATCTATGTATCTTGTTGTAATTCCCCTCACGTTCCCTCAGTATGGACATGAAAGTTGAAGTCACTAACATAAATATCATTTTTACAAAAGTCTATGTGAGCTTATCAGAGCAGAGCTAGAAAAATAGCAGCTGATAAAAAAAACATCCTATGCACACACGCATGTACACACACACACACACACACACACACACACACACACACACACACACACACACACACACACACACACACACACACACACACACACACACACACACACACACACACACACACACACACACACACACACACACACACACACACACACACACACACACACACACACACAGCTGATCTAAAGTGGGCCAGGCTGGGCCTTGGAGGGAGAACGAAGCAGGACAGAAAGTATAGCAGCCAAATGGAGAGGTGGAGGGGCCGCAGGGCTGGTGTGACTGGGGAGAAGGGAAGAAATAGGAATAAAGTGAAGAGTTATGGGAAAGAGAGACGTGAGAGGGGAGAGAAGGAGGACGAAGTTTATGGAGCCCCTTCAGCTTAATAACACATTGACTAAGTTTCCTTCTCACTTCACTCTTTTCAAATTAATGCATTTAAAGTATTCTCCCACAGAATTCCTAGATACAGTCATTTTCAATTACACCTCTGTTTAAAAAAAAAAAATAAGGATATTTTCACATCAGTATTTAGTCACAATAATGTGTTGTGTTGCCTCATGAAAGGGTCCAAACACAGGGCCTAGGGTACACCTTTTCTAAAGATTAAGAATAAAATAGATTGTCTAAATGTAATGAGAAGATATATGTCCTATTTCCAAACTCTGCATCTAATATTCAAATATTTGCAACATTCCCCATTTATTTTGATATCAGCATACATGTTGTTTTCCTTTCCTCTAACATTACTGTGTCTTCTCACATGGCTCTGAGTTCTGAATTGCTAAATGAAGGTCATGACTAGTTGCATGGTTGTTAAGGGTCACAAATGTCCTGACGCTTTGTGATGCTGGAGCATGTCTGCTCTATTAAAGCGTGTGCAGTTTGGCTTCTACTCCAAAAGTGTATTACAGAAGTCAAACAAAAGGTGTTTGCTTGCAGTCTAGCCCTGGGTCCTTTTTGGCCCATCTTAATGGCACATCTTTGATAAATATTTATAGAGGGCACAGGGGGATATTAAAAAACATGACATGCTAAGATGGCTTTATTCCCATGGAGATAGAGATCTATGTAGAGTTAGAAAAAGGCAGCAAGGTGAGAAAATAAAGGCAAGGCGGTAGTTTGTTTGGTGAAGGCTAACAGATGACTTTGGAAAGGGCATGTTTGATAGAAGTCTGTTACAATGTCTATGTCAGCAATGATGCTACAACCTTAGGGTCAATACAAGTGCTGTTGCCTATGGAAGAGTGTTGTTGAAGAACATAAAGGTTGTTTACTTCCATTCACTTCTACATGAATGCCATCTTTTCATTATACTCAGTTTGAATGCATGCTTCATTTAGTTGTCAACAAGGTTAAGGAGTCACATCATGAAGTTGTGGGTTAAGTTTACTCAAAAAGTTATAGCATGTAGCTCCAAGAAATGTATGAATGTTAATGTGTTCCTGACACAAACCAAAACTGCTCCCACTACTCCTCTGTTTTTACCTTAGAGGAGGTAAATACTGGGAACCGTACACTAAAATGTTCAGTTTTCATGGAATAGTTTTGGCTTTTAAATTTGAGAGTAGCCGTCTGACACAGTGCTTGCTGACGGTGATGTAGACTTCAGTGTCTGGCTTCTACTAACAAACACACACTTTGTTGATGCAGCAGCTTCCCTACACACACGATCACAATGGCAGTAACACACACAATCCCAAACGGCATTAACACACACAATCCCAACGGCATTAACACACACAATCCCAACGGCAGTAACACACACAATCCCAAACAGCATTAACACACACAATCCCAACGGCAGTAACACACACAATCCCAACGGCATTAACACACCAAACCTGATGTCAAACCACACCTTTAATGAGACACTAAATGTGCAGCGCTTGGCAGAGTGTAACTTTAATGCTATGCATGATTCAGAGTTTTCCCCGTGAGCCTGTCTTCCATCAGCAGTGCTGGGCTCTTCATGGGAGGGGGGGGGGTGGGGGTACTGTTCTCTTTGTGGCGTATTTATTTGCCCAAGTGTCGCCTCTCTACTAGGCACTAGCATTGAGTTGTGTTATTATTGTTTTTTTTAAGAATGGATATTCACACTAAGTAGACATGAAACATAGCACATTGTACTCACAAGTGGGGATTCTAATTTTAAGAAAAGTTTAAGAAAAAGAAGAACAGAGGTCAGTATATTCCTGTATTTTAATTGTGTTTTAATATTCAGGAAAGAGCCCCTAATCCTCTAGTTATGGCCATGATACGTATTACATAGAGACTCAGGACAGTTTGGATATATGGGCATTATTGGTACAAGAACATGGAGATTTTGGCCTCCTGGCAGCTTGAAATCAATTGTTTGGTCCCCTGCCATGCTCATGCTCATCTTCTTCTTTTCGAATGATCTGAACCAGCTATTCCCGTGTTTTCTAGGCTTTGTGGTGCCGTGTGGTAATTTAATGGCACTTATTATGACCCTGCAGGATTCATTAAAATTAAGATGCAGCTCTGATTATGTTTAACATCTGCTTCATATTATAAGATACGCTCCCAGGTCACAAACCCCAAGGGATATTCTCTCCCTAGATACCATGAAGACATTTGACCATTAGATGATGATTAATTAAGTCTTTGCTTCACAACATCCTGGCTTTAAAAAAAAAAAACGAATTTCCATGATTGAGGATTTTAATATCCTGTCTACAGTTTCGTGCTGACAGGTGATGCATGCTTGTTGAGATTCATAGTCTCTAGGCTCTTCAACCTAGAGTTTTATTTGATCTCCTCTATTATTTCCCTTATTATTTTGAGCACAATCTCGATTTTATGTTTTTAACAGAAACTTGGATTGAACAAAATAACAGTGCAGCTGTTCTTATCGAATCAACCCCTCCCAACTTTAGTTTTATGAGTCAGGAAAGAATGCATAAGAAAGGGGGTGGAGTTGCTATTCTGTTCAATGATTCCCTTCAATGCAGGAAGACATCTTATGGGAACTTTGATTCTTTTGAATATGTGGCCCTTCAGCTGAAATGCTCCTCTCGAGCTCTGTTCCTAATTATCTATAGACCACCCAAATAATGTGCAAGCTTTTTTGATGACTTTACTGAACTGCTGTCTTTAGTGTGTATTGACTTTGACCGTCTAGTCATTGTTGGTGAATTTAACATCCATGTTGACAACCCCCAGGACAGAGGGGCTAAAGAACTGTTTTGTGTTCTTGATAGCTATGGACTGACTCAGCATGTGACGGAGCCCACGCACAATAAGGGGCACACTCTGGACTTAATTATTACATTACATTGCATTTAGCTGACGCTTTTATCCAAAGCGACTTACAATAAGTACATTCGACCAGGAAGACACAACCTTGAAGAAAACAGAATCATATAAGAACATCAGGTTTCAAAGAGCCAATCGTTTCAAGTGCTACTCAACTGGCTTTAGATAAGCCAGTCCTTTATTAGTATATAAGTGCTCTGTTAGCAGTTCTTTGTTAGTAATTCTATCGCTCGAAGTGGAGTCGAAAGAGATGAGTTTTCAGTCTGCGCCGGAAGGTGTGTAAGCTTTCTGCCGTCCTGATTTCAATGGGGAGCTCATTCCACCATTTTGGAGCCAGGATAGCAAACCCACGTGTTTTTGCTGATGGGAACTTGGGTCCCCCTCGCAGCGAGGGTGCAGCGAGTCGTTTGGCTGATGCAGAGCGAAGTGCACGTGCTGGGGTGTATGGTTTAACCATGTCCTGGATGTAGCAAGGGCCAGATCCATTCGCAGCATGGTACGCAAGTACCAGTGTCTTGAAGTGAATTCTAGCAGTTACCGGAAGCCAGCGAAGGGAGCGGAGGAGCGGCGTGGTGTGGGAAAATTTAGGAAGGTTGAAGACCAGATGAGCCGCTGCATTCTGAATGAGCTGCAGAGGTCGGATGGCACATGCAGGTAGACCAGCCAGGAGGGAGTTGCAGTAGTCTAGGCGTGAGGTGACGAGAGCCTGGACCAGAACCTGCGTCGATTTCTGGGTCAGCTGGGGGCGTATCTTCCTGATGTTGAAAAGCGTGTATCTGCAGCAGCGGGTTGTAGCAGCGATGTTTGCAGTGAAGGACAGGTTGTTATCCAGGGTCACACCCAAATTCCTTGCAGTCTGGGTCGGGGAAACAGAGGTGCCGATGTTGATAGTCAGGTCAAGAGTGGGACAATCTTTTTCCGGAAGGAAAAGCACTTCAGTTTTGTCAAGGTTGAGCTTGAGATGATGAGCAGACATCCACTGAGAGATGTCAGCTAAACAAGCAGAGATGCGTGCGATGACCTGGGTCTCTGAGCGGGGAAAGGACAGAATTAATTGGGTGTCGTCAGCGTAGCAGTGGTATGAAAAACCATGCGGGCTAATGACAGATCCGAGCGATTTATCTCAAAGGGTCTGAATATCTCTAAGGTTGTGGTGACTGATGTTGCACTCTCTGACCATTCCTGTGTTTTCTTTGAGAGCTCTATTTCTGTTCACACAAATGTTCAAAAAGAGGTAACCACAAAGCGATATTTAACTGAAAATACTAGGGAAATGTTTACTCAGAATTTTTCTACCACACTTGCCCCTGCTAACACCTTAGTAAATGAGCTAGTAGATCATTTGAATTCAAAAATTAAAAATGTTATAGATGCCATTGCTCCAATTAAGGTGAAAACAGAAAAAAGAGAATGTCGAAAAGCTGAACGCAGGTGGCGAAAAACAAATCTCCAGGTTCACTTTGACATTTATAAAGAGAGACTTGGCCTTTATAATTTGGAATTGAAAAACGCACGACAATCGTTCTTCTCTGATATCATTACCAAAAACAACGCACGTGCCTTGTTTGCTACCGTCCAGGGGTCGAAATTAACTTTTTTCCTGAGTGTCCCACAACTGTCCCGAATTCTACTTTGTATTGTCCCGGATATAACCAGCAGTGTCCCAAATTTAAATTTGTATCGTCGCCCCCCCAATTATGCAGAATACATATAATTTGTCAGTTAATCATCACACCATAGACTCTGGTCCACCATGTAAGTTTAAAATACGTATTCTTTTAAACATATCATATAACATATACAGATCAAACATATCATATAACATATACAGATCAGCCATTAGTCTGATCTGTTGCCTCTCCTAGAGTAGAAGGGAAGAGAGTTGTTTTAAGACATGTTTTTCTATTGTTTCTCAATATCCAGACTAATGTATCATTGTCATGTCAACATTGAAGAATTCTGATTTGTATTTTTCAATTCAATATGGTATGGCCTCTGTGTTTTATGATCGGAACCCTCTATCTGGCAATAAAAGTGGTATGAATGATAATAAAAAAACAGAAGTTCCATAATACAGTTTAATAAATGTATCTATCTAAACAGATCTTCACATTTACTATTTACATGTATGTAGTTGCTAAACATGGGTCGTCGTGTTCTCTGGCCACTTTGCCACCACTTCTCAACTGCCTGCTCTGCATTATAGTCCTCAACCTCAGGGCCATGCAGAGATATACGGAGGAGGGAATTTAGCATTTGGTTAGAGAGGGATCCTCTCCAGTCAGACTTGATCCTTTTCATGCAGGAGAAGCCTCTCTCACAGCATGATGTTGACATCGGGAACACAAGCAGTATCTCTACGATCATCTGCATGTGGGGAAACTGTTCAGGCCTCCCTATGGCATCTTGCAAAAGTCTCTGCCATAACACCTGAGACTGAAGATGCCTGAACACAGTGGAAGCCGTCTTCCACTGTGGTAAGTTAGTTGTCTTAAGTGTCAATGTTAGCTAGCGCTAGCGCTAGTTAGCGCGAGCTAGCGTTAGTTAGCGCGAGCTAGCGTTAGTTAGCGCGAGCTAGCGTTAGTTAGCGCGAGCGCTAGCTAACATTGACACTTAAGACAACTAACTTACCACAGTGGAAGACGATGCATCATGACCAGGACTTGGGACTTTCTCGTTTCTGGAGTCGGCAGAATTGGCATTGGGGCTTGCATCAGGGCCAGGGGGCTGCTTATTCAACCACCTCAGCATTTCTTTCTTCTTGTTTCTTTCTGTCGTGACCGTTGCATTGGCGCGACTCGAGTCTAGCAGCAGTCAGCAGCAGAGTGGATGACGTAGAATGCATTCTATGATTTGACAGCCCAATGACTTTGAAAATAACACCCATTTTGAAGTTTACTTTTCATTTTTTTTTCACTGTCCCGAAATAGTCCCAGACAAAATAGATTTGTGTCCCAGTAGGAATTTGTATGGTCCCCGGGACATCGGGACATTGTTAGCTGCGAGCCCTGCTACCGTCGACAGACTAACTAACCCCCCAGTGTCAGTAGCCTCTGAATTTCTATCCACCAGGGCGTGCAATGATTTTGCCTCCTTCTTCACTGACAAAATTCAGAAAATCAGACAAGCAGTCAGTGCCTCTGCATCAGGAACAGCAAATGTGTTGTCTCTGTGTCCACTTAACATCAATTCAGACATCATGACATAATTCCATCAGATTAATGATAAAAACCTAGAGGACATTATACAACTTCTGAAGTCCTCCTCCTGCTGCCTTGATATTATTCCAACAGGATTTTTCAAAGATGTTTTGCCTTGCATGGCCTCAGATCTACTTCATATAGTAAACAAATCTCTTCACTCAGGTATTTTTCCACAGGCCCTGAAAACTGCAGTCATTAAACCGCTCTTAAAAAAGAATAATCTAGATGCTTCAGTGATGAACAATTACAGGCCCATATCAAACCTCCCATTTCTAGGTAAAATCATTGAAAAGTTGTTTTTCAACAGTTGAGTAATTTCTTGCATTTAAATAACTGTTTCGATGTGTTCCAGTCAGGCTTTCGTCCAAACCACAACACTGAGACTGCTCTTGTAAAGGTCTTTAATGACATCCACTTAAACACAGACAGTGGCAGAACTTCAGTGTTAGTATTATTAGATCTCAGTCCTGCGTTTGACACTGTTGACCACAGCATATTACTAGACCGACTGGAAAACTGGGTGGGACTTTCGGAAACAGTTCTAAATTGGTTTGAATCCTACTTAAAGGACAGAAACAACTTTGTTTCTATAGGTAAATACACATCTGAGTTGACAAATATGACATGTGGGGTTCCTCAAGGCTCCATCTTGGGGCCTCTTCTCTTTAACATCTACATGCTACCACTGGCTCAGATAATGAAGAACAACAAAATAAGTTACCATAGCTATGCAGATGACACACAAATTTACGTAACAATTTCACCATGAGACTATGCTCCAATTCAAACACTGAGTTAGTGCATTGAACAAATCAATGACTGGATGTGTCAGAACTTTCTCCAATTAAACAAAGATAAAACTGAGGTAATGGTTTTTGGAGCCAAGTCAGAACGTATAAAAGTTAGCGCTGAGCTTCAGCGTGCAATGTTCAAAACAACAGATAAAGCCAGAAATCTAGGTGTAGTCATGGACTCTGACCTGAGTTTCAACAGTCACATTAAAACAGTTACTAAATCAGCGTTACTATCACCTAAAGAATATATCTAGGATTAAAAGACTAATGTCACAGCAGGATTTGGAAAAACTTGTCCATGCTTTTATCTTCAGTAGACTGGACTACTGCAATGGTGTCTTCACAGGTCTCACTAAAAAATCTATTAGGAAGCTGCAGCTGATTCAGAACGCCGCTGCTCGAGTCCTCACTAACACTAAGAAAGTGGATCACATCACTCCTGTTCTGAAGTCTTTATACTGGCTTCCTGTGTGTCAAAGAATAGATTTCAAAATATTGCTGCTGGTTTATAAAGCACTGAATGGTTTAGGCCCAAAATACATTACTGACCTCCAGCTAAATTATGAACCATCCAGATCTCTCAGGTCTTCAGGGACTGGTCAGCTTTCTGTCCCCAGAGTCAGAACTAAACATGGTAAAGCAGCGTCAGTTATTATGCTCCAAATATCTGGAACAAACTCCCAGAAACCTGCAGGTCCGCTGCAACTCTTACTACTTTTAAATCCAGGCTGAAGACTTTTCTTTTTGTCGCTGCTTTTAATTGAACTATTCATATCTTAAACTGCACTGTAACTTTTATCCATGTATTTTTTCTTTTAATGTTTATTTTATTAGCTTTTCTTTTTTAATGCTTAATGTCTTTCATTTTTTGTAAAGCACTTTAAATTGCCTTGTGTTGAAAAGTGCTATATAAATAAACTTGCCTTGCCTTATCATTGGAGCCCATTACCAACGCAGTTTGAGTCCGTGGGCTACCAGCAAATCACTGTTTATGATATTTCCCATTTTGTCTCCTCTTTCTGTTGATGCCATCTTGATTTTTGTCACTGAAAACATACTTGTAACTTCCATTTAGAGCTATACGGCGTGTAGTGTCATCGTTCAGAAGATTGGACATAAATCTACTCAGTATTCGTTGACACCGGTCTGTTGGGCTGATTGACAGAAGCAGCGGTTTCGACTTATATCTGAGATCTCCTGAGGAGAATTTCAGACTCCTTCTTGTAGTGGACGTCCTAGCTCGGCCATTAATCAAGTCATATCAGTGAAATGTCTCAAAAGTTTGCTGAAGCTAAATGCAACTCATCCATCACGTTACAGAAAGGCTTCATGTGTAAGCGATGTAGACATTTTTCTTCTCTATCTCTTGTCAACTGTGGATATGATCTATATGCAAAGTCAGGTTCTTACTGCACTTGATTCGTTTGTGAGGTCCTCCAGAAAGAGAGCAGTGTGCGAAAGACAGAGTGTAGGAAAACTGTGAAAGGTACAAGTGGAATTAAGGCGGGGGAGTGCGAAGAAACAAAGAGAGAAAGGTAGAGAAGAGGGGAGAGAGACATAGAAGGAAAGACAGATGGCGGGGTAAGAGGGATATTGGGTTACTTGCAGATAACATCGCTGTGTGATAGATTCATGTGGAGACTAAATTGGGCTCATGGGCTGAGAGGGAATCAGTCTAAGTCGTGAGTGACAGGCAAGGAGAGGGCTTATCAATGACTAGTGAAGGGAAATTGGACACCTCCTGAATGGCCCCATGATAAAGCTGCTCATTTGTGTGTGTTTCTTGAACGGTACACAGCGCGGTAATCGATTCTTCTTTGACATCAGTTCAAAACGCACCATTTCATTCTTTGTCTAATCTGCGGTTAGGCTGACATACATATTAGTCTGATCATTATGGCTGCACTTTAAAAAATGAACAACAGCCCCCTACAGGTCCATGGCGCCTCAGGGTTTCACCTTAAGAATAAACATAATATTTGGTATTATATCTGACTTTCCAAACAACGATGATAATAATTAAAAGGTCAAGAAAGGTCATTTTAAAGGAATATAAAACCGCATGCATGTATGGTAAATATGAAGCTAATGCCAACATAAAAAGAGAATATGTAAATAAATGACACTTTTTATAAGGGATTATACACCCGGCTATTCATTGGGCCGGAACTGTAAATACTTGTCACGAAGTTAACTGTGCAAAATAAATTGTTTGGCACACATTGAGTTGTTTTCATGGTGCAGTTTTTAAACAAACGAGATATGATGCATTACTAATTTGTGAGATTTAGAGCTGCTCATGGGCCGATTTGGTTACCTTTTGACGGAGCCATGCCCATGTTTCCAGCCCTTGTGCTAAGCGAAGCAACTGCTGGCTCTAGCTATAAATGTACTTACATGGCGAGAGTGGTATCGATTTTCTCATCTACCGCGCTGTACTAAAGTGAATGAGCGTATTTTTTTTAAATAAAGAATGACCCCTTTAATAAGTTGTACTGATGTAAATGAGGGGTGACCAGAAAGTCATGTCTATGGTTCTCTTTTGTCTCTGTTGAGTTATTGCACCTGTCCCCATGTTCACCTTGCTCTCCCTCTCATTCTGTCTGTGCTTACTGTCCCACTAAACTGCCTTTAAAAGCTCCAACCAGATGGCTCAAGAAAACGAATGGCTGTGCCTGTGTGTGTGTGTGTGTGTGTGTGTGTGTGTGTGTGTGTGTGTGTGTGTGTGTGTGTGTGTGTGTGTGTGTGTGTGTGTGTGTGTGTGTGTGTAGTGACACACTCAGGGTTAAGAGGGACATTAGTGAAAAGAGATTTTGACTTTCCACCAGGGAGAGACATTTCTTCAGTCCTTCAACTCGTTCATTCATCTCCATCTCTGCATCCCTCCCTTACTTCTTGCTTTGCTCTCTACTTTGCGTGAGCATCTATCTATTTAAAAACAGGGTTATTTTGAAGTGCTGTCTGGCATGTCTCAGTGCTGTGAAATAAAATCAGCACGGGGAAGATCATAAAATATATAAAACCTTTCTCTACAGACTGAAAGGAGGAAACATTTTACACTTTCATTTTGAATGAATGGATTTATTTATTTCAACTGAAGGAAAACCTGAAAAATATTTAATTTCCAAATTAGCCTAAAAATGCTATACACATATCTTTTAAAGGAGACATCAGTACCACCTGTAAAGTTAATTTTGCTTTAACTCCTCCTAATGAGACAAACACATTTTTTAGTATCAGTATCGCATTTCTTTGCGATACTGTAGTGTGTGACATATCTTATCCTACAGATGAGAGATAATTAAACAAGTTGTGATTACAGCTCTGTGAATCATTAGCATTCACAATTGTAGGCATGACTCCAAGGTATTTAGCCAACCAACACATCAAAGAAAGTTCTTGTTTTAACTGGAGGGAAAAATGCAAATTTTAATATCTTACTTTTAGTATCTAAGAAGCGGTGTGTACTGTGTAGCATAAACAGTTATATCTGTTTTGCATTAATGTAAGGTGGCAACCTCCATGTTCGAAAAGTTAAGCCAATGCAGAGGTGCCTTTACACTTCATCGCTTCTTTCAGAGTAAGTTTTTCAGTTTATGAAAGTTAAAGGTAGGGTAGGTAAGAATGGAGAAACCAGCTCGAGTGCGCTATCATTTGAATGTACGCAGCCGGAAAAAATCTGCCTCTCCTCCAACACACACGAACGCGCACATGACCAATGAGTGCACGAGATAAGTTTCTGCACAGATGTAAGGCTGACAGGCAGGTAGGCCATCCAGTTATTTTAGCCAGGCCGGTGAAAATAATTGGTCTAGCTTTTTGCCACAGATTAATTTTTTTTTATGTATTTATTGTCAAAGCATTTAATATATTCATTGCTATCGGGTTGTTAAGAGCATTCCATGGAATATAACAAAAAAGTGTTTCTGAAGTGAATTACCCACCCCACCTTTAATTGTAACATGTGGGTTGCCTAAAATGTATTTTCCAGCCATCGGTTGTACTTTACTTGACCCTCTTGTGCATTTTGTGCACTTCAATTGTAAAAAACCAAGATGGCCGACGGCCAAAAAGCTACATAGAAGGCTTTATACCGAAGTCCACAAACCAATGGGTGAAGTCACAGTGACAATGTCCACTTCTAGTATACAGGCTATGGCTATATGACAAATATGCCAAGTATACAGAGTAGAGCTTGGTGTGACTAGAAATGTAATGCAAATTGATTTATCATGCTGGACAAACATACATCATAGATAAATGATAAAGAGGATTCATAGTGCATACTTTCCCCCGAGGGAATTAACTTCCCTTCTATGTCACAGACATATTAATCACCTCCGGGAGGGAGAGTGACAACATGATAGTTTCATGAATTAATAAAGCTCTTGCTATACAACAAAGCCTTCCGGTTAATCCAAATAAGGTCATAACTCAGTTGCATTTGTTTGCGAACACACACACACACACACACACACACACACACACACACACACACACACACACACACACACACACACACACACACACACACACACACACACACACACACACACACACACACACACACACACACACACACACACACACACACACACACACACACACACACACACACACACACACACACACCTTTTTCAGTGAGGAGATAGCACACTGTTAATACTTATTATTCAGAAACAGTGGGGAGGTGTCGAGCTCAGCAGTATGCCCATTTTGTTATAAACAGCGCACTGCTGGGCTAAATCATATCATTGTATCATTGTGTGTGTGTGTGTGTGTGTGTGTGTGTGTGTGTGTGTGTGTGTGTGTGTGTGTGTGTGTGTGTGTGTGTGTGTGTGTGTGTGTGTGTAGTTTTGTGTGTGTTTATCAGTGCATGTAGCGCACTACACAGGGAAAAGACAAGTGAGAACAAAATAATATGTTCTTTAACCATTTAAAAAGGCAAACAATTAAATTGCATAATTGCACTCATGTCAAAAAATATTAACACATCTTTAATTGATCTTGGGCCACTGGGAGGTACCAGCTCGAACAATATGATGAAACATTTCATTTCCAGTTGTCCCCACAGACAGAGGCTGCGCACTGCAAGGTACGGACACACACATTGAAATACTGAACTAATAAAAGTGAACTTCTAAAAGATCCAGATTGGAGAACTATCATGATTGCCTTATTAATAATTATAGTAATTTGTGAGCATGTGACAGTCAACTGTCATCATCCATAATTTAATTCAGTTTGGCCGATTAAATCAAACACGTACACGTTTATTGTGTATTACAAAATGATTAATTAAACGACCTCAGTCCCAGGAGACAGAATATTGTTTATTCAAGGAGATAAGGACACCTGCACATTTGAACCATACCCCTGTGAGGAAATTACTGATTAGCTTGTAATATCCAAGAATGCACAGTCCTATAGTGGGAAGGCAAACATGTTTTAGAGGAAGACATTACAAGGTCAGGCACGTACTGCGGGGTCTTAAGTTATGGATGAAAAGTCAAAGGATGTTTGTGGTTCTGCCCCCACACAAAGCAAACACAATGTTCTGGAGGACTGCTTATTGCTACTTCAGTGAGAACACTTCTTCAGAGCACATATTTATTGAGTCAAAACAGCATTGTGTCATCATCCACATTGAAGATTTTAACCGCTTATTGAAATAAATACTACATTTTAATTTAAATCATGTTGTCCATATATGTTGTAGTGTCATTTAAGAAGCATACTGCTGTGATGTTTTACTTGGAAAACACTCAGCAGTTGCCATTTCCCCAAGATGACAGTGATTCGATGTTTTAAAGAGACCCTGTTACGTCCCCACTAAGGTCTAGGGGACCTGGAGACAATAACATACAACCAATAGTAGTGTAGTGTGTGATATAGGTTCATGTGCCTGTAAATGGTCTGCAATGGCTACAATCCAGAGGGAGTTTCTTTCCCACACATTCCCCCTGTAAGGGAAACGTCTGCAGCAATGGAGAGTCAGGACTCAGAGAGACACAGGAGAGTTGGAGCTTTGATGTGAAACACTGGTAGTTTATTACAAATCAACGGCCGGAGAATTCATATCACAAGTCACAGCAGCAAAAGGTTCTGACTGCACGGGTGGGTTGTTATGTCAATTCTGACCAGCATATCTCTCGATAGACCTTTTAACTAGTTCAGAGAGAGTAAACAACATATTTGGGGAGATGGGGCGTTAACATCTGCAGACACAGGAGATGTCTCTCTCATCTGTGGAGTTTAGCGTAAAACCCCCTATGTCCGCTAGGTCAAGCCATAAAACTTATAGTATCAACATACGACTGCATTATCACATTCCTTACGGAAGATAAGGAGCAGGGCTGATCGTAAATGTAAACACACAGTAAATGTAAAATATCTTAGGAGTAAGGAAGAATTATTCTCTAACACCCCCGTCTCCTGAATCGCTTCCATTGAACTCCTTTGTTTAACTCCGTAACGTAATGAGATCACTTTGTAACACTCACGCTTCTATTGGCTAGCGCTCCAACACATTGTAGGTGATAAGGGCTATGAGCCGGGACATCTTTAAGCGGTTTCCAAATCACAACAGAGCCGGCCAGCTAACCAATCAGAGCAGACTGGGCTCTGGTTTCAGACAGAGGGTGAAAAGAGATTTTTGAACATTACAACTTGTAAATGTAAAAAAATACAAATATGTTATAAAATTGTTATAAAATAATATTATAAAATTATAATAATATGTCCTCTTTGAAAGCCAGTGTGGAGAACATGGAGATTTACAGGATATCAAAAGGGAATCACAGGTCATCACAGAGGAACATGAACTAACCATAGGTTGACAGATGTGACAGCCGAGGGTCAAGTCAGTTCTTTTGAGGACTTTCTCACAACATACTAACATTAGCAATGATTTCTTAGCAATGCCATGGCAACAGTGTGAAAGCTGGACTCCTGCTGTCTAACTCACAAGCAGGGGCTCCCTCAACAGAGATGGCAGCATTTAGTCAACTCAAAGAGGATGTGACATGCAAACCCCTTCTGGTCTGCAGCATCTGCTTAATACTGACCCATGTCCCGACACAGGCAGCAGTCCCTGCCATAACATCTGTTCAAAGGTGACCCTGACCCCCGTGTAGTACCTTGGTGTAAAGTCGTACCTTTCTCTCGACATAGATCATTACCTCTGGCCGAACTGCAGGGGGCAGCGTGTGTAGATTGAGAAGCATGCAGAGTCTGAGCTGAGTGAAAAACATCTGGTTCATCGTGACACTTTTGCCCCCGACCTCTGATAGAGATACAACTTTTTCAACCCGGTTTTTTATCCTTACAGTTGGGTGGCGTTTGCCTGCTCCTGTAGGTCTCAGTGCAGCGGGAAAACAATGCAATACAATTATGAATTTCACCACCTTTACAGTGACTATAAATGTTCTGCGTCTCTGGAGTTTTTACAAATTGTAATTCATACTACACAAGGTCACATCTGCATTTCCATTATCCCAAATTGGGCTGCCTATAGCACCTGTTGAGTAATTCATTGTCAACATTTTTCTTTTCATTCATTCATTCATTGATTCATCTGTTATCAATGCAACTAGTGTTAGAAATACGATAGTAGGTTAGGCAAGGTCCAAATCTTATGTATGACTTCCTGGTAAAAGATAACCATGAAAAACGTTACATTCTTTATTTGAAGAGATGATAAAAGATACTTAATGAGGAAATGAGTAAAGGAATTGGAAAAATAAACAATATGGATGATATATATATATATATACAGTAAAAAATAAAAGTACATGAACAATGGTTTACTGTAGGTCAGACCACAAAGATAGAGGGATAATACCACTTTGTTCCTGACATTGTTAAGCATGGTCTATTCTAATTAAAACTATAACGGTTCGGTGGGATTGGCTTCTGATGGTTCATATTAGAGAAAATCAAGTGGCAGAGACAATGAGAGACTGATTGCACGAGCCAATAGATTTAGGTTGAGACTTGCATTAATTACATTACACAAGCAATGTCAGATCCGATTTTTGATAATAAGTGGTGTGTGTGTGTGTGTGTGTGTGTGTGTGTGTGTGTGTGTGTGTATGTATGTGTGTGTGTGTGTGTGTGTGTGTGTGTGTGTGTGTGTGTGTGTGTGTGTGTGTGTGTGTGTGTGTGTGTGTGTGTGTGTGTGTGTGTGTGTGTGTGTGTGTGTGTGTGTGTGTGTGTGTGTGTGTGTGTGTGTGTGTGTGTGTGTCTCTATAAACAGTAAGTGTGCATTGGACAAAAAATCAAACTTTTTTCTGTTGATAAACTATCAAAACTCTCTGCTATTTAATGAGGCACCACCATACAGACCACCCGAGCACACACTTTCTAACTGCCACACAACTCTAATTTGACACTGTGCTTTCTCATCATTTGGAGCTGTGCCCTTTACACACACAGTCTGGAATGGACAAACCTAGGGCCTTTTATATCCTCCATTAGTTGTGCAGCAGATACATATTAGCAGTATCACTGCTACCACCGCAGCATCCAGCCAAAGGCCCACTAATGCTTGGCAATCTTCCATAAAGCTCACATTCCTCCATGATATACTTCTGCTACATGGTGCCTCAAATAAAATGAGTTTCATAGACATTAGGACAGACATACAGTGATGTTTTGGCTCTGTGCCATCATTACTTTAGCTGTGAACGAGCACAGCTGTTATTAGTTTCATGTCCAGACTGTCAGCATTAATGGATATGTTCTCCACCATGAAATGAGCAGTTGGACAACTACAAATGTTGTCAACTTTACAGAGTGCCAATGCTCCAAAAGCTCTTCAGGTTATCGTGATAAAAATGATCAAATTATAGAATAAAAAAATGATGATTTGTTAACAGCAGAATTCATTCCTATGCTCTTATCTTTTAAAGTCAGACATGGAGCATCACAGTTGATGGTCATACAAACCATTAACCACAAAGACGCCCTTCTGATCAAATCTATCTTTCATTCTAACTGAGATGGATACATGTATAGAAAGATACTTTATTCATCCAAAATTGGGAAATTATTTATTTATTATTATTTATGTAACACAAACAAATATTAAACAGGACAATTGGTTACACTTTGTATACACATTACTTGCATTGTTTTTCATCTTTGCAGGTTCTGATCATTCATAATAATTATATTATACTGTATATGCAATATTAATATGCATTGTAATGGACACAACTGCTATTCTTCCCTGCATGTTACACAAAGAGAACAAGTTGCATTTCCTTAATGGTGCAAAGAGTACTAAAGTATCATACTACCGTAAGTAGGCCTACCATTACTTTAAAGAAACTTGAGTTAAAGTAAACGTGTAAAGGTGTCTAATATAATGTGTTTTCAAACTGTTTTCTTCCCATTCTCTACAACAAACATCATCAAATAAAATAACACAGAGAAGAACAATCCATAGCGATAGCAGGATACAAATCACACATATATTGACTGTACATTGCTAGGAAAGTAGTGGCTGCTGACCCCCTCCCCTGTACTGGGTTACAGTATAGGCCTGTGTGTTGTTGTGTTGTCTACCAACCCAGTCTCACGGCATTTTGTGTTCACCAACACGATTTTTAATCTTTTGATTCGTGTTCACCAACACGATTTGCAACTTTTTTTCGTGTTGCACAGCACGATTTTAAAAGCAATGTATTTCTACTGCCTGCAGCACGTCTTTTTCTCCGGTCGGGTCGTGGGAGACCAGAAGCTGTGTGGTTCATAAAAACATGTTCTTACTCAATATCAAGCCACAATTATTGCTTTTATTTTAAATCGTATAATTTCGGACTTTTGTTTCCGTCTGTGAGGAAAATAAATGGGGCTCAGACAATAAATGGGGCTCAGAGCCTCAGAATACGGAAATCTGTATTTTTAAATATTTTTTTCCTTCTAATTCGTTATTCTTTTCAAAATAACACACTGTTATTTACTCACCAATAACACACAATTATCCTTGCTTTTATTTATTGGATTAATTCCATAATCTCGGGCTTTTTTGGCGTCCATCAGGAACTGAATTTCAAAATAAAAATAACCGGAAACAGACGTAGGCCTATAAGGGACATTTCGAGCATCATTGCGATTGTCAACATTTCTGAGTTTAGGATGGCCGAAGACACTACACTACCCATAATCCCCAGCTATCGTTTAGGACTACAGTCCCCGTAAGGTTACGCAGAGCGTCAAACAGCTGTGTGAAATGGAACAAAACCACGCCAGACTATCCAAAACTGGAATCGAACGCCCCCCCAGAACTACACATGCTGGCTATTGTGTTTCGCAAAATGTTCTATGGGACGTCTCTACTGAACGTTTTCGTTTTTCCCACAATTAGAAGTTGCCAGTATTAAACACATTGGTGTTATCAAATGTAAAACATATAATTAATAAATGGGTGAACATCGCTTGTGTCCATAATGCGCAGCATTAATATATAGCATTAATATATACCCACATGACAGCTCATTGTTACTTTGTAATTCTACTCCACGACAATTCAGAGGTTAACCTGGTATTTTTACTCCACTGCATTTATTTGAGTTACTTTGCAGATTCTGATTAATTATGTGAAATATAAACAACCCTTAAATCAGACTTTAGTTACACGTGACCTGAGTACAATTCAGGTAAGGTGATTGTCAAGTGCCAACAATCAGGAGAGATATTTGATAGTTGGTGCTTGAGAAGACTAAACATGTATCTGCAATTGACATGAATGGAAACGAGTAATAAAGTATATTCATTACTCGTTATTCTCTACTAATAGTTAATTAAAGACTGTATATTATGGCTATTTTGCACATCCCTTTCAAGATTTTCAAAGGTTTATTGACATATCATACACAACTACGGTGTAGTTATGCAATGAATGAAAAACTTGGGTCACAGGTTCCTCAACAGTGCATTACAAGACATCTATCAATATGTGTGTACCTCCACCATAAAACATATTCATATTCTGCACATTTCTTATTCTATCTACATACATAAGACTATAATTCATATGTATAATATCAGTTAAAATAAGTGCTTCAATATAGTTAACATTGCAGGAAAGCAATATATTAGACGTTAAGTACTTTGTCAGGCTTAATATTTATCTGTAGATATAAGTTTTTTTCTTATTTAAAAGAAGACCTTAATCTGTTATTTAATGTTTAAATAAACGTTAATTCGTTGTAGTTCGTAGTTCGTAGTTCGTAGTTCGTAGTAAAAACTGTTTTGCACCTCCTCCTATTAATATCTTTGTACATCCTGCACTAAACTGTTTTATTGTAGAGATCACTTATAGTATCTTCTTGATTTTTTATATTCTATATTTCTATCACAGACCTTCTACTTTCCCCCTATGAAAGTATGTACTCTTCATATTTGTATTCAAATATTCAAATAATATTTGATGAAAAAAATATTAAGAGTACATTATTGTTTTTATGTGTTATATTTATAACACATAAAAACAATAATTCAATAACGTGCTTTAACCACTAGGCGGTGCACACAAGGTACACACAGCCATAATAACTTTGTATTATTAGTGTAGGACACGTTTTATTCATGCTTTCACATCATTTTACAGCATATTGCTATACTATTTCAGACTCAGTATTTACATTCTTACATTCAAAGAAAATCAGTAATATCTTTAAAAACTACAGTCCTTTTCTATCAGCTGTGCACCGTTATGGTGTAAATATAACCTATCTGTGAATTAGATCAAATGTAAAAGTCAGCCGAATTAGTGTTGATACTGCAAGGAGACGTATTGTGTGAAGAGAAATTGAAGATGTTGTTTAATTGTTGAATATATTTATGATCCACGTCAAGTATTCAGTTTCGGCAGCATTTTCTCAGTTTTTCCAAAGGTCTTCTCATCAGGGCTCTATACATAAAGAACTACGGCAGATCTGTAATATACAATGCAGCCGAACCGTGTATTACAATGCCGTTATGTGATGACTTTCAAAGAGAAAAGCAAGAACACTCGGAATTAAGTATTATTTTATTCTTTTAAAATGTTTTCCGGATTTCATATCATATAAACATCAAATCCCAGCATGCATTGCGGCTAAAACATCCAATAAGCGAGCTTAAAACCATAGCTGAGGATCTTGGGTACTCGCTCGAAATGCCTACGTCTGTTTCCGGTTATTTTTATTTTGAAATTCAGTTCCTGACGGATGCCAAAAAAGCCCGGGATTATGGAATTAAACCAATAAATAAAAGCAAGGATAATTGAGTGTTATTGGTGAGTAAATAACAGTGTGTTATTTTGAAAAGAATAACAAATTAGAAGGAAAAAAAGATTTAAAAAATACAGATTTCAGTATCTTGTCTTGTCGTTCATCAAATCTGCTCCAGGTTCTCTGCTCGTCCTTTCTCAGAGAATAATATTTCCTGTCCTGAAGGAGGTCCCAAACAGCTCACCAAAGTGAAACGTTCCTGAACGCAGCAGTTCCAGATGCAGGATCATGAGCATTGTAGCATTTAGCATGATAGCCACAACTAGCAAGCACCTGTGCCCGGTGCTCAGTGTGGCTCTGTTTGATTCGGGTCACCTAGCATGCTAGGCCGGTGGTGCCTCTGTGATTCATTAATGAAGATGCAACCATTTTATCTGTTCAAAGGCGTAACAAAACTAACTATGTCCACACACTATAATTAGGCTGCATCATACTTCATTTTATTGCATTGTAGTGCATCTTGTTCTGTTCACAAACTGCAAGCCTCTACCCAGGTGCGACCACACACACGCCCCCAACACATCAACATGCAGACCCGGTGAGTCAGCTGACTGCAGCAGGTTTGGAGTGTGTCCTCTGGGGCTTTGTGTCCTTCTGCCGCCACACAGCAGCTTTTCCTCTGCTACAGCTGCTGATTTCTCTCTTTTTTTCTCACACTGTTTATTATGGCTTTTCGTGTGACTTCATTTAAACAAAAAACGTGGTAGAGCAGTGATAAACATTTTTGTAAAGGGCCAGTGTAGTATTTAGCAGAGGTGGGAGTAAGTCCTACATGTGCAAGTCATGAGCAAGTTTCAAGTCTTGACCTACAAGTATCAAGCAAGTCCCAAGTCACTGTGGTGAGAGTCAAGCAAGTCAAGTCATTGCTCAGGTCAAGCAAGTCAAGTCAAGTCATAGGAAATTCTGATGAATAAGCCCAGTTTCTGCATTTAAATCAGTTAAAAGACAGTGGTTATGAAAATGGATTTAACCCACACTATGATCTTCATTACATACACAGTTAATCATTTGAAATCTAATTTAGACCGATGACAATCATATTAATAATAATAATAATGCATTTTATTTATATAGCGCTTTTCACAACTCAAAGACGATTTACAGTATGAGGGAGGGTAGACAAACAAGGACAGGCAATCAAGTAAGTATAGTAAAATAACAAATAAATAAAAAGGCAGTCAAGAGGAAGTTGATTGAGAGGGGGGGGGGGGGGGGGCTTATGGGTAGACAGAGTTGAAAAGATGTGTTTTGAGGCGGGACTGAAAGACTGTGAGGGACTCAGAGTCACGAAGATCTTGGGGGAGGGAATTCCAGAGCCTAGGAGCTGCCACTGAGAAGGCTCTGTCCCCAAAGCTGCAGAGTGTGGATGTGGGAATGGATAGGAGTCCGGCTGCGGTGGATCTGAGAGACCGTGGGGGTTGATAAGGAGTGAGAAGATTTGTGAGATAAGGGGGGGCCAGATGGTGGAGTGCTTTGTAGGTGAGGAACAGAACTTTGTCGTTGATGCGATGGGAGACAGGAAGCCAGTGGAGGTCTTTGAGGACTGGGGTGATGTGATGCCATGATTTGGTATGCGTGAGGAGACGTGCAGCTGCATTTTGAACCCGTTGGAGTCTGTTGAGGGATGTAGTGCTGATGCCGTAAAGAAGTGAGTTGCAGTAGTCAAGGCGGGAGGAAATGAAGGCATGGATTAGTCGTTCGGCTGCAGGGCGGGTGAGAGAGGGTAGGAATTTTGCAATATTGCGGAGGTGGAAAAATTAGGTTTTGACTGTTTGGCGGATGTGAGGTTCGAGGGAGAGGTTACGCCACGGTTGCGTGCCTGATTGGAGGGGGAAACAATGGTGCCATCGATGATGAGTGTTATGTTAGTGACCTTGCTGAGGGTGGATTTGGAGCCGATTAGGAGGAGTTCTGTTTTGTTGCTGTTCAGTTTGAGGAGGTTATGTTGCATCCAAGTTTTAATAGCTGTCAGACAGGAATCGATGTGGATAAGGGGTGTGTTATGGAGGGATTTGGTGCTGAGGTAGATCTGAGTGTCATCAGCATAGCAGTGGAAGTCCAGGTTGAAGTGGCGGAGTATCTGACCAAGGGGGAGGATGTAAATCATGAAGAGGAGGGGGCCAAGTACTGATCCTTGAGGAACGCCTTGGGTGACTGAAGCTGTGGCAGAGGAGTGGTTGGGGAGGGAGATGAAGTGGGATCGTTCAGTGAGGTAGGACTGGAGCCATCTGAGTGCAATACCTTCAATACCAATGTCCCTAAGTCGGGTGAGCAGGATGTTGTGGCTCACGGTATCAAAGGCTGCACTCAGGTCGAGGAGGATGAGAATATTGAGGGAACCAGTGTCAGCAGAGGTGAGGTCATTGAGGACTTTGACGAGTGCAGTTTCTGTACTGTGGTGAGGATGAAATCCAGACTGAAGGGGTTCATAAAGCTGGTTGGTTTATATTTTGTACAGATATTAGATTAATATTAACCCTAGAACTGCAGACAATATAGCTAGGACTCAATCAAAAAGTCTGTTCAAAAAGGCAGAATTCCAGGTAAGAAAATCATATATGGCATTTGCCATTACACATATTTAATTTAAATGTATGCTAACACTAGAACCGCCAACAGCGTCAGCACCTACATAGATATCATTTTAAAATCATTTAATTTGTTCCTCTTCATAATTTCCTTATAAACTGAGTAGGACGATTTAAAACTCACTCAATTGGGTTAATTTTGAAATTGCTTCAGTTTATCATCATAACAGATCAAAAAGTTCAGATTCATTTTACAATAAATCAAGGAATGATGCACTTCTACAAACAAAAACAACATAATTAAAACATTTAAACAAACTACTAAAAGTAGATGAACTACATTATTCAAAAGTGTACAGTAACTTCTGATAATAACACAGGGGAAATAAATGAGGCATCTCTCTCTCTCTCTCAATTCAATTCAAATCAAAGGGGCTTTATTGGCATGACAGTTAAATTAAACAATGTTTCCAAAGCATCACAATACAAAATAATTAACAACATTAACATACATTTCAAATGTTTACATATTATTGATGATATATATATACAATTACATTTCAACATGTGTGTGTGTGTGTGTGTGTGTGTGTGTGTGTGTGTGTGTGTGTGTGTGTGTGTGTGTGTGTGTGTGTGTGTGTGTGTGTGTGTGTGTGTGTGTGTGTGTGTGTGTGTCTCATTCACTGTCCCTCAGTTTGTGGCATGTGTATGCATATTGGGCAGCAAGATGTGCCTCAATGTCTCCTTCTCCTAGGAGTACTCTCAGTCTTGAGAGGTCATCAACCTCCTTGAAATCTGGGATTACAGAGTTCAATTTGTTCCTTACTTCGTTGAATGTTTGGCGCTTCAGGAGGAAGTGCATCTCTGTCTCAGTCTCACCTGTCGTACAGTTGTAGCAGGACAGGGAGAAAGTAAACCCACTCCGACAGATTCCCTGAGAAAAAGGGGAGTGGCTAATCAAGCACCCCTGAGAGAAACTGGAGGAAACAATCAAGAGAATGATTGGCACCTGTGTGCTGTTAAAAGGAGGACAGCATGTCATTCGAAAGAGGGAGAAAGAAGCAAGAGGAAGTCGGAATCGAACAAGGAGAAAAGTGGATTCTTGAGGACTTCATCAGCTGAATCAGGCTATTTTTTTGGGAGTTTTTGCCACTGAACCCAGGAGCTGTTGGGGAAATATTCAACTTTCCCCTTCCAAGTTAACCCTGCAATCCAGTGAGCTATTCTGGCCTGTCACCCTCGGAGAAGTGGTTCTCACTACACCAATATCATTTCTCCTCCTCTCGCACCACACACACACACACACACACACACACACACACACACACACACACACACACACACACACACACACACACACACACACACACACACACACACACACACACACACACACACACACACACACACACACGACTGGAAAAGCTGAACTTTACAACTTTACTTTCACACATCCTTATCCCCTGAAATACACTCCTAAACTGAGTGACAAAGGACAAAAAAGACTTCTCCCCTCCCCCACAGTCAATCCCCAGGATTTATTGATGTTTTGTGAGTTAACTTGGCTTATTTGTTTGTGTATGTATTGGAGTTAAGTTTATCTGGTAAATGGTCTGTGACATGAGTATGTTTGTTTGATGTACTGATTTATTATTTGGAGTTAAAAAAAATACAGACATTTTATGTTGAAAGTGAATTGATTTATTATTTTTCCTTTGTAAAATGTAGTAGCTAGGTCACCGGGCCATCCCTCTGTTTCTGTGTGTCTAAAAAGTTACATTTATTTGTTCAGGGATAAGACCTACGCTACACAGTGACCACATATTCTGTTCTCTTTTGGTTGCCAGGATCTTTTGCGTCTTCCTGTTTCGATTGCCAGTTTGTGGTCACTGAGCCTGTACTTGGTTAGGATCTGTCTCTGCTTTCTATCTCTGACAGTAGAGAGATATTCTGCCAGCTCATACTCTCTGTTTAGAGCCAGGTAACATTCTAATCTACTTTGGCTTTTAGTTTCTTCTTTCCAATGTTGTGAATAGTTGTCTTTATATATAGTTCACTCTCTCTCTCGACAGCCCGTCAGTATCAGGGTTAGTCAAAATGAATCCATTGGCGGTTCTAGTGTTCATTTACAGTTTTGTCTTCTTTTTGCAATGCTTAATCGATTTGAAACCAAGTCTAACGTAGCTTAAACTTAACGTTAGCTTTCTAGCTAACACAACACACGCACTTACCTTTCTCTGTGGTTTTTTTTGTAGTGAATGAAGTTGGATGTTGTGGTGGTCGTGTCACTGATCTTTATGCTGCAGACCCTGCATACCGCTGTTCTCTTCTTATTACCGTCATCGACAAAATAATCCTTGAATCCAAACTTCACTATTTTTGGAGTAAAGCTAGCCGCTGCCATGTGAACTAGACTCCTGCCTTCTAGTGGTTGGGTTGCCAGGTTTGCGCGCATGGTGCTATAATCACGTTTTTCGAAAAAACTAAACGTAATATCTCACTACAAACGCAAATATTTAATTTTAACGAAGTCCTTTCAAGTCAACTATCTCAAGTTTAAGTCAAGTCTCAAGTCATGAATACCAAGTCAAAGTCAAGACAAGTCTTTTATCAATGTTAGTCAAGCAAGTCTCAAGTCAAAAAATATGCGACTCAAGTAATGTGACTCGAGTCCCCACCTCTGGTTAGTGACTATGAGTAGAAATATATTGTAAAGCATCAATAGCCAATAGCCATCAATGGGACCCTATATGTTGCACTGCCATGTTTTTAAATATACTATAATGTCTTGACACTTTGGAAGGCCATTGCCATTCTTGGTGAAAAAGCCTGCCTGACCCTTCAATCCTTTATGTTAAGGAGTTACGTTTTTGTGTTCTCCCTTTCTCCAGCATCAAATCTTATAGTGTCAAATCATATAGTATATCTTATCTTTTTTGTGGGCTCTTAGACAAGTTAAATGTAACACAATTGTAACAAAATGTTCCCCTTAGCCCAACCATTTGAGGCACAGTGACACATGGCATCACACCTGCACAGAGATGAAGCACTTTCTCTTAAAACGAATGTTTGTCTGGATTTTATTTTGTTTTCACCACACATGAAAGTTGTCTATATTCACAGCGTGTTTCCCTGACACAGGACAATTGTCCCTTTTTATAAAAAAAAAGTCTTAACCGGAGGTCACCTTCGTTATCACCTCTGGTCTTTGGCCTGAACTTCAGAAAAGTCAAAGAGGTGTTGTTTGAGGTTCTCAGTGTCCATGGACTCATGTAGGGAAAATTCCTTCAAAGTAAAGCTTGTAGACATCAAAGCTTATTTTCTGCACAAATTCTCTGTGATGGCATCTTGAAGCACAGCAGACAGGTGTGTGTGTGTGTGTGTGTGTGTGTGTGTGTGTGTGTGTGTGTGTGTGTGTGTGTGTGTGTGTGTGTGTGTGTGTGTGTGTGTGTGTGTGTGTGTGTGTGTGTGTGTGTGTCACATGGTCAGCACAATTACAGAACATCAAAGGCTACTAACATCACTGCTGTAAATCCCCCAAAGTGAATCGTCCTGCAGAGTAAACGAAGATGTGGCCACTGCTGAGGAGGGATGAAGAGGGAAATGAAGATGAGTTATGAGGCCCATGTGAAGGGGCAGGGGATATAATGGAGGGAAGCGATTGAGGGAAAGATTTGGATTGATGGAGGGATGGAAAGAAGAGGCTCTTACTGAAGCTCTAAAAAGGAAGCAAGCAGAGATGTGGGCATGTGAATCCACATCATAAAGAAGAGAAAGGTATTTGCATATGGAGCGGCTGATACCTTCGAGGCAGGTGCAGCTCTCACAGCTGGCAGACTGACAGCACTGGGCAGGTGTGAAGCTAGGCACATTCAGAAAGTGACACTTAACGAGAGTTTTTGTGTGTGTGTGAAAGGTGCACCATTCATCTTAAACAGCTCTTTGTGCAGCAACCTTCAAAATAGATACATACTGTATCAGTTCTCTCAGTTTCTCCCAGCACATCCATCAGCATCCTTCTTTCTAATTGCTGCTTTCTTATCTACAGTGTTCTCTTCTTTCTCTCCTAAAGTTTCACCAAAGGACAGGAAAGTGTTTTATCGACCAAGCAAATTTATGTTATTATTACTTTATATGAAAACCTGAGGTGTC
The DNA here is from genome assembly GCF_902827115.2 of Pseudochaenichthys georgianus. Classification (NCBI taxonomy): domain Eukaryota; kingdom Metazoa; phylum Chordata; class Actinopteri; order Perciformes; family Channichthyidae; genus Pseudochaenichthys; species Pseudochaenichthys georgianus. The sequence continues at coordinate 20,001,704 of NC_047516.1, forward strand.
TGGACTGTTGACTGATTTAAGGGCTTATTTTATTACCTTTAATCACAGCATGTCATACAGCATGAGAACATGTTTGACTTGTCAATGTGTTCTTGGCCAAGAGGTGGACTATATTTCATTCTGAAACAGTCTTGCACTGACAAACCTAAATGAATGCATCAATCAATATTCCCCCTTTCTCCCCATCCTGCTTTATTCCCTTGTCATTTCACTGGTGGAGATCAAGTAGCCATTTTTAAACAAGCAGCATGAATTGCTCAGATTAAGGACAATATATTTCTTCATCTTTCCTCAAGTCAATGTCAATTTGTTCTATCCTGTTTTTGCTCTGGGACTTTGGTTAAATTAGCTTCATCAGCAAATAATTTTGTATCCAGACACATTTGAGGTCATTGATTATATTGGAGACAAAAACAATCAGTGGTTTCCTTTTGGAAAAACAAAACAGAATGAAGGCTTAGAAAATTGATTAAAACAACATTTTTCACCTTTCACTAAGAAACTTATTGACAAATCAAATCAGAAATGGTCACAGATAATAAAATAATCCATAGCAAGAATAGAAAAATGTCTCCTGAAAAGTTGTGCTTGAATAAAGTCTCCACTCTAACTTTTACGCTTTTGGGTTTCTCAATAATGACTTTAAAGTATCCAACTGTTGCCGTACTGAAGAGATGAGTGTGTTTAAATGAAAAAAAACATGCTTTTTGGGGGGTAATATGGTCACAGGATATAACTGTAACATTCACTTTAACATTATACCCGCGGCGTGAGTGTGCATGAAGCATCATTCTGACAATATTGCCATACAAATATACAGTGTTGGGTTTTCGTGACAGCTCAGTGGCTGTTGCATGCTATTCATTCACTGCATGGCTTCAAATCCATTGTCGCCTGTCATCCCACCTGTCTCCTCCATCTGTCCTGTTATTGTTATAGAAAATACTACAAACAAAAAACTTTCAGCAAATTGGGAAAGTTGGAACATCGTTTGCTTTGGGGAATGCAAAGATGGCTTGACATCGAGGAAGGTTGAGAAAAATCAATCATGCAAAACAACATTTGGCATGAAATGCTATTTCTGTCTGGTCTTTCTCAACTTCTCTGTCCCAGTTCAGAACCTTGCTCTGATTGAGTGGTAATTGAGTTTTTCACTGACCCCTCACTTTTCATCAGCAGAAGAGTCACACCTCCGCTGCAGAAATGCAACCCTCTACAGCCTGTAGTTATTCCTGACAGGTGGGCTGATTGCAGCAGCTTTCTTCAGTCTAACATGACGTCTTATTGCCATTACCTAATTCCCCTCTCAGTCATCCTCGTCTGACTTACTGAAAAAGATACCTCTCCCTCCAGTCTATCCGGCTCATTTACATCATCTCAGTCTCTTCCTATCCATATTCTCATATTACTTTTTATGCTATCTTTCCTCACACCTTTATGCACATATTTCACTATCTAGATGCTGTTGGAGCAGAACTTATTGAAGTCACATGTTCAATATGTAAATATGTTTCTACTTAAAACCACCAGAGAGCCATATCTCCAGCTAATTCCCTGAATCTGACTTATCACTCGTGGCTTTAAAACTAAATGCATAAACGTGTTTTAAGGTACAACTCTACAATGGCTTATTAAAGCAAATATCAACATGTGAAACCACACTAGGGATCACAAAAAAATTGAAAATTTGGCAAGTGGAAAGTGGCCAGACAAGTTTGAGCTGACGGAAAGAAAACACTAACTCAAAGGTATGCAGAGCATCTCTGAATGTCAGACCTTGAATCAGATTGGCTACTACAGCAACAGAATACCACATGTTGGTGCGGCCTGAATCTCCAAAATTGGACAAGAAGATTGGACAAGCGTAGCCTGTTCTGATGAAACTCCAATTCTGCTGCGACATTCAGATAAATGGGTCAGAATTTGCCGTAAACAACATAAAAGCATGTAAAAGCATCCATCCTGAATTGTCAACAGTTAAGGCTACGGGTAGTGGTGTATTTGTGTGGGAGAGATTTATTTTGACACACTTTGGGCCTTTTAGAAACAATTGAGAATTGTTTTAACGCCATGTATTGTGCTGACCATGTCCATCCCTTTATGACCTCAGTGTACCCATCTTCTAACGGCTACTATCAGCAGGATAATACGCCATGTCGAAATCTTCTCAAAGTGGTTTCTTGAACATGTAGTCAAATGGCCACAACATTCACCAGATCTCAATCCAATAGACAGAGCATCTTTGGGGTTTGGAGGAAGGGGAGATTCTTAACATGGATGTGAAGCCCGAAAATCTGCAACAAATGAATGATGCTATCATTTCAACGCAGACCAAAATATCTGAGAAATGTCTCCAGCACCTTGTTGAATCTATGCCAAGGAAATAAAGGCAGTTTTAAATGAGAAAGGGGATTTAATCTTACAGCAAGGTGAAGATTATTGTATTGCAACGTAATACGATGGGCTTCAGTTTAAGAGATGAACTTTAAGGAAGATATTAACACTTACAATATACCATAGCACCTTGGCTTACATTTGAGTATACGTATGGTGTGTTTGGGATTGGGTTAAGTAAATCATTGTGGATGTGAATGAGGGATTCCTATCCAAATAAATCACAGTTTTTCTCTATTTAAAAAAAAAAGTACTTTTCATACAATATCCGTTCCTGATTGACTGGAATTTGTTGTCAAGAATTTATAATGTATATCAAAGGTAGAGCTGAGTAATACAGCCTTGTAAATTAAAATGGAGAAGTAGTGCTCTGTTGGTAGAAAGACTCCACAAACTGAACAGAATAACTATTTTGGACTATGAGAAGATCTCTAGTCATTCTGAGGAGTCTACTGGATTCAGGTCTGTTCTGCCACCCGCAGTGGGCATCCCCTGCAAAGGTTCGGATGTGTTACACAACCAATTACCGGTTGCCTTGTCACAGTCAATCTGCTCGACAAAATATGTTTGTCTTTTTTGTTTTCCTGCGATGATGGTTCTTCAGGACTGCTTCTTAAGCTCGATTCACACTCTCGCAGACTTTTCCGGTGATTCTAAAGTAGATGACAATGTATGTGTGTCGCTTAAGAGGAAAAGATGCCTGTTTTTGTTGTTGTTATTACTATCAGGAAATGTACAACCTAACCCTGGTCCACCCAGTAGTAATAGTCAGATCGCTACTCCTGCTGATTTTAAAGCTAGATCTGGGTTGGGTTTCATCCACTTGAATATGCGCAGTCTGTTAGGTAAACTAGATTTTGTCCATCCATCCATCCATCTTCTCCCGCTTATCCGTGGTCGGGTCGCGGGGGTAGCAGTTCCAGCAGAGAGCCCCAAACTTTCTTTTCCCTGGCGACATCAACCAGCTCTGACTGGGGGATCCCAAGGCGCTCCCAGGCCAGCGAAGAGATATAATCCCTCCACCTGGTCCTAGGTCTACCCCTTGGTCTCTTCCCAGCTGGACGTGCCTGGAACACCTCCCTAGGGAGGCGCCCAGGTGGCATCCTAACTAGGTGCCCGAACCACCTCAACTGGCTTCTTTCGACGCGAAGGAGGAGCGGCTCAACTCCGAGTCCCTCCCTGATGACCGAACTTCTCACCTTATCTCTAAGGGAGACACCAGCCACCCGGCGGAGGAAACCCATCTCGGCCGCTTGTATCCGCGATCTCGTTCTTTCGGTCATGACCCATCCTTCATGACCATAGGTGAGGGTAGGAACGAAAATGGCCCGGTAGACAGAGAGCTTTGCCTTCCGGCTCAGCTCCCTTTTCGTCACAACGGTGCGGTAAAGCGACTGCAATACCGCTCCCGCTGCTCCGATTCTCCGGCCCATCTCACGCTCCATTGATCCCTCACTCGAGAACAAGCCCCCGAGATACTTGAACTCCTTCACTTGGGGTAAGGACTCATTCCCTACTTGGAGTGGACAGTCCATCGGTTTCCTGCTGAGAACCATGGCCTCAGATTTGGAGGTGCTGATCCTCATCCCAGCCGCTTCACACTCGGTTGCGAACCGATCCAGTGAGTGCTGAAGGTCGCAGACCGATGAAGCCATCAGAACCACATCATCTGCAAAAAGCAGTGGTGCAATCCTTAGTCCACCGAACTGCAGACCCCCCCCCCCCCACGACTACGCCTCGAAATCCGATCCATGTATATTACAAACAGGATTGGTGACAAAGCGCAGCCCTGGCGGAGGCCAACCCTCACCGGAAATGGGTCCGACTTACTGCCGAGGACCCGGACACAGCTCTCGCTTTGGGAGTACAGAGATTGGATGGCCCTGAGTAGAGACCCCCTCACCCCATACTCCCGCAGCACCTCCCACAGTAACTCCCTGGGAACCCGGTCATACGCCTTCTCCAAGTCTACAAAACACATGTAGACCGGATAAGCGTACTCCCAGGCCCCCTCCAGGATCCTTGCGAGAGTAAAAAGCTGATCCGTCGTTCCACGAGCAGGACGGAATCCGCATTGTTCCTCCTCAATCTGAGGTTCGACAATCGGCCTGACCCTCCTTTCGAGTACCTTGGAGTAAACTTTCCCAGGGAGGCTGAGTAGTGTGATGCCTCTGTAATTGGCACACACCCTCTGATCCCCCTTTTTGAAAAGGGGGACCACCACCCCGGTCTGCCACTCCTTCGGTACTGTTTCCGACTTCCACGCAACGTTGATGAGACGTGTCAACCATGACAGTCCCTCAACACCCAGAGCCTTCAGCATTTCCGGGCGGATCTCATCCACCCCCGGGGCTTTGCCACTGTGGAGTTGTTTGACGACCTCAGTGACCTCCCCCCGGGAGATTGGCGTTGATCCCCCGTCATACTCCAGCTCTGCCTCTAACATAGAGGGTGGAGTTGTCGGGTTCAGGAGTTCCTCAAAGTGTTCCTTCCAACGCCCCAACACTCCATCAGTTGAGGTCAACAACGTCCCATCCTTACTGTACACAGCTTGGATGGTTCCCTGCTTCCCCCTCCTGAGGTGTCGGACAGTTTTCCAGAACAACTTTGGTGCCGCCCGAAAGTCCTTCTCCATGTCTTCTCCGAACTTCTCCCACACCCGCTGCTTTGCCTCGGCCACGGATGAGGCTGCTGCCCTTCGGGCCTGTCGGTACCTTGCAACTGCCTCGGGAGTCCCCCGGGATAACAAATCCCTGAAGGCCTCCTTCTTCAGTCGGACGGCTTCCCTGACCACCGGTGTCCACCAGGAGGTTCGAGGGTTACCGCCCCTTGAGGCACCTAGGACCTTGAGACCACAGCTCCCCGCCGCGGCTTCGGCAATAGAGGCTTTGAACACCGACCACTCTGGTTCAATGTCCCCAACCTCCACAGGAATGCCCGAAAAGCTCCGCCGGAGGTGTGAGTTGAAGGCCTCCTGAACTTGGGCCTCCTCCAGACGTTCCCAGTTCACCCGAACTACACGTTTGGGCTTACCAGGTCTATCCAGAGGCTTCCCCCGCCACTCGACCCAACTCACCACTAGATGGTGATCAGTTGACAACTCCGCCCCTCTCTTTACCCGAGTGTCCAAAACATACGGCCTCAGGTCCGATGATACGATAACGAAATCGATCATGGACCTGAGGCCTAGGGTGCTCTGGTACCACGTACACTTATGAGCATCCTTATGTTCGAACATGGTGTTTGTTATGGCCAATCCATGACTAGCACAGAAGTCCAGTAACAAACCACCACTCCGGTTCAGATCAGGGGGGCCGTTCCTCCCAATCACGCCCCTCCAAGTGTCTCCATCATTGCCCACATGTGCGTTGAAGTCTCCCAGCAAGACTAAGGAGTCCCCTTCAGGAGCCCCATACAGGACTCTTTCCAGGGTCTCCAAGAAGGCCGAATACTCTGAACTGCTGTTGGGTGCATAAGCACACACAACAGTCAGAGTTTTCCCCCCCATAACCCGCAGGCGTAGGGAGGCGACCCTCTCGTCCACTGGGGTAAACTCCAACAACGAAGCACCTAACCGGGGACTTGTGAGTATCCCCACACCCGCCCGGCGCCTCACACCTTGAGCAACTCCGGAGAAGAATAGAGTCCAACCCCTATCCAGAAGTAAGGTTCCAGAGCCGACGCTGTGCGTAGAGGTGAGCCCAACCAGATCCAACTGGTACCGCTCCACCTCCCGCACAAGCTCCGGCTCCTTCCCCCCCAGAGAGGTGACGTTCCATGTCCCCAAAGCCAGCTTCTTCCGCCCGGGTCTGGTCCGTCGAGACCCTCCGCTTTCACTGCCACCCTTCTGGCAGCGCACCCGACCCCATCGATGTTTCCCGTAGGTGGTGGGCCCGCGGGACGGAGAAGCGGAGGTGTTGCCCACGTTGCCTTTTCGGGCTGGGCCCGGCCGGGCTCCGTGGCAAGCCCGGCCACCAGACGCTCGCCGACGAGTCCTCCTTCTGGGCCTGGCTCCAGAAGGGGACCCCGGGCTTCCTCCGGGCCGGGTATCCTCACTTCCTGTGTCGTCTTTCATGAGGTCTTTTGATTTTGTCCATATTTGTCCATATTTGGGCGAGCTCGACTGACGCTGATGTCATTGTTTTATCAGAAACATGGCTAAACTGTTTAGCCAGGCTATTTTGGCCTCTGACATTGCCTTAAATGGTTATAATGTGTATCGTACCGACCGGCCTAATAAAGGTGGTGGTGTTGCCATTTATGTTAAGAATAAGTTCAGTGTAACCACATTAGTTTCCAAATCTATCAGTAAGCAATTTGAATTTTTAGCCTTAAATATAGAAGTGGCAAAGGGTCAACAGGTCATGGTCGTGGGCTGTTACAGACCCCCCTCAGCTGTCAAAGACTCCTTCTCTTCGCTAGCAAATCTTTTATCGCAACTAGACTACAAGGAAATAGTGCTACTTGGAGATTTTAACTGGGACTGGTTAACTGCAGTGTCAGAGGATTTTAAAAACCTTTGTATCTCTTTAAATGTTACTCAGATTGTTGACAGTCCTACTCGCCCTAACATTAAGTCCCCAAATAAATCCTCCCTAATTGATCTCATTCTAACTAATATTCCCTATAAATACTTATCTGTGGGAGTATTTGCGAATGATCTGAGTGACCACTGTGTTGTAGCCACAATTAGGGACACAAAAGTCTAAAAGGTTAAACCACGTATTATCATCAAGAGAGACATAAAACATTTTGTGGAGCAGGGTTTTGTGCATGATCTGTTTGGGTTTGATTGGGGAAAAATCGATTTGTGTGCTGATGTTGAGACTGCATGGTCTTATTTTTATCTTGGTTTTATGGAGATCATTGATAGACATGCACCCCTGCGTACATTTAGAGTGAAGGGACGAGACAATCCTTGGTTTTCTGCTGAACTGTCTAGTCTCCTGCATGAGAGAAACAAGGCCTGGGCAAAGGCTAGGAAATCAGGCTCAGAGGTAGAATGGCTGCGTTTTAGGCAGCTAAGAAATAGATCTTCACATGTCAAAAGTGCTAAATCTAAGTATTATCTGTCAGTTACCACAAAGAACCTGAACAACCCTAGAAAATTCTGGAAAGCCATAAAATCGATATCCACCGGTGATATCCGTAATGAGCTACCTCCATGCCTTACCACAGCATCTGGCACTATATCGGACAGGGCTACCATGTTAAATTGTTTTAATGAGCATTTTGTGTCCTGTGGCTTTCTGTTTCATTCCGTTTCTAATTCTGCTTTTGTGAACACCACAGTCGGTGACACAGAACAATGTGGTCTGGAAAACCCTTTCAGTTTTACTCCTTTTACTGTTGATGTTGTTCGTGAAGTCTTAACCAAGCTAGATCCTAAAAAGCCGGCTGGTCCGGACAACGTAGAACCTTTCTTTTTAAAGATAGCTGCAGATTTTATTGCTCCACCTCTTACTACTCTATTTAACCTCTCTCTCAGCACGAACAAAATCCCAAAAGTATGGAAGTCTGCTTATGTCCTGCCACTACTAAAAGGAGGGGAGGCCACCTTATTAAACAATTATAGACCCATCTCTAAATTGTCAGTTCTGGCTAAGGTTCTTGAACGCCTAGTGAGTGAACAAGTAAAGGAGTTTATATGTACAAATGACATCCTGTCTAAACATCAATCGGGCTTCAGAAAGCAACATAGCACCATCACTGCCACAATGAAAGTGGTAAATGATATTACGAGTATTTTAGATAATAAGCAGAGTTGTGCAGCTCTATTTGTTGACCTATCCAAAGCTTTTGATACCGTCGATCATCGCATTTTGAAGCAGAGGCTGGTCAGTATAGGCATATCCAGCCATGCAGTGGGGTGGTTTGTGAACTACCTCTCTGAAAGGTCCCAATGTGTTCAGTTTGATGGGCTGTCTTCTGAGTGGTTAAACATCACTAATGGTGTACCACAAGGTTCAGTTTTAGGACCACTTTTATTCTCTATCTATATTAATAGTTTAGGTGAAAATGTCGAAGGACATACCGTTATGTACTGTGCAGGTCCCTCGATTAACGAGGCTGTTGTTAAATTACAGGCTGTTTTTAACATTATTCAGGCTCAGCTCTCTGAGCTTAAGCTTCTTTTAAATGTGGATAAAACCAAGGTAATGCTCTTTTCTAAAGCTAAAGCTAAAAATACACCGGAGACTGCTTTGGATATTATATCTACGCAAGGAGTACAGCTTGAGGTGGTTACCTGTTACAAATACTTGGGTATCTGGCTTGATGATTGTCTCACTTTTAAATTTCATGTAAATAACCTGCTTAAAAAGCTGAGGGTTAGGCTAGGTTTCTTTTACAGAAATAAGTCCTGTTTCTCGCTTGAGGCCAGGAAAAGGCTAGTCACTGTGACCTTTTTACCTGTGCTGGACTATGGTGATTTGATGTATATGAATGCACCTGCCAATTACCTGAGCAAGTTAGATGCTGCGTATCACAGTGCTCTGAGATTTTTGACAAATTGTAAAGCACTTACGCATCACTGTACCCTGTATACCAAGGCGGTTTTGCCATCACTTACTGTACGGAGGCTCAGTCACTGGTACTTTTTCATTTACAAAGCCATGTTGGATAAACTACCATCTTATATCTGCTCCCTGATCTCTCTGCGAATTGAAAGTACTTATTGCCTGAGATCGCATGCTGTGGTTTTATTAAATGTGCCAAGTGCTAGGACTGTCTTAGGGAAGAAAGCTTTTAGATGTGCAGCTCCACTAACATGGAACAGTCTGCAAAAAGAAAGGAAAATTACCAAGCTAGTACCACTACATGTTTTTAAAGCTCGGTTGGATGCTACAAAATCAGATGCTGTTGGTACCTGTACATGTGGTTAAATATGTAAATTGTAATCCCTGTACATGTTGCTGTATGATGTCCTTTTGTTGTTCTGTTGTTAATGTTTTTATGTCTTCTTGTGGAACCTACTGCTGCAGGTCTCCCTTGAAAAAGAGATCATTGATCTCAATGGGATTTTACCTCAATAAATAAAGGTTTTGAATTGAATAACACCACCACAGCATGCAGATGGGGAGGCTAAAACACAAGATGAATTATTGTTGTTAATATAAAATCATGAACATGTGTCGGTGCATGTAGTTGCTTGTGTTTTGTGAGCGGATGTCTGTGCATGAGAGCGATTCCTAAGCTTTCAAAACACATCAGAGCTTCTCTCTCCATTCGAAAGAAAAAGAGGATTAAAAGAATAGACTTATACAGATGTTTTGGCAACTATTTATTCAACAATTTTCATTTCATACATGAGAACGAACCTCTAAATTAAATATAATAAATCCCACAGACAATGGGGAAAAAACACCTTCATTACGGTGCTAAATATCAAATCAAGCCCTCTCAGTATAGCTTGATAAGAAACCCATTATTTCACCAAGGTACATGTGTCTAACTCGAATCCTGATCTTTACTGTGGATATTTTGTATTTTGTGAGTGATAGTGTAGTATGACTTGTTTCATCTAAGTACTGATATACAGAAAGATGCGTGTTGCTACAAGGAAACATTATGAAATAGAGCAAAAGCATTGAACTGCTTACATAGCATAAGCTAAATTCAGGTAACATTGCGTATCAACACAACTTCTATCATTCTTGAAAACTCGTATTTCTAAATGTCAGTATTTCAAGTCAGTGATCATATAAAACAATGTCTCTTAAGTCTAATATCCCAGTGATAGCAAGATGACAATTACTGAAGAATCACTGAATAGTTTTATTAACATTGCGATAATCTTAAACTCAACAAATACATGGTGTCGGCATTCAGGGACGAGCAGAGTGATCAGTGCTCACAAGTCCCCATTTTAAGACAGAAAACAAACAAACTCAAAAATAATCTCTCTAAATGAAATATTTTCCTGAGATGCAAAAAAAAAGAAAAAGAGATATAATAAAATCAAATCTTGACACGTGATTGTGTCACATGTTTTGTCATCTTTGTGATGATATGGAGATTAAGCTGATTGGTTTTAGTGTCAACAGTGCAGAGGGACAAAGAAGTGCTGCACAGCAAAGACCGGAAGGGTCAGAGGAGGAGCGTTAGCGCTGGACCGAAACATGCCATGCTATCATCACTTCTGTGGAGACCAAGACCATCATTATTACCAACCATTATTTAAAACAAGATTTCAACCAGTAAAGTATTTCAGACAGATTATGACTCAAAGTGGCCATTCCTTTCTTATACATCCCTTTTAGGTGAGGGATCCAAAGTGGTTATTTTACTTGATATGGGCCTCTAATTTCCTGAAACTGGAGACAATTGCTTGCGCTAACTTAGACGAGAATTCACGTGTGTGTCTGCCCCAACTGACTGCAATACTTTGTGACCAGAGAGGCTCTTCTGGGGCAGTGCAGTGTGTGTAAAGGATGTAGCGGGATGAATACATCATGCAGTATCAGTAGGTGGAGTTTGGACAAGCTTCAATAATAACCAATCACATCAGCTCGTCTCATCCCTCATTAAAAGAAGCAGACAGGCAGGAGGAGGGCAGAATAACAAATTGGAGGTGCAAGGCACAATAAAACAGCTCCCGAAATATGCAGCCAAGGATGTTCTGATGTCCCTTTTCAATGTAAAATGTAAGTTTCAGGATACACTGAAACCCTCTGATATAATGTTATTTGAATTATAACTGAACTTAGTCCCCATCGACGGTAACTTGTAGCTTAATATATTGCTAGCATTACTGTTAACAGTTGCCCTACACAGGTGGAACACACATAAGACTACAATTCAGCCTACATGAGAGATATTTTCATGATTGTGTACAGGTCTTTTTTTGTGCAACCACTCACGTGAAAATTGTTCACGAAACTGTGTGCAATTTCATGCCGAAATGACTGCCAGTATTGCACTTCCTGATCTGCATTAACAAGTCATCTCAGCTGCACCACTCCCACCTTCAGACAAACAAAGTGGCTTCGTTTGGAGCTGGGCAATTTAACCAAACAGAAGCCAGTCTATAATTGACGAGTGCCTGAAGAAAATTGCATTGTATTTTAGCGCTATAACTGTATGCCGCCAGGATGAAATTAGAGGCCCATCATTTGCCGGACATTAACCAAACGCATATACAGTATGTTGGAACGCAAGGAGGCAAAAAGTTTAAAGCTTAGTTTCAACCGACAAAAAAAAAATGTATTGGACTAATGACCAACCAAAAGATGTAACACAGCTACAGTTGATCATAGTAAAATAGTGCATGATGGTATGTGCCAGGCTGCTAGAATAACAAATTAAAAAAGATTCAGGTTCTGTCTAACTATCATGAAAAGTAATTTGAAACTAATCAGCTCATTACTTTCACCTCAAAAATATTTACATGTGGTTTTCAGAAAGGAAAAAACAGATTACACCAATTACTAAGAAATATCCATCAAATTAGTCAGAGTGCATCATTCAGTAAATGGCACCTGTTTCAGTTCTAAACACCAACTCGTCATGTCAGACCCGGTTATTTGTGAGTGTTCATTTAATATAAAACGGCCTGTTCCTCTGACTTCAGAATCAACAAATCCATTCAACCACTCTCTTATTTCTAAGATGGATGAAACAACAGAACATTTAATTGACACCGTCATTGATTTAAGACACAATGAAAAGAACAAGAGATAAAAAAGTAAAAAAAAGACATAACACTATTGTGATAAATGTACCTATACACACATGTGATACAGAAGGTTTTTAAGAACGCTTTAGTGCAGAAGGATAATGTGGTGAGGCTGAAGTCAAATCTGTAAATAGTTCAATATTGATTCAAGTGCACTGAAATGATTCAATGTGGCAACTGTGGCTAAGCTTTTGCATTTTTAAATAACAAATCATTAAAATCAAATCATTAAAATGTTTAAAATGTAATATGCAACCTAACTTCTACATCAGTGGTGACATGTTTAATGATTCCCAACTTGTGATTCACTCCAGCAGCTCGAGTCCAACACATAGAGAAAGACCTTACTTGCTGACCTTATTTGCATAATGTTGTAAATTGGCCATCGAATTGGAGACAGCTGGGCCCAGTATTTTATTGCCCTTGGTAATAATTTGCTCCCTTTTAGTAGATTAGTGCCTTGCGTTTAAGTTTCAGTTCCAGAGGCCTCAGTGTTTATCCGTCTTTCATGGGAAACTAAATCAGCCAAATGTGTTCAATCTGATGAAAGACGACTGGCAGGGATATATGAAAAGAAACAGAAGTTGTCTCCAAGGATATGTTTCGTTTGTGTGGGAAACTTTTTCCGCCTCCAGCTTGAAGGTAACGTTTCTTTGAAAGTGTTTCAACTCTGATTTGAACTTTAGGGATTGAGAGACCACATTTTTTACAACATCAAATCCTTTTGAATTTTAGCACCACAATCACAAGAAGCCACGACTCTCCAAAATGAAGTTACAAACATACTTTCATTGCGGTTCTCTCTCAAATAACTTCAGTTTAAATAAATTAAATATGATAAAAGAACCAAACAAAAACATGCTAATGTGTATAACCGAAGTTTAGTTTTCACACATTATATACATGCCTTGTGCCAAAACAAAATACATTTGTTTAAAATTGTTCCAATAAGTATTATGCACTGATAAAAATGAAAAGAAAAGTAAATAGATAGGGTGGCTAATATACAAATTTGAAGGAATCCAGAATTTAACAGCAATTTTCACAATCAACCACATTTTAGCGTACACAATACACAGCAGGGAGCTTAGAACCATTTAAAAGAAAAATATTAAAAACATTTCCTTTTTTTATATAAAAACATGATTTACCTTACAGTTTCAAAAAAATTCACTGATTTATCTTTCTCCAGAATTGAATCAAAGACAGCCTCAGCATCTCTCCACTGTCCATTTGAACAGAAGAAACATTCCCAAGGCAATCCAGTTGTTAGCAAGGGAACACAGTTTCTCATTCAGACATTTTGTGCTTCTCTATTTATCTTCAGTTTTTAGTTTTTGGAAAGGAGCCCCCTGCAGATCTATGACCCAGCACTCACACACTATTTTCTTTTTTTCTCCTCTTTTTTTGCTTGAAGACCCCATGAAATGGAAATCGAAGCGCAGGTCATGGAGAGTGACTCCAACATAATGGAAACAAGAAGAGCAGTTATGCAGTATAATGGGGAGAGTTTCCGCCATGTTGGTGATATATACAGTTTAACTAAATAGTTCAATTGAGATAAAAATACAGAAAATGTGGTTTTAGTCAAACTGAGGTTATCACTATTTGTATAAAATATTATTTTATTTTATTATTTTTGAGCCAACACAGGAATGTGTGTAGAAAACCTTGTTGAAAGCTGTCTGTACCTCAAGCTTAAAAGAGGTAACCATGATAAATCCATTATTAACAGGGGGGAAGAAAACTGATTTAACACTACAAAATGCATTTCCTCCTAACTTATTTTATTAACTTCTCATGGTTCATCTTACATTTCACGGGGTCCTTAAGTATTAAAATGAATAAATGGTGACATAAACACAAACCAAATAATTCAAAGTGAAAAACTCATTTCAATACAATTTATACAGCTTTTAGAGAGAGGAGATGTATTCCTTCTGTACACCTGAACCCTTTATATGAAGCACAAACTACTGTAAGCTGTCAAGAGGACCTTGAAGGTGTTGGTGTGCCGCTAAACTGCAGCCTGGACAGTGCAGGAATATACAGAGAAAAGTACATAGGGACAGCAGATTTAGCAAATGGTTTTATACACTTGATTGAGTTTAATTAATGGAATGCTTCATGTAGCATTTGTGTTTATTCTCTGCTCTAAACAATACAACACTACCCTTATAACCCCTACCCTAATAATGAAAATGATATGATACACTTATCTGACAAAGCTTGCTACAGTGTTACACAAAACCTTCTTCTTATCTTACAAGGGTCAACTGTTTAATTACAAGTCTATTTAGAGGGGGATGGGGTCGGGGGACGTGGATCTAAACGTACCATATTCAGTGTGATAGACATGTATAAGGCGTAAACAGCAAAGATCTTCAGTAAAATAAAAAAAGACACAATGCATAATCAAAGAAGCTGTGAGCTAAGCAATGAAATGACGGTCCAGTTAACCCATCTACAAAGCATTTACATCGCTACTGACAGACGATACATGAAGGCATTGACAGAAGTTCAATGGCGTCTGTATTTTTAGGCACCGTGTTGATGTGACATATGATCATGTGTTTGTGGACGTGTGTGTGAACAAAGGGGATATAGTGTGTGTTTGTGTGTCTGCTTGGAGGCGAAACAGCAGAGAAGATGAAGAAGGGCTCATGTAAGAAAGCAGTCATGGTAGATATACAGACTTCCAGGCATTCACGCCAAAGGTGAGGGACAATATGAGAACGGGATAATTTCGCCAGCGACTACAAGCTGCCTGTGAAAACCGGCCGCCAAAGAAAAGAAGAAAGCAATAAAGAAATAAAGGACACGATGTAAATGATAGACAAAAGGCAATGATAGGAAAACACTTGGGGAACTTCTCTTGTCTGTGGACTGCCTGCGGGTTTCTTGTTGATACGGCGGGGGCAGTTGTCAGAGGTGGAGAAGAAGAGAGAGAAAAAGAGATACAGAGATTGAAAGAAGGCTTAAGGGAAAGAGGCAGCAGCTCCCCCTGCAGTCTAAATGAAGTATTCTTTCTTTTCTTCTGCGTGAGCATGGTTGCCCTCGGCGTTGATGATGGCTGTGTCGGCGTCGGGCGCATCGTCCGCTCCTTTGGCCTCGTTCGTCAAGTAAGTTCCTGAGAAAACGAAAAACAAACCTACATCAAGGAAAAACAAATACTGAGCAGCCCGGCATGGCGTCTGCTGCCCGGGGCGAAACAACAACAACATCAATAATATCAGCAAACGGCTATATAATTCATCCAATGAGAGGCTAGGGTAGGACATGCAAATACAGCTGAGCATTAGAGAGTACAACCTTGCATTCTTTATTATTTTTGAATGATGGAAGTTAAGGCTCAAAGTCGGACATCGAAATGATATAAAACACGACTCAATTTAGGAGCATCAGCGTTGGAAACTGACCATTACTTTTTAACCCAGCATTTTTTGCTGTTGCCACTTCCTTTCCGGCAGAGTTGCTACATGTATTACCCAGACATTAAAGAAGATCGGAAGGTTGTGAGTTCAAATCCCGCCAGGAACACCACTCAAGTGTACCCTTGAGTGAGGCACTTAGCCCTTAGTTACTCCAGGGAGAATGTAATCGGTAATTGTAAGTCGCTTTGGATAAAAGCTAAATGTAATGTTAAGGTCAGAGTTATGACTGAGTGCACATTTTGACAACAATCACGACCAAGGGTTAACAGTTATACATTTGTATAGCCCTATTACTCTCCCAAATATAACATGACGTGTTTCACGTTTAATGGATGATAAACCAGTGAGTTATTTGTATGCACAAGGGACACCACACTATGTGCACATCAACAACATATCCTTTAATGCATCCTGTGTGTAGGACTTAAGCCTCCATTCTTTTTCCTCCATTGGTATGTTGCTTGGGATTTGGGGAGGGACTCTGATGTCTAATGGGACAAGTAGGACATGCTTCTGTTGCTCCATGAGCCTTGAGAGGTCTGGTCCACTGTGGTTTTACCTTTATGCCTGGCCAGGTATCTTCCCAGAACAATGATTAGACACAGGGTGACGAAGACGACTACAGCCACCACTCCTCCGATCAAGGCATGGTCCGTGCCGTGCTGCCCAATGGCGTTGGGATCTGAGGAGGGATAGAGAGAGAAACAAAGAGAGCAGATGAAGGCACTGTTGTTGATGTGAGGGACTCAGGGCAGGGGGAAAGCAAAATACAGACAATTCAGACAGAGGAGGAACAAATATGATTATTTCCAGCTCGTTCCTGCTCTAATGAGCTGCTGTCATTCCTCTCTGCTTTCACATCATGCAGTCATAGCAGAGCTTGTGAGAATAATAACAAAGAGAGAGAGAGGAGGAGGGACGGACACCACATTGACACAAAGGGCGACTATAGGCAGACACACATTCGCCCTGTAAAATGAAGGGGGAAAAAAAGAAGTGAATAATTCAGGATCACCCACACTGTGCTGCAGCAGTCCCCATGCAAACCAGGGTGGCGGTGGAAGAGTAGTACACAGTAAATAAATCATCACGTGGAAATAAAAAGGAAAGATCAATCTTTCTCTGTCCCGTCGACGAAGGGTTGTTGTTTGGAAATGAATTGGGTGTTAGGCAGTCGCTACAGGTCCCCAGCTGTTGGAAAAGCAGTGGAATTATAGCAGAGTCATGAGAGAGTGAAGACGAGCCTGTTCACGCCTCATGCAAAAAACCCATCAAAGGTTTCCTCTTGATTTAAAAAGAAAAATGCTTATTTCCTTCTTTCAACCTCAACTCCCTTTTCCACAAAGTCTGGCTAGCAGGTTATTTGAGTTAAGAGTGAGGACGTGACGCTGACGCTGTCCACTGTAGGCGAACGAAAAAAGGTTGACAGTGACAGCGGTGGGGGAGATGGGTAATGGAATAGCCTGTATTATTCATATCAGTCCATGACACCTGAGAAATTAGCACTCATCTCATTATCCTCCTCCGAGTGCCAGGGCATGCCGAAAACCCACCCTGTCACCCTGTGTGTGTATGTGGGCTCATGATAGCTGAAATATGTCAATGTCAGGGCACGGTAATAGAAGGGTGGGTTAATACACACAGCACACGTCCTACACTGAGACACGTTCTCTTCAGTATTCGCCTTTACTTTCTGTGTCCGCCCATGTGGCCGAATTGAACAGCTGGCCTGCTCTCGCTCCATAACTCTCCATGGTCTGAGTGACCAGGCCGTCATACTTCACTGGCTCCCAGTGGACAAACACACACCCTTAGCGACACACGCGCTCGTACACAGCGGTGTGCGCGGCGTGGTTTCACTGTGCTGCAGTTCTGCTTGGTCAGTGGAGCAGAGCGTAGAGGAATGTTCCCCTGGCACGGCCCAGCAGGGCGAGGACTCAGGCGTTTAGTTACACACATGGTTGTGTCTCCTCACCCCATCTGTCAGGACAGTGAGCGTTTCTTAACCGTCACACACACTCTCTGTCCTTCTGCTGCGCTTCAATACGGCTGTTGCAACACGGTGCGGGCACAAACAAGCCATGACAGCTATATGTCTGCCTATAGAGAACTACAAGCAGTCATGTCCTAGAGAAATTCTGAAATGCTGCTACTACTCACTGCTTTAAAGGTCTTCTTTCACGCACAATGCACTTTTTGATGTATTTTATACATAAATGTGTCCCCGGTGTGTCAGGGAACTCACAAAGTGTCAGAAAATACAACCCTCTCTCTTTCCCTCTGTACCCAAATCTCTTAAAACGGGGGTACAGAATCAGCGTTTCTCTAACAGGGCTGAAATAGAGGGATATGAGGGATGTCTAAAATGCATGATCTGTTTGGTATTGTGAGCAAAACACATCATAGATGTTTTTTTATATATTTTATATATCTGAGATCCATAATATATGCCTAAAAATAGCAAGATAGGAGTTCTTTAAAGGAATACTCATTTACAGTTTCTTCACAAATAACAATATTTTTCTAGTGCCTCCTTAAAGCTCAGAAAATAATCATGTGTCGTGATTTACTGGGAAAGTGACAATTGTCTGGCACACACTGAGCATATGGATCAATGGCTGCGAAGCAGATTATGCTGCAGAATCGTTTGAAGGGTTTCAACAGGTGTTTTTAAGCTTGGTTCTTCCTGCCATGAATGCATCACTATCTCGTAGTTACTTTAAACCCAGGGTGACGACAGCACTCGTCTGCGAAAGAAACAAGCGACACAATTTAAAGTGGAACTGTAATGATTTTTCAGTTTGTTTACTGGTCTTGGGGAGTATGTGTGAAAAAAGGAAGACGAATGCAAGGAAGGGAAAAATAAATGACGGTTACTCTGGATGTGCTGTATCAGTTTTGAACTTATATTTAAAAATTGTCCATATAAAGTCCGACAATGTTACAGATGGAAAATGTATTCATTGGTCTTTGGCAGGGGGACCATGAAGCTGAGGGGGTCTTTACGGCCCCTACACACGGCGGCGTGCGTTGCCGCTTCAACGCTTCTGCCCATTCACTTTGAATGGGGTGACGTCACGATTCGCCGAACTGCATTGTGGGAGCAAAGCGTAGCTTCTCTCGAGGTGCTCGCTGCAAAAGTAGAGCAATGTTCTACTTTTGCCGCCTCGACGGAGGCGTCAGCCAATCAAATCCCTCGTATGTAAATCTGACAGTACAAGCAGTAGCCAATCAAACCGGGTGTAAGTTGGGAGAGCCAGACCGCAGTTATTTCCCATATGTCAACAAAAGGAGGAGAAAATGATCGTGGCGGTAGGGAACATACAGGGATACAAACCGGAGGAGCCAGGCATGGGGGGAGGTGGCAAAGACAGTGGGGGAAACTGGTAGGTTTTCGCTTGTTTGGGGAGTTTATATCCAGTGTACTTTGTTTGAATGGACAGCTAGCAAGCATAGACAGTATATTTAGCCAGCATGGATGTAGCATGAATGCTTTGCTTTGTATGTCCGGGGCGGGACATTTATGTGGTTGGTTGTTGGTCGGGCTGCTCGCGTTGACTCCCCAAGCTCAAGACACGCCCACCGCCAAGCGGCAACGCACGCCGCTGTGTGTAGGGGCCATTAGGGTTACAAAAGGGTGCCAAAAAACTATTGCTTGAAAATAATTAGTTTTGTTTTTAAATATGACAACAAATTCATTACAGTAACATGAATCCGACATATTAGCAGTAAAGATAAATTGGCCTATTTGTAGAAATGTTTTTATCTACACAACATTAGTAATCGACAGATTGTTGCCCACTAATCCTCATGCTATAATGTGATCAAGCTAACATGCTAAATCGTCTACAACACATAATTTGAATAGCTTAGTTTTGCAGTATTAGTATTTTATATTTCATAAAAGGGTTTGTTTATACATGGCACTTCAAGCATTAATATGCAACTCAATTGTATTGTATATGTAGAGGGGGACCTGCTCTTTCAACTAAGGGTTTCTTGGCCTGAAAAACATTTAAGACCCCTGGATTAAAGGATCTTTCAAGCCAACTTGGGGTGCATATTTGACAAAGAAGGATATATTTGTCGTGGTCTATTCCATTAACTTGATACTTATGAGGCAACAGAAGCAGGTGGCCTGAATTCATCACAACTTTTTAAGGTATAATTACTTCTAATGCTGTCAAAAAATGGTTCCTTTATTCTGTTCTAGCCCTCTCACTCATGGAAGGAGAAAAGTACAGCATGATGTACGAAGACACACTGAGAGAGGATATGAAAAAAGTGAAGATGGATAGGGAAAGGCTGCATTTTGAGTCGGAGCAAGGGGAAGAGGACAAGGGGAAGAGGACAAGGGGAAGAGAGATTTAGAGCGGAGGGTTATACATTTTCATGGCTCCAGAACACATTATGTTTTAATAAGTGCACATGCATTCTTTTCTGACGATTAAATATGAGAGGGTGGCAGAGCAAACTCCTCTTTAATATTTACAACCCTCCTTATCGCTTGGCCCTGCGAGTTGGGCTTTTTTAATATATATTATATTAAATATTAATATATGAAATGGGTTCACGGCTTCTCTGAGTCACTGCTTGGTCGAACTTTACCAGTGTTGCTCCTAAACTCTGTGACTAACTCCTGCTCTGATCTGTTTCACTGAAACTGGCAACATATGGTACTGTGAGAGAATATGTGACAGTGAAACTGTGTGGGTCTTCAATGGGATGTGTGAAGGCAGCGAATGGGAAACATGGAGTCACATTATCATGGCATCCTGCACTTCAAAAGCATGTGGGAAGGCTGCAGTACATTTTAGGACAAACTCCCAGAAAAGTTTTTCGTATGTGAACAAAATAATGGTAAGTCTGAGATTGGATCCAGAAAGGTTGGATAGAGATTTGGAAATGAAGTGCAAAGGAACATTATTTGCTCAAATACTCCATCAAGGGCTCAGCTGGAGAGAAATGATGAGTCTACAAGAACAAACCTCCCGACCTCCTCCTTCAATCAGGTCATCACTCTTGTTTTATAACAGCCGGATATGACCTTGCTTTCAACATAATTATAAATCAAGTGGTGAATTTCTTTACCCTGCATAAATGATATGAAAGGAACATCTATTAAATATCCAAGAATGTAAGCTGAGCAGTCTGAGTACTAATGGGTTTAGTTTGGTTGATTTAATTAGTTGGAGATGATACCAAAGAATAGCACATTTTGTCAGAGTATCTCAAGCTGTTGTAAGCATACATGAGTAAAGTTGTCTAAATATGTCATTTTCTCACAAGCTTTTTCATTGCAAACAGACATGAAACATTTCACAGAACGGTTGCTATGATGTTTTAGGTTCAGCAAAGTATACACTACTAACACTGTAAACGGGTGTGGGCAATATATATTCACTATCCTTGTATACACTTGCTTAAATAGGTCTCCTGCTGCTCTTAAAATCCAACAGAAAACAACGATGCTACAGCTTTTTATGTGAGCAGCCAGTAGGGCACCACTTAGCCAAAGAAGGCTTGTTAGAAGGCAACTCACTGCATGCCTGCGTGTCCTTCTATCATTCTTCAAAGACCATATTCTCTGTGTATGTCTGCAGAGCTTCACAGGAGATGTTTGCCCTTCTGTAAAGTATTGTTCCAGGCTCTCTAGGGCCTGACACTGTACCATCCTCTGAGCTGCCTTTCATCTTTTAAATTAACAATCTCAACTGATCAGGGTCCTTGATCATATTAGCATGCAATTCAAATGGTCTTTGCATACTGTA
Source organism: Pseudochaenichthys georgianus (assembly GCF_902827115.2). Taxonomy (NCBI): domain Eukaryota; kingdom Metazoa; phylum Chordata; class Actinopteri; order Perciformes; family Channichthyidae; genus Pseudochaenichthys; species Pseudochaenichthys georgianus. The sequence goes on from NC_047516.1 coordinate 20,022,979, forward strand.
GCTTAACATACATCCCATTCTCTTGTTCTTTTAAATGTGTTAATATTACAATTCTTTGTCCTCTATCTTTTTACTTTTGAATTACACCTTTTGATTTCTATCTTAGCTATGTATAGCTCAGTGAAGCAATGGTTTCAGTTGCTCTGATCAATAAAGCAAGCTGGCTTAAGCACGGGCTTATGGAGCTGCAGTGTCCTTGTGTGTATGGGTCAGAGAATCTTTAACTGTGAGTCTTTTTTTCTCATATCGTGCTTTGCAGTTAATATGACATTTCCCCTCCGAGACGAAGATTTCCCCTAAGATGTGCCAAACTACAACAAGAACAAATAAATAAAACCTTAACTTAAATGGCTTCCCACTGCACATTACATCATTAAATGTGAAACTTAAAGAGGCACATATGACTCGGCATGAATCCTGCTGCAATGAAGTTAAAGTTAGAGATACACAAGAAAGTGCCTGCAAATAGAAAGTTAAAAAGCGCCTGCAGACTTCACTTGTTTGATGAGTCAATTACCCACAACTTCTTTGGCTTCGACTGGAAATTCACCAATCTGCATCTAATGCTGCCGCTACTGCCAAGATGAAAGTGTCCGTCGAGGCTGGAGCAAAGGGCCAAACGACACATGTGCATACACTTTTAAATGCATGCACACATAGTTACTGTAGAAAAACTCAAAAGAGAAGACTTTTTGGAGACACGTGTTTGTGTTTTATGCACATTATTGCCTGCTGGGTCAAAGTGGATTAATTAGATTCTGAAAACCAATTACTTCTGCTAATCATTCAATAAAGCCCACACGTGGACTTGTGCACTATCCTGAATATTCAACAACTCCCTTCTCTCTTCTCAGATTAAAAATAAATTGTGGTCAACAGGGTAACAGCATGAAGTTATAAGCAATGCAAGATAATTAATCATAGAAATTCATTAAGTTGCAAGAATCTATCTATCAAAGCAGCTCCATGTCCAATACAATATAACAAAGGAAGAGGCAGCGAGATGACATCAATGTTACACCTGTGGTAACTCAATCATGACCATATTGCTGCTGCCTTTCAGAACAAAGAAACCGCATTATGAAGAATTGCATTGTGTAAGCTAACGGTAGCACTAGCCAACACAACGATGAGTGATCTTGGAGGAAACAAGTTGCAACCACAAACCTAACAATTCCCTGAGAGGGGAAAAAGCAGGGGAAAATTAATAAAAGACACATGAAGTTTAGACTGGCTCCACTGTGTGAGGGCCCATTTAAGACGGCTGAAAGAGTCCCCTGCCACGGAAAGGCAATGAATAGAAGAGCTATTACATGTAATTCATAACACTAGCCCCAGGATCTAATGATTGCTCTTCATCCAGTTCTACACTCTGTTCCAAATTGTTGCTATAATTCTTCCCTAAAGCGAGTTAATGTGACAGGCCATCAATAATAATTGCCTTGCAATAAGTGGAAAGACCTTTGCATTATGTTTTAATTTCTTCTGTGCTCATCAGCTTTATGGTGGAAAGGATGTGGAAGCGAATGAGGAGATGGAGAGAAGAGGCCCTGTCCTCTTCAATATTTCACCCCCTCAGGGACGCTGTAACCTGAACCTAGCCACACATATCAACTAACCAATTGCCCTGGACACTTGCCCTCAAAAATATATGTCTTTTGATCATCATATGGTCTAACCGGTTCCCTCCATTTAACGCAAGATCAATAGCAATGGAATAAAGCCGTTACAAATCGCTCCAAGGAAGGAAAATTGTCCCCACCCTAATTTAATTTTCACAAGGTTTGTCCTCGGTCACAAGCAGAATGAATAGGTGAGTGTGGGGTTGAAGACATACAACATTATCTTTGGAGCGCAACCTTCCCTTTTAATACCTCACAATCTATATATCTATATTTAACAGCGTTATAGTGCGAGTCACTGAAACATGTCTGCAAGTTTTATTATGAACTCCATATTTTTTCTCCGTTTTTTTTCTTTAATTCTTAAGATGTGAAGGCTGAGACATTTGGTAAAGATAGATTTGAAAGCGAATAGTGAGTATTACGTATTTGTACTGTTCTCATGGCAGCTCTGGTTTTATACTGTGTTCTGTTGCTTGTGTTTTGCCGCATCTGCTCTTCGCTTCTAAACCAAAAGACAGTTGGAACCAATTAAAAACCTTTTCCATCTTTTGATATAAATGCCAATCAACTCAATGTATTTGTAAAAGAAATACGGTTCGTCCAATATTGATTCTTACACAAGTTGACTGAGACGACTGAAGAGCTTCAAGCTATATTTTACTTGTTGATCGATATGCAAATATAAACCCTCACATTAAACAAAGGATATGTGCTCTCCTTCCTCTGCTCTTAACACTCGCATATCTCTAAATATCTGTAGAGGTGAGACCAACACGATTTGTGTACGCCAGAAGCTGGATTTTCAGACCATTAGAAGAAAATCATCAGGGGAAGTCATTACTGTGGCCTCAAATAGAAAGCTCATGTAAGACTAGTGGGTCGATGTTTGAGCTGTCTTACCATAGATCAGCTGGCTCAAGTCCCAGGAGGCCAAAAAGGATAAGTTCTGTTTTAATGTCTTACTATTCATATGCAGCTTTTCAGCCGGTGCTCACTTGAAAAGGGACAACTCTTAGACTAATCCCAACTTTTGAACCCTGACCAATCCCTAGCCGCTGCTCTTGAATTCTCCTCTAGTGTGAAGCCAGTGCTATCAACTTCAAGAGAGGAAACACCCTTTGTGTTTAGCTTTAGAGTACCAACCCTTAAAATCACGATGTATTACCATGGTAACATCCAATGTTGCGCATTAACATAACTCAAATGGCAACCAGCCCTCTCGTATCACTTTATTAAAATGTTGCTATATATGTCATGGTCTACATTTTGATTTAGAGTCTTAAGGTTGCTGGTGCATTTGTTTATTTCTATCATGTTTTCTTCTCAGGAAACAACTAATGGACAAAACAAAAGAGAACTTTCACTCTGCGAGAGGAAGATGGATATTATTTTAGTTTTCCGTGTCCTCTCCACTGGCAGAGTGAGACACTATAGGCATGAATAATTGCTGTCTCCTCTGCAGTGGGCTTTTTTTCTGCGGCAATATCAGGCTACCGGGGCTGGCCACATGAATGCTGATTATGAGAAGTGCATAGTAAATATTTTAAACACCAAAGAAACCCTTGATTCAACCTTTTCAGCTCCACAAGGTCAAAGCTAATTTGCAAGCCATGAAAAGGCATTTGGCACATTTTTGAGCACTCGGTGATGGACGGGGAGAGAGTGTGCATGTGAGTGTGTTCGTGGAAAGGGGGGCGGGATGACATTGCATAGACCTCTGATACTTAGTGAAAGAGTTATTATAGCCATTAAGGTTGGCTGGGCCATTGAAGCAATGTGGGTGTTGGGCATACCTGCCAGCACTTCATTAATAACGTGAATCACAGACTGCAGGTATGCATCTTCCATGCTGTAGAGTCGGGATGAAAACCAGAGGAATATTGTGCATACCTTTACACTACAGCAAGTATTAAAGGCATGGGTTACTGTCAAATGTACATTCCCCAATAGAACCGCTGAGTCGACAGTATGAAACATTTATTCACTAATATTCCTTCAAGGATGACTTAAGGCCTCCATTAAACAGCAGATTAATGTTTGGTACTTATTCTTACTGTCACTAAGTCAGCGAAAATAAAACGTCTGTTTTTGTAAAATCATATTGAGAGAACCTCACATTTCCTATCTCGCAAACACCGTTTTCTTAATACAGAACATGAGATCCTATTGTGAACAAATTATTATGTAGAGAGAGAAAAAAGTCATTCTCACTTATTTAAATACAGCCTTGTTTCTCACCTTTGTGCTGGAAGTTATAAGGGTTATTATAAGAGTGAAATTAAGGCTATTTTTCGCACATCTGTGAAAAGCACAAGACTAACACCTATTGCATCTTGGCCTCAATCATTCATATTTTTCCTGGCATAAAAGTTCCAAAAGGGTAATTTATGAGAAAACATGTGAATCATTCATTACAATGAATATTAATGTTGGTTTGGATCAGTTTAATATAACCTCCAATTTGTTAGAATACAACATTGCCCCCAGGCCTAATGATAGTTCAGCATCCGGTCGGTCCAGCAGCCTCACTGTGCTTTCCCATTGGCCTGTGGTTGCCATGGTAGCTAACAGGGCTTAATAAGACAAAAAGACCTCTCTCTAGGACCTAATTTACAAATCATGTATTAACACTAAAGGTATTGGAGACTACCCTTTCTTACAAGAACAAGATATGTTTATATACAGTATATATATATTCTTTTTTTGTAAATAAAACTACGCCTTGGGCAAGATACTTTACCACAAAATGACTACCTAGGCATGTATACGTAAGTGTATGTAAATTGCTTTGGATAAAGAGCCAGCAGATAAAAATAACATGTTATATAATGACGGCGAATAAATATTCATAAGGATTTTAATATCTTATATGATTTTTAACTTAGGGTTCATTTAGGATGCAAGGTCTAAGGGGGTTGAGAAAATCTGTCGTTTTTTTTCTTATCTCAAAAAACGGTTTCTGTTTGCAAAGCACCACGTCGTTGCTAAAAGATGCAGGACTGGCACGAAGGAGCTCATCTGTCATATGATATGCTAATACTCTGAATACAGACGGTAGCGCTGATCCTACTGTGTATTTCAACTGCACAAGACAACTTTATTAAAAAGACAAAACGTCATGGTGCTGGTACAGCTCCACAGTTGTTTGCTTTCACCCAGAGCCTGTAAAAAGACCTGGTAATAAATCAAGTAGACACATGAAAGGAGATAGTGTAGTATCCTGTGACTAGGGACGCAGTGAAGGAGTCTGATATTTAGATTCCCTGAAGATACACTAAGAGGCTAAGCTTCTCTTGTGTCTCTGCACTACACAAACAGACATCAGAGAAGAATTGAGACATGCTGATGAGGAATATCCAACAACATGTGGAAGCGTGTTATCTCAAAGGGTCTTCAGAGAGATGTGAGCGTAGAAAGGAAAAGCGAGTGAGAGAAGAGCGAAACAGAAGCTTGGGTAGAAAGCAAAGCAGCGGAGGAAAAGGTAGATGGGGAGGCGAGACTCCTGAAGGACTTTGAAGATGGTAATATAGAGAAAGCAGCGGTGAAGAGTGGAAATTATTCGGAGTGAATGTGACTGTGAAGCACCATGTAGAGAGGGAGCCGGAAAAGCAGAGAAAAGGTAAATTATGGAAACGGACATATAAATGAAAAGGAATGAAGCTGCCTTACAGAACTGCAGAAAAAAGTGCAGAAAAGTGTAGGACAAAGAAAAAAGATCAGTGTGCAGTTTTTTATATTAATATTAATGTATTTTAATACTCATATTCTCATATACTCATATATTAATATATTTATTTGACAGAGCCCTATGTAGACATTGGGTAGAGAGAAAGAGAGAGGTCAGACCAAGGACGCTCAACTACCCAACGCTCCAATTTCATTCTAAGTGTGTTCAATACTTATTTTGGGAAAGATAATATACAGTTTTTAATATTTTATCAAAGAGGAAAACACATTTGATTTGCTTAATGTTCTAGAAATGGTCAGTTTACACATCACCTTGACACGTTCAGAAAGTATGGTTATGATGCTCTATGACGAGCAAGCTTTTTGGCATGCAGCCTATCACAGCACATTCGTTTTAAATGGACAAGTCACTGAAAAACTTTGATTGACATATCACTCGACTCTAGCAGACATGGCGCCATGTCAGCGTTATTGTGGTTGAGTCGCAGCATGTGACGAGACAGAATCACTAGACAAACTGCAACCAAACATGTTTTAACCTTTTCTTTCTCCTTTGTCAAACTGTATAACCTTTGTGTGATCAAATGTGTCACTCGGTCAAAAGAGGGCTTTTAAAATAGGGTGAAAGAAATCTGTATATTTGACCATTTCCAGCTGAAAAATAAAGCCAAACAAACTCTGTCTAACTTTGTTGCTTTTGGATTATAAAGATTCATATTAAAATTCATGTAAAGTAACATAATCCGTTTATTCAACATGAATACATTTGTTTATTATACAGGTCGCCTTAGGAGATATAGATTAAAAGGCTACAGCAACTTATATTCTCCCAGAGGTTTTGGATATCCATTTAATTTCTCTATCTATTGCACCTTATCCAGATCACATTGACACCAACATATCATTTCCCCCAGCCATGTCTTCCAGCTCCTCCTGAAGGATCCTGAGACCTTCAAAAACCAGGTGGGATATGAAATCCCTCCAGCACCCGCCACATGGTCTCCTCCTAGCTGGCTGGAGAACCTCCATAGAGAGGCTTCCAGTAGGTAACTAGGTCAGGTGCTGAAACCAACTGGCTCCTTGAGACTCGGAGCCACTTCAATTGGACACTTAGGAACAATTCAATAAGGGGATACTTCATTGTGTGTTTAAATACAATCATCTGGCTCCTTTTAATGCAAACACAAACTCAGATACATCAAAAGCAGCATCAACTACATTATCAGCATTGGGAACAGATGCTACTTTGATAATACTAGCCTGTTTTGCTCATAATGGCCCAAGCACTTGTGTCCTTGGGCAAGACACTTCACCTGAACTTGCTCCTGTGGGTATTGTCCACAGTGACCATTGCATGTATAAAAAAAAAAAATAATAATATGTGTAATGTGTGTATTTGTAAAGCGCTTTGAGCACTGGAAAAGCGCTATAATAAATGTAAGGAATTATTAATTATTATTACTTATATATCCCTGTAGTGCCATTCCATAATAACCCAAAGGAAACACTGTCATTACAGTATCTGTGCAAGGGCAGAGAGCTGGTTCAATGGTCAACAGCCACAACACAATCTACATTGTACTTTCTTAATCTTCGTCCAGAGTCTTCTTACCAGGACACTGGCACAAACACACTTGGAGAAAACATCCAGTCTTATATCTAAAAATGGAGGATACCACTACCCTCCATCTCCATCTGTTAGGTCAGTGAAGCTGTCCCCAACCATGCAATATTGTGAAGGCATGTCAACCAAGACACAACAACAAAATTCTGAAATTTCACCTCCTCAGGGGAAATTTTATCCATCTGGCACATTATTACTTCAGGGCTTTTGACCAACTCAGTGACCTGTACCAGAAGGAAGGGCAGGGCTTCCCCGAAGTCCTCCAAATCTGCCTCCACTGTGTTGACAGCATTCTCAAATTCCTCAAATTGTTCCCTTTAACGGCCAGGTCAGCAGGACCCTGTAGAGATCATCGCTCTGAAGGCGGTCAGCGGTTCTTGGGTTGCTGCCATGTCAAGCAGCAGTGACCTTCTGGCTACAACTTGGAGGGTGGAAAACACAATGAACAGCTATCATACGATATCCCCAACCTCGCCCAAGATGAAGCAAGTATTTATCCAGAAATAAACCATATGCTGGTAGCTGGTATCTCCCAATGTTCTACAATAGCCTGAGCCAGAGCTATTTAATAGAAGAGTTACGACATCTCCGTTCACTCCAATGGACCACTTTTTTACAGCAATGGCGGATCGTGGAGCCTCTCAATCGTTCCCCGGAAGTTAGCGCCAAGGCTGGCAGAGCTGTGGAGTTGCAGCATAATACACCGTTCGTGACGGACTTTTAAAGGTAAGAAGAAGTTTAAAGATGTATATTGCGGATATTATCAGTACATCTGATTCAAATGAACATGTGTATTAAAGGATCAGTGGATTATCCCTAAATTAGTAGATTTAGGGAACGTTTACAGATAACAGATTAAGCTAGCATACCGAAGCAAGTTAGCAACACACGTTGAACAGCCTTTTAATTGTAAATTCCGTTCTCTTAATGTCATTTCGTCCAACATGTTGAATTAGAGAAGAGGGGCTTCTAAACGGGATTGTATGCGGGGGTGGAGGGAGTTAAATATTAGATAAATATAACTTTGGTGCGTGTAAGATTGAGTGTTTTTAGCAGAGCCATATTGTGTCCTTGTGATTCTGACCTGTCTGTATAATGTTGCAGCTCAGCTGATTCTGGATTGATGGCAAAGGGAGAGGGACTTAAGTGAGAGTGAAAACACAAGGTACGTTTAATACTACTGTTTTATATAAGTAAACACCTTATCTCCCCAAGGCATTTCCCATCCAATAGGTGTGCTATATGTGTGTATAACTCTTTCTCCTGTCAGTTACTCCCTCTTTCAGCACAAGAACCAGAGGGGGATTCAATGGAGCCTGAATACCTGCACTAAGACCCTCACCCTGCACCCTGAGTCTCAACTCTCAGTGTTTTTCAAGCCTTTCCCTGTTTTTTTGTATTAAACAAAACATTAAGCTTTCCCAATGGTGTGGTTTTCGTTTTGTGAAAAAGTGCAAATGCAGTGTTTGTATATAATTACATATTTTGTTGCTGTTGGTCGTGAAATTGCTCCTGCTGACTTGAGCCAGCCATTTTTTCCTCCACTCCGTGTCAGTGGGGAAGCCGTACATTCGTACTCCTTTCTCCGAGCGATTTGAGCATCCCCAGGCAGCACAGCAAACCATGGTGGCTACTAGGAGGCAGCACAGCAAACCAGGACAACACGGAGGAAAAGGCACCGACAAACTGCATGACATGCTACTCAATGTTTATTGAATTCCATGTATTTGCAATGGATGTTCCTAAAACAACACATTTAACATCATCATATGCTGCTTATGCTGCTAGTCCTGCTGCTGCTGCTAGTCCTTTGATAGTCACCTGTCGGTCTCCTGTCCTTTCTGAAAGCCATAAAGATGACATTAGTCGTTTAGATAACTTGTGTCCTCAATTACCAGGGGATTACTGAAACTACCATGAATTTAAGAAAATGGTAGAAATGAATCCAATCTGAATTTTAAAGCATTACTTTAGATCCCCTCCCTCTAAATGTATCAATAAACATTAGAAAGTGATGCTCCTGACTACCATACAAGTTTAAGAAGATAATATTGGTTTGAAAGAATTCAAAGCTATAAATAAACAGCAACAGGCTCTTTAACAAGGCACTGTTAGCCTAACATGTAAACTACAGTAGTTGTTCACACTAATCCTAATATTATCACTTAATATTAGCAAATTCGATTTTATTTTTTAAAACATATTGATGTAAATACATACACATCGATTTGTTGTATAAATATTGCAAATCAAAACCTTTATTCACTAATAATTAACAAAAATCGTAGTTCTATCTCCTGTTATCAATGCATTCACATTGCCCGCCATGAACTTCCGGGGAACGATCCCTCGTCTACATGAACCACGTGACGATAACCGTTTTTGGACTTCCGGTGTCGTAACTCTTCTATCTATATGGCGCTGGCCTGAGCGTATTCCTCTGCACAAAATTGACATCAACATACCAATACCTTCACCTGATTGGCGGCAAACCAGCCCACCACAGTTGACCTTGTGGGCTCATATTATGGGGTTTGTGTGCTAAGTTATCTTTTTACAATTTGGAGAGATATTAACAATAGCATGGGGGTTTTGGTGTGCAAAAGGGAAGGCTTTCTGTGAATGGTATTAATCCAGCAGGATGAAGATGATTTTATTCATACTGCACACTTTAACATTTGAATCCACAACCATACCTCTCTGCATGCCATCAGCCATGTCATTAGAAGGAGAAGAGCTTGAAATGTGAGAGAACCTCAGTATTTTATGCCTTCCCAGCATTTCTGTTTCAGCCATTTATCCCCATCCATTTATTCATATTTTTTTAATTAAAATGCTTTAATATTTATATAAAACAGCATTCAAACCCTTCAGGAAAAGATTCTCTCAGAACACCAAACAGCAGTAAGATGTCCGTTTGGTGGCTACAGAGTTAACTCAGAGAAATAGCCTTTCAAGTCTCAAAGCTCGAACACAGCATAAGGAGTCATGATGAGACATCTCCAGTTGGACATGACATTTGCTTCTTTGAGGTTTCAGGGCACAGAAGTGCTGAAGTCTTTGAAAGGCCAAAGGGACAGTGAATGGAGTATTTGAGATGATTGACACTATTTGAACAGAATGGGACTCGGGAACTCTGAATAATGTCCTTAATGTAAAACACATAACAGCGCACTTTTGTATGGGCATGTAAAGACATGTTGTCACAAAAACAGTTGTGTGAGAAAGGGGACAAATAAAAAAAAGCTAGAAAGGAAAGATTTTCTTTTACCATCAGATATACTTCAGTTCTCAGTGTGTCCACATGTGGCAGGAACACTGAGTTTGAGGCAGTGAAGACAGAAGTTATAGGACAGAGGAGACATGAGAGTAAGAGGGAAGTGTGAATATATATAGTAGCATGCTAAGGGGGCTGTGGAGATGTGTGGGGGGGTACTGTACCTCGGTTGCCAGTGACTGTGGGGTCGTGGGTGCCTAATTGAGCGGTAGGATCTGGAGGGATGGGATGTAGGGGGAGAGTGGTGGATGGAGGCAGGGTTGTGGGGACGTCTGGTGGAGGGGACAGACAGACACATATACACACAAATAATACAACAACAACAAAAATGAATTCATATGGGGGCAGTTAGTTTAAAAATAAAAACAACAAAAAATGATCAAAACATTTTACAGTGACGGGGAACAAAAAAGTCCTTAACATAAAGTTGTTGAAAACACACACTTTCAGAAATGGAATAATGAGATACTGTTGATGCAACCTGATGCACTACAAGACATACATTCATTCAATTTCTCATTGATTGCATTTTAATGGTGTTTTTAGGGTCAATGTTAACATGAGTGAAAACTCATCTCTTTCGACTCCACCTCGAGCGATATAATTACTAAGAACTGCTAACAGAGCACTTATAAAGGACTGGCTTATCTATAGCCAGTTGAGTAGCACTTGAAATGTGTGGCTCTATGAAACCTGATGTACTTATATGATTCTGTTTTCTTCAGGGTTGTGTCTTCCTGGTCGAATGTACTTATTATAAGTCGCTTTGGATAAAAGCGTCAGCTAAATGCAATGTAATGTAATGTAATGAGTCATATTTGAGAAACAATAACAACTTGGATAAAAGGCTGAATTGTTTACACTTACTTTTTTGCTCCTTAGCATACATATATATACTGAATCAGCAAGTAAAAGCCAGAGAATATTAGTCTATATTCAGAACTTTCAGGTGGGAGTAGCCTGTGGGTATGTCTCGGTATGCACGTGTAACAGAAGTAACAAGTTGACTTCTTCACATTATGTTAGAGACTCAAACCCTTCCTCGTCATTATGATTTAAAAAGTTCTGCCTTTGAATGTAAGAATTATCTCTGTAGCAGGTGAATATGATTAACTGCGGTTCTACTCTGTAAGTATGCAATCTGCACTCCACACCAAATGAAGACAGTGCTTTGACAGAATGATCAGTGCCAATTATCAATGTATGCACGATGGATTTCAGGAGAAGTTAGCCAAGCTGTCATTCCCATGCTCTTTTTTAACTTCTCTCTACAGAGCAATGGTAACATTGTTTCACACAAGGCAGGGTGTCTCACTGTCACAAGTTAGAGCAACAGGAACAATGCGAATGAACCACTGTGTGACAAAGTTAATGAGGTTACACTACCACCTTGGCTTTTATGTTTGTGTCATTCTGCTTTTTATGGTGAGCTTGAGGCTTTTAATTGGCTGTGGTACTCATTCTCAGGGCCAACTCTCCTGCGTGTCTCGTTGACATTTCAGCCTGGGTGTGAATCACTAAGCAGCAAAGTGCATGTCTTCAGGAAAGAGGGTAGAGAGAGAACATCTCCTCGTTGGAGGCGGACCATTAAAAAGGTATTTTCAAAGAATTATGGCTGCAATTGCAAAAGGCTAAAAGGTCTGCTAATCACTAATGAAGGGTAGGAACAGACTGGGTGTCATTTCAAAAAGAACAGGTAAGACGTACTATTTGTCAGTTTAATAACATCACTGTAATTCAGCTGGCATTTGAAGGAATTGTTAGGTTCCATGACACAGACACCATCGGAGATATTGATATTGATATACTTTATTAATCCCCGTGGGGAAATTGTTTCTCTGCATTTGACCCATCCTAGTGTTAGGAGCAGTGTGCTGTCATTTTGAACGGCGCCCGGGGAGCAGTGTAGGGAACGGTGCCTTGCTCAGGGACACCTCGGTAGCACTTGGTCTTGCCGGGACTTGAACTGGTGACATTCCAGTTGCCAAGCCGAGTCCCTATCGACTTCGCCACCACCGCCCAGGATACTCATTAAACCCTCTTAACTAGTCACTGGCACTTAGATAAAGCGTGTTTGGGCGAGGGACAGCCTTACCTGTATGGGATTTCACAGCCTTCACACAAGATTTGAAGGAAACACATCACAAATATAAGATGGTATACAACTATATTCAGTGTTAACCTGGTTATTTGCTTTACATGTAAATGCAGCACATGTAACATTACATTATTCAAGTAATTATCTTAGTTATGGAACAGCTTTCCTAACACAAATGTCTTTATTCAGACTTCACCAAAAGCATTTGCGTCATTTAAATGTCAACATTCAGAGGTTTCCCCGTGTTGCGTTGGCCTTGGCGACGGCCATTAGAAAGCAGTTCATGAACTATTGATGCTAACCTTAGCTTCATCTTCCTCCGGCAGGGTTTTACTGTAAATCTACCAAGGACACTCAAGAACATAGAGAAATTACTTCTAGCTCCGGCAAAGCATAGCTACCGGCTATGGTTTTTTCTCTCATGTTCATTAGCTAAGATCTAATTTTGAATAAAAGAGCAAATGAGTCACCCCTCTAGTGCATGTAATGATTATAATGTAATATTTTATTGATCCACTTAGGGAAATTCTCTTTTGCCTCCAGTCGTATGTCTCTCTGGCCATACCTACATTCCTTTTCCTCTAATCGCTCACTACCTACATTTCTAAAACAGGACGATAAGATATGTGTCACGGCTCGGCTCCTTTTTTAATCATTATTACTTAATGCTAAGAGACAAATGGAAGTGGAGAAAAAAAGCAGCGAGGAAGAGCTATCTATTTTCCCTCACACTGATTCCCTTTTCCCCCACCTCCTCTGGCTCTACTTGGAATTACTTATCCTTCCCGGTGATATTCCTGACAACGCAGCAGTAAATTCTGCCTCCCTCAGACATTTCCCTCCTGGTATGTGTGTGAGAGTGTATGTGTTTGTGTGTGTGTAGTATATGGGACGCAGGTTTATTTAAAGAAAGGCGTTGGTGGCATTTGTGTCACCTGAGGCGCTTATTCTCCCCGTGAGAGATGGCACCACTAATCACTCTTAGCACTAATACAGAATGCGGATCAGGATGTATTAAAATCTTAGCATTTCGCAGTGGTTCTCGTACCTGTGATAGTTAAGACACTCAAGATGTGTCTTTGTTCCCTTATCTTTAGATGTGATCACATGGAACACATTACCCACACATTAGCCTTTCGTTTGAACTCACCATAGACGTAGAGCACGTATTCAGCGCTGCTGGTCCCTAGGTGGTTGCTAGCTTCGCAGCGGTAAGTGCCATTGTCTGTCTTGTTGAGCGAAGTAAAGGTGAGCTCCCTCCCCTCTACAATCATCCGGTCCAGGTCAGGAAGTTCACCCCCGTCCTTTGTCCACATCACAGGATCTGGCCTGGAAGGTGAGGGGATGTGAAAGAGAAACAAGGCATGATTTATGATCCTGTCTGAAGCATAAAAAGCTGACTTCGACTAACACAGAATTTGAGAGACTTACGAAGGGTTTCCTTTGGACATACACTCCAGCTTTAAGTACTGACCCTCCTGAGGGACTACAAGGGAGTTGATGATCTTCACATGAGGAGCGTCTAGGACAGGGAAGAAGAATTTAGGATCAGTGATACATTTTTTATTAAAGGTGCTCTATTAAGCTTTTTCCTGTCGTGTGATAGGTCTCTATAGGTCTGCGTTCCCTCCAGAGGGACTTTCTCTCAACACACTCCCCCTAAATACAAATATTAACTTGAAAATTGGCATACTGTATAAGGGCCCTTTTAAGATGAATATTCTATGATTATTAGTAGGTTCATCCTATTGCTTATTCCTTAAACTCTATCGTTTTGAAAATCTCATTATATAGGATGACCCTCTGATTAAAATAAAACATGACAAGTAGATTCATGATGTGTAACTGTAAGAAGACTGTTGAGATCCCATCATTGTACGAAAAGCTTTTTATGGTTGATCATGTTCAGGATTCTGCAGCTGTATACTCATTCTCACTAACTTAGCTACCTGCCATTTTTCTTTTCTGCTTCCATGTCTACAATGTGTGTGTTTGAGTGTGTGCAATGTGTTAGTGTGTACACTCACAATGGACCTCCAGTACTTCAGTGGCCTGCTGCGGCGTCTGTGCGAGTGCCACATGGTCCACTTTGCAGGTGTATGCCACTCCATCATCATTTCTGTCCACATAGAGCTGCAGAGAGCTCCGGACTGTAAAGGTCTTCCCACTTGCATTCACCTCTTTGGCACCTTTGGAGAAAGTAGCGTACTGTCACCCATGCAGCACATTCATCTTGCAAGAAGTGAGGGCCACACACCTGCTTTACAAACCAGACTCCAACAGGATCTTCTATCCACATAGAGAAAGGCATACTATGCATTGAAACGCATGCGCCTAAATAGAGTGGTGCAGGAACGAGTCCTACGACCCGGAAGTGAGTTAGCATTTGACCATTTCTGGTTCCCTCGTCTCAGAAAAATAGAAATATGGAAAATAGCTCGAAATAACATCCGTGACGAATTTAAGAGACGAATCACGATTTGTTCCACGAAATTAAATACATCAGCAGTGACCCCACTGGTGATTTCTGAAGAGTTTACGTGTCTGAAAAACGATGTGGCTGAATAGGACTACAGAAGTTGTCGAGGCCGTTGTACGTCATTACGCCGAACACGTAAACACTCACGCTAAGTCCGTTTGCCCCTGTTCTGCTTGAAAGCAAGTACCTGCGCTCTTGCAAACTGCTAAAACAAATGCTTCAACTTGTAACATTTTGCATCTGTATTTTTGAATATCGATCTTAAGTTGGCGTGACGTTGAAGTCGTGCTGTATTCGGCTGTAGTTCGTTAATAGCATAACGTTAGCATTTTGATCCTGGCGATTAGATTTATGATTCTAAAATTAGAAGAGTAGGGTAGACATGTGGACGTTAACCAGCTGAACAAAATGTGCATTTATCAAACCGGTCCATTTTCCACAGATCTAATTTTTTACAATATTCCAAACTCCTATGGAGAAACCCCATTGCTTTTTAGTCGAGGGAACCCTTGCGCAGCTTACTTCCGGGTCGTCCTACAAAAATACGTCATCACTGCCCCACTCTATAGTAACTTTACATTGAAACCTTTATCGAGTTTTATTCATAGAATTCTCTTTTTTTTTTGACTGAAAAAGGCTTTAGACAAAAGAATGATCAAACAAGAACAAATAAATATAGCGAACATCACACGTCTCCCGGGAGGCTGTTTTGGCATCTCTACAACACATGTTGGATTCCTGCCAGGACTCCACCTGCCTCAACTCTCGATCGCAGGGCTCTTTGAACGTAACGTGTATATTTACACCGTAGGCCTTTTTAACCACTTCTGGCCTCACCTTCCAACTCTGCCTGTGGCTTCGTGGGCTTCACTGCTCCCACACAATGCTCCCACACAATGCCTTTCACTTCCCTCCACCTCCACTCTTACTACCTAACAACCCTTTCCAGTCTCATTGGGACACACACATCACCAGGGAAAATCAGACGTTTGGCAATAACTTCAATCAGCCTTATTGCAAAGTATCATCATACACAGTCCTCCCCATCTGTACAACCTGCCATCCCGGCAACACCTGCCTTGTAATACCAACTGAACAGCTGATCCACCTCTCTACACACATCACCACCCTAATCACTGCCAAGGCATTGGAGAACTCCTCCAGCCCAGCTTCCTCAAATGATCTACATGATGTCCTGACATTTGGCTGGCTCCTTGATCACATCATTCCACTTATTGCTTCATTTGCCACCCAAATGATATGAGACTTAGATAAGCCAAATGTGTTTTATTGAAGTTTCAAGACCGGCCCTCATGACAACAATCTTTGACTTCCATATTAGAGTCCTTTACTGAAGATATTGGCTCGCAATGAATCATCATCCATTCATGTAGTGGGTAGAGAGGCCCTTACAACTAGAAGGTCATACATTTACATTTTGCAACGCCGACATCCTGGATGTTTAACACCAACCTATTGGTTTTAACCAGAACAATAAACAATAAACGTTAAAGAATAAACTATCTTCTAGATTTGGGAAGAAATCCTGATCAAATGAATTCCAAAGTCATTTAAGAAACATGGCTGTGTTCAGGTACCAGACGTTGTTTTATGATGTCAATTTCTGATGAAGCCTGAGCCTACGCATTTGATGTTCTCCTAAATTCAGAGTGTTAAGTATGCGTTATGTAATAGAAATGACCATCCTCCTCCAGACGACACACTCAAGCCAACTCTCACTGCTTTTCCTACTAGCTGTAACTTAATTCCTTCTCCATATCCACCTCCAAGCAGGTATTCTTTTCAATCTCATTTGTTCTACCATCATTTGGGGGTTGTTGTTCTCCTGAAACAAACCAGCAGTAATATAAAGGAAAACAATAGTAAAAAGAATACATCCAGTTGTCCACACTAATCTCTATATTCAGGTGTTGCCCTGCTTCGATAAAGTCATGTCCTTTTTTATTTTCTCTTCATAGTAAGAAAGCATCAGTGCATGTACAGTCTCTCTCTCTCTCTCTCTCTCTCTCTCTCTCTCTCTCTCTCTCTCTCTCTCTCTCTCTCTCTCTCTCTCTCTCTCTCTCTCTCTCTCTCTCTCTCTCTCTCTCATGCTGGCCACCTTTGTTTGTGTCTCCTAAAGAGACTGTTTACGCTCCATATATTTCTCTCCTCTGTGCTCATCTGCTCCACTTTCTAAGCTTTCTCCCCCACTGTCTCCTCTCCCTCTCCATTCTGCCAATCAACTCTTCTGCTCAGTCACTTCCCCCCAACTGAGGCAAAGAGCCCGCCTCCCCTAGAGATGAATGACTGGCAGGTCTGCAGTGTTAGCAACATCCACCCAGACAACAAGAGAGAGGCGAAAAATGACTGGATTTCTCCACAAAGAGGAACTCTCAGGAGACAAAAGAGAGGGAGAAAGAGGGGAAGGCTGGATAGAGAGGACATCACATTTCTAATTTTGCGGCATGCTTGAACTGTTGCCAACATTCACCTACTATTTCTATTAGTTATTCCACGTCCTCATTGACTGTTCTGCCTGCCTCTATGTCTCTTCATGGGTCATCTGTATTTCTCCCTCTGTTTGCCGAAGGATCCTTCCGCATATATTCTGTTTTCAAAGTCACCATGTCTCCCTTTGTCTCCCTCTATTGTACTGTTCATATTTAAATGCTGTTGTTGAGGTTAGGATAAGGGTTAATAAGTAGTTGGTTTAACTGAGTTGCATCATAGATAGGTTAAATTACACCCCAATATATCTTAATCAACCCATTTCAGAAAGGTTAGGCTTTGTTTCTTGGCCTGTGTTTGATAAGATGATGATTTCATTTTTAAAAAGTACATCATTTCAAAAATAGTTTTCCTTACTGCAGTTTGATTGTGCCTTTATTATACGCCGTTCAAGACCATAATAAAGTACTTCAATCAATGTGATGGACACTCGGCGGTGGCCCTGTAGCATCTACACTTAATGTTCTCTTTGTGTTTCAACTCTATTTATTATTGTTGGATGGCTTTCAGCAAAAATGCGCTTATTTCTCTCAGTTAGTTTATAAGGTTTCTATCGAAGATGTTCCTAATTGTAAATGCGCTCGGCTCCCAAACAACACTATCGGAGACACGGAGGAGCTCACTTTATATATATCATATTGCTGTGTGATTTCAGTGTCTAGACCAATTTACCTTCTTGTCTCATGGCGATCTGAATGGACTCTGATTGCCTCTGTGTGCTTCAGATGAGACGAATATTACAGATCATGCTTGCACAAAGTTCGAGTTCATTGATTTCATTATTTGGCCCACAGATTTCTCAGTTCTACTTTGAGAACATAATAATAGTTGTCTCACAACAAGTCATACTTCACCGTTAAAGTGTGTCAATCTGTATGCACTCATGGCTTCTGAGCTGTGTGTGTGTGTGTGTGTGTGTGTGTGTGTGTGTGTGTGTGTGTGTGTGTGTGTGTGTGTGTGTGTGTGTGTTCATGCATGTGGGAGGTTGAGAGAAGGTATAATTGGCCTATAAATATCTTATCACATTTTAAGTGCCGCTGAATGGAGCAGCTGACATTGAGCTGCCATTAAAGTTTAGGGTTGTCAATCATCATTTTTTTTTACTTTGAGCTGCACCAGGAAACTTGACTCTTGCTTTCTCTGTAGAAGAATTTACATACATATTAAAGTGTTTCCTACCAGTAATATTTCACAAAAAGTCAAACATTGATTCTCTAATGGGGACAAGTTTTCTTTTCCATCGAAACCGTTCTATTTGATTTAAGACAAATCCCATCGCTTTTCATGAAGTATCGAGGGTGAGTTATCTCCTTCGAGGCAAAGGCCATATCACTATATAGCACTTTTCATGCGTAAAATAGACTTGAGTTATCTTTATGATGTTTTGATTTTAACTGGCAAGCACATTTTAAATGCATGTTCTTGAAGCTGTTGAGCCTAACATCATAATTAGTTATATAAAATTGTAAGTGCAGGCAGCAGCAACCCCAAGTATATTGTCTAAAACTGCCATCTCACATTAAAATGTACATCCTTTGGTTCTCCTGCATGTATGTAGATTTTAAGCATTTAATTAAAACTCTGGAAGAAAATAAATACTATTTGCACCTGTGGAAAGTCTCAATGAAAAACACCTGGCATTATTTGGCAATGACTGTGGCGCAGTGTTGTGCTCAGAGCCCTGCATTGTTATCCTGAGCCAAGACCGAGCCATGGAGGGTTAGAAATGGCAAGTGGAGAAATCTGACCCTTTCATATCGTTTCACAGAAGTGAGGGACAGCTAAAATAAGATGGAGGGACACACAGGAAAGACTGCTTGGGCAGGAGAGGAATTTCCAACGGTGACTAATCCTGGCAGCAGGGGTCAGAGGGCTGACTCAACATACCAGGGACTGCATCCCATCTGAGGTTTAAACCCATTTTCCACTCAAATCGCCTGCGGGTGAAGATACACTGAATATATATACATTTAGAATAGTACAAAACACTCAATTCGATTTCACAGAGCAAAAGGAAATACATATGTTGCAGAATACTACCTAGGCTGCATGTTTTCATTTGCCTTTCAGAGGAGCTGCACAGAAATAGGTAGCTGAACTTTAGAGCACTAATACACAGCAGGCTCCAGTGAGGTGATATATTGTTCCGTCCACCATCTTCTCACATATCCTGGCTACCGTGTCGTGTTCGGCGAGAAAGGCCTGTTGGCAGCACCCCCCCTTTCTGACCTGTCTTACCAGCACGACTCTGCGCCTAACTGACAGCTGACTACAACCAGGGAGCACTTTTGAGTTTCTATCAGTGCCAAGTCATGATGTCCTCTCTGACAAGAAACTCCCTGAGTATTCACAGAGAATACATGTCTTCGGTGGAAAAGGAGAGGACTGGCTAGACTCTGTGCCTTGGCATTTAAAACTGGACAGGTGCTCCACCTCCAGGATGTTGCCTTTAATTGGCCTCGACAGTGGGTGTAGCAACCTGATCCCCTCTTCTTTCATCAAGTCTAAGTCTGTTAACCTGATCACAATATGAGGACAGAGACATGGTTAGAAAGTCCTCTGCCTGTGCACACTTAATCAACATCACACACGTTTAAGGTGGAGGTTGTGCATGAGTTATTAATGCTTAATATATGTTTGCTCTTTATTCTCACCTTATGGTAAAAGAGACAAAAACGATTACAGTTGTGAGGCTACATATACATGCGCTTTTTGTGTGTGTGACCTAGACATCTTTTATTCATGAAAAAGACTCACAGGAGCCATCTTGAAATTACATCTTTAATGGTCATTGATCCAGTCCACCCCAGGGAGCTGGATAGCATAAATGTAGTCCCAACACAGACTTTTTAAGTAGTGTGCAAGATGGTCCAACACCACAGAAATGACTGAAAATGTATTTCTTTTTACTGGAAAACGACTTGAAATTCTTGAACTTGGTTCTTATTTTAGCTTTCGCTTGCAGTCTCATTAACTTCAACATCATCCTCTTTGAAATACGCTATTGCCTATTCACTCTCCTCAATAGCTCTTTCAAGAGAAAACCTTCGAGTAATGACGGCCACCTCTTCTGCTCTCACTCACAGTAGTCAAGGACAATTATACATAAATGAAGAGATAACACAGACTATTTGAAAAGGTTGTTCAGACGCCGTTGGACTCTTCAGTGAGCTGGCAGACTTGAGTGATCGCACGCTGGAAGTCAGCAGACAACGACCTCAAACAGTGCAAGGTATGTCTGCAGAAATAGTTCCTTGTCCTTGACTAACAGGTTCGACAACAGAATATGGATGTGACCGCAAGCGAGCTTGAATCAAATCCTTGTGTTTGCTTCCTTAAGCCCCATTGGAATAGAGTTATCGCGTAACATGATGCAGCAATAACCTCTACAGTTTAGGTCAGAGAGTATGATAATACTACTCCGATAGCAACATCCCCACCCTTATTTGAAATACATATTCATTTTATCTTCGCCTTGCTTGGTCTCCACACAGCTCCCCCTGGTTCAGCGGTGTGTAAACAAGTGCTACATGTGGTGATATTGGCAGAGGTCTCTCTGGGTTACGGTGTGTAACTGAGATAGAAATATATCATTACTGGGTGGGGGACTGAGGGGATCTGAGGGACAAAGAGACTGAGAAATAAGAATATTGGATTCCGTTCCACACACGCAAGCTTATGTCCTTACATGCAGGCTGTCTGCTCCATCTGTCACACGCACACACACACACACACACACACACACACACACACACACACACACACACACACACACACACACACACACACACACACACACACACACACACACACACACACACACACACACACACACACACACACACACACACACACACACACACAAACTTAGCATACGCTGTCCGTTAACTGCATTCGAATGGGTGATGGACTGCTCCAGTGGCTCTGCCTGTAATATAATCTTTTCTATTCCCCCAGATCCCACACCAATATGTCACAATTGTCATTTATTCCCAGCATGGTCGCCCACAATGAGATGGCTTTTTGCATTGAACACACCCTGATGCTGTCAGGATGATGAACACTTCAAGAGCAGTCCCATACACCGACACGTGCATACATGCATTGTTCATTGCTTTGCCCTTTATGTTTGCTTTTTTTCCGAAGGTCTTGGAGATTTTAAATGTGGAAAGAAAGTCAAAACGGCTCTCTTTTTTTATTAATACAAGAAAGTCATTCAATAAGTGGCGGAGATGCATTTATTTTGTGACATTGGAGAACTTAATGTGTTACCGTGTCAATCAAAATCTTGTTAACTGACTTTTTCTTGAACAAAACACATTCTGAATATTCTGTATTGCGCTGGGAGACAAACCGCTATTTAGAAACAGACACCTACTTGTCTTGAAAGATAGGGTTCTTCACCTTAAAAACATACTTTTCTAAGTTTGTATTCAATTTTAGAGTTTGAAAATCAGATTTGTATGTGAGATCAACACAGCTTGTAATAGCGCAGGGCATGCTTTAAAGGGAGGCTGATAAATGTGTTGACACAGATACAATATCATCTCCCAACTACAGTTAATTAAATGGAAAGATATCATGATAACTGCTTAAAAGTGTGTGCAAAGCACCATTGATTTGGGCTTATCGGCTTGCTTATCTGGACCCTGGGAAGCCCTAATGCCAGATAGCAGGCAGAGCTGTCTGGGCTTAAGCCGGGGAAGAGAGGGTGTAATGGCAGACAAGGAGGGAGCTTTCAGTGAATTCAACGAGGGGAGGAACGTCACGTCCGATCGAAACTCCCGATGAGACCAAATGCAGATCTGACAAGAATCTGCTAATCTGACATTTGTATAAAGTCTCATGGTTCTGCTTTCTGTTTTTGGACAATGTTCCCAACAAAGAGAAAAAGGACAACACATTGCTGATGTTCTCTTACTCATATATATATATTTATATACATATAAGAACGGCCTCCTGCAGTTTTATTTTGAGCATTTTAGACGTTTTAAGGAATATAGAAAACATTATACATTTACAAAGAAGGGTGAACACACTATGAATAAAAGTGGACTGCATTTATATAGTGATTTTTCAGTGGTTGGGACCCCTCAAAGCTCAAGTCAGCATTCACCCATCCATCACTCAATTAACCAAATTGTATTTATATATCACAAATACACAGACGAGGGTTTTTTTTAGGTTAGAAAAGGGTCAAAAGAACTATAATTTCACGGGAAGACTAGGGGTGGAGGAATGTGAGGATGTGGTTAGGGATACTGTCAAATATCTGGAACGAACTACCAGAAACCTGCAGGTCCGCTGCAACTCTTACTACTTCTAAATCCAGGCTGAAGACTTTTCTTTTCTTTTTGCCGCTGCTTTTAATTGAACTATTCACATTTTACACTGCACTGTAACCTTTATTCATGTACCCGTGTTATTCATGTTTTCTTATCTTTGCTTTTCAACATTTCTAATGTGTTTTATGCTCTTAATGTCTTTCATATTTGCAAAGCACTTTGAATTGCCTTGGGTTGAAAAGTGCTATATAAATAAACTTGCCTTTCTTTGCCTTCACAGATGTGAAAAGTAGTCGTGCGTATAAAATAACAAAGACAGTCCAAATGTTACAAATGATAATGTGTGTATGCATGTATATATACGGTATATATAACAATTACATGAAGATGGACCCATTCACAGGCAGATGTTGTTAACAAGGTGAAACACTGGCGTCAGGAGCAATTTGGGGCGAAGTATCTTGCCCAAAGACAGACGACATGTGTCCTGTGGGGGCTAGAATCGAACCACCCACTAACACCCTACCTCACAGCCACAGTCGCCCCTATTAACGTCCTTTACGAGCAAAGAACTACAACCTTGTCACAGTGAATAATATTCTGATATGAAATTGTAGAGGGAATAGTCTAGTGTGCCGCGTTGAGGAGAGAATTATAGCATCTGACCTTAATGAGAAGGCGGATCCTCTCGAGACTTCCTTCTCTTCAAACCACCAAGGATATCTCTTACTACCTGTTAACTTTCCGTGGTAAATTAGGAGAACATTATGCCCTCGCTCCGTTCCCATTTGCCTTACAGCTCTCTCTCTCTCAGTAGTGGGCCACCGGGAGAAATAATAATCACCCGGAGAGACACAATAAGCCTGAAAGGAACAATTGTAACTCTGCTAATTAGTGTATATTCTATAAGCTTCATTTTCCTCAGTAGAGCAACAAGAGGGAATATAAAGTGGAGTGACAAACAGCTATAATACAACAACATGGTGGTTTGGGATTACGAAATTGTGAGAAAAACACTACTATCTGAAGCATTAAGCATTAGCATATAATGAAAGGCATAATACATCATTTCTATAGAACGTACAGTGTTATAACTATTATAAAGGGAATCAAGTCATACAATAAATAGTGATAAGAGAATAATGATAGAGATACTTTTTTAATTTAACATGTTGCCCTTACGGTGTTTGGGAGAAAACATTTGTAAGTTGCTAATCTTTTTGGTGTGTACATTGTAATCTTGTATTTTAAAAATGTATTAAAATAGAGTAAATACAAATATATGAAAACAACATAATATATTTATCTAAGAAGTGTCTTTGTGTTTCACAACCCAGATTTAATTGTTCTCACTATGAGTTTCAGTGATCTGTTGGGTTACACTAAGGGCTGGGTATTATTTAAAAACTACGATACCAGTACATTACATTACATGTCATTTCATTTGTTAGACACTTTTATCCAAAGCGACTCACATACATTCGGTACTGTGGACAATCCTCACAGGAGCAATTTGGGGTGAAGTGTCTTTCCCGGGACACAACGACATGCTGACTGCAGTGGGACTCGAACTTGCTACCCCCTGATTCGAAGACCAGCACTCTATCTACTGAGCCACAGCCGCCCCTGTACCAGTACCCTTATAGTGATACCAATACCAATAAAGTACTTTGTTTGATTTGAGTCATTTAAACAGATGCAGTGAGCTGAGTAAAATACCTCCACATACACACATTTTAAAAGTGTTAAAATGATAAAAAAATAGTAATCATATCATTATTCCAGTTATCATACCGTGCCAAACTTTACGCCACAGGCTGTAGTTTAGCTGCTGCGAGAAAATCCATACAAATAGTTGTTTTTTTCTAGATGTGGGAACATCTGCCTTTAATCTACTTTGTTAAACAGCATAAATACCTTTGTTAAAAAGTTCTGCAACTGTGCTGATGATCTGTGACAGTCTGCCCCACTGGGTTCTGCATTTTATTTGATACAAAACCGCCTCTGTTTTTCTCGTCCTCAAAAAACTCATTTCATGTCCCCAGCTCTCTTTTCTTCAATATTCTGTCTCATTTGCTCTCGCTCTCTCCCGTTCAAACAATTACAAAGCGGATGGTTCATCAAGTAGAACAGAGCGGGGGCAGGGTGGAAATGAGGTGTGTAGTCCAGTCAGCGTGATTTAGAACATCTCTCTCATAACAAGCGAGGTTCATGTATCGGTCTCAGGCCAGAGGACACATGCTGAATCTGCTCTATTAGTAACAACTTGTTCAGAACTAAAATACTCTGGAGAGACTTCGACAACCATTACCATCAAAGTATTCTAAAACCCAAATGCACATTGATCCTCGGTTTGTTTATCAAAAAGCACTGTCTGAGCCATGTTGTCTGCGTTTGTCGATATTTCTTCAACACAGTTGATAGGGATGTCTCTCCATATACAACATTAAGTTGAAGGCTTAGTTAAGTAGTTAAATAGCAACCATTGGGTGGGATTGGACAATACATCTGTTAATAGTTATTACAGTAGAGATCGCTAAAAGCACAGAATGATTAATGGTATATTTTTAACACTCGAGTAAAAAACTAAATGATACCATTGAGAAAAAACTAATGTCCAATATTTTTTTCTAAAAAATGATTTGTAGAAAATCATGAGTAATGTGTGTAATTTGATGCGAACTGATAACACTAACAACGTTACAGCCAGATAAATACTTAATTAATGCTATTAAAAAAAATGCTCTAATCTACAACTGTTGTGGTAATGCAAAGCTACGTAGTGACTAACATCCTACTGGGAAATCACCTCCTCTAACTATATTTTATCGTCGTTTCTGACCCTAATAAACTGAGATTTGGGAGGACACTAAATCATCATATTTCATTTTTATAAGTTTTTTTTTTTGTCAAATCTGAATCTGCATGGCGACAAGCAACACAAAGTTGCCTACTATGCTTAAAGGTAAATTCCATTACTGGTCTTCTTTATTTATGAAACAAATTTGATTTCAGCTGTGGTTCTGACTTTGTGTTGGCAGGTGTAATGCTCAGGACCCAAGGAAGTGCAGTGTCCAGTGTAAAGTTGGTTATAGAGATGCTGCAAAATGCATTGCCACAGGCCAAGTATTCGGTCTGTTGCGATTTAAAATACCAAAGGTAATTATAATATAATATATAATATCTGTATAATATTACACTCACTGTATTTGTGAACCCATAGCAGTGATGCAGAAGAACATTCAGATTCAGATGTTGCTTACCTTTGACCTCCTTTTCATTCCTGAACCAGCGCAGGTCGGCGGCGGGCTTGCTGCCCTGGGTCATGCAGGTCAGAGTGATTTGGTCTCCCTCCAAGGCGGGCTTCGTCAGGCCGTCGATCTCTGGCTTCTCCGGGACACCTGAAGGGTGGAAATGTGGAAATCACAGCGATGGAACTAATTCACACACAGCGGCATGTCATTATGCAACGATAATATTGTTATGCCTTATTTGAAATTCTCCTCCAGCTCGGGCTCCTGCAGGGAGATGAGAGAGCAGACTACAGAGCAGCAGCCTACTCCACAACGCATCAGGGAGGATTCTCGCTGACACAGTGCTGGATGGTCTCTCTCCCCATTGGGCCGTCTAGTCGTTAAGGGTCAGTTCACCCAAATTACAAAACACATATTTTCTCCCATACATCTAGAGGTATCTAGCCAGGCAGATAGTTTGTTTTTCCTTTATCTATGTTGGGATATATCTGTCTGTGTTCAACTCAAATACAATCAAAGTAAATAGAGTTTTCCTTTTTATGCTCACATATTTAATTATTACTCTTTTTGAACTATTAACCACCCAATAAATAGTGAGAACAGAAAACAAACATTTCCAGCTAAATAGCACAAGTTCTAAGTTAAAAGAGGTTTCTTTGTGTGTTTGTGTAAATCACGGTAAGCAAACACAAGTGACAGCAGAGGAGGCTACGAGGTTATACAGAACATGTTAATTACTGGCCTTTCCCAAATGAGTGTTTTAAGTGTGTGGGGCCCTTCTAATGTCAATGAGCAATACGTCTGCCTCAGGCAGAGTCACTGAAAGGTCTGTCAGTCAATGCCATCGACTGGCTCTGGCCTTGTCTCTCTCATCACCTCCTGTACGATTTATTTTCAGAAGCAAAGGTCCTTCTGTTTTCTGTTTACCATCCTCTAAGGGAAGAAAGTGTAAATACATTATGCAGTGAGATATATCCCTCCTCATCTGATTTAATACTATACATATTTCCCAATGTGTTCAAAGGATGGGCTTTATATCCAAGTAGTGTGCTGTATGTGTACGTGAGTGAATGAGGCAGTGTGGCCTGCCTCAGAAAAGTGTTTGATGGTTTTCCCCCAAGACTGAAGGAGAGCAGATCAAATACGAAGTTCATCTTAAACAGTGACGTTCCCCTTGGTTCGCTAGGGGACGCTAATCCTTCTCCCTCTCTGTGTGTGCATGTGAGTGTGTAGTAATATGGGTGAGTGTGTTTCTCTGCTCATTTGTGTGTCACTGATTTGCATGTGCTGTGTTATATTTGTTGGTCTTCTGCTCAAGCATTTTCAAGACATGACAATTAAATGAGAGCTCCATTTGTGATGCAAGACGGTTCTCGTTGATATCTCTTTAAGATCTATTGAATCAAATCATTTTTTGTGATTTATTTCCCAATAGTTAGGTATTTTGTCCCCAAATGAATTCCAATGTATTCCTATTATGGTTCCTAGCACTCACCGTCCGGACTTATTTT
Organism: Pseudochaenichthys georgianus; assembly: GCF_902827115.2. Classification (NCBI taxonomy): domain Eukaryota; kingdom Metazoa; phylum Chordata; class Actinopteri; order Perciformes; family Channichthyidae; genus Pseudochaenichthys; species Pseudochaenichthys georgianus. Next base: position 20,050,327 of record NC_047516.1, read on the forward strand.
GGTATGTTAAATAAATCTCCCAGCCATTAACTATTGTTCAGTATTGCAAACAAATAATTTTCTCTGTAACCTTATTGAGCAGTAGCCTTGAATGTCTCTAATTCTCTAAATGCTTGTTAACATAGAGAGGCTGCTAATGGTGCTGGAGTGCACTAGGACATCTATTAACATTAGTGGGAACTAATTGGCAAGATAATAATCCCAGTGGCAGGAAATTAGACAATGTGTGGGGGTGATGATCACAACAAAACCATTACCGAAGAGTCCAATATTATGTTTTTATTTGTCAGCAGGCTATTTGTATCAACGGTTAATTTTTTCTGAAATACTTAGCGCAACAAATTAACCCACTTATTGTTAGTAATGAAAAATCAACCAAATAACACTATTAGCTATGTTGGTAACCTCCAGTAATTGGAAGAACAAACAATAAAATAAATAAAACTAACCCTGAAAAAAAACATGTTGTTCTTGCTTATGTTCAGAATTGGTTTCAAATGTGTTATTGTGTATGTATTTTGCAATTGTACAGAGCTTTGGCAAAACTGTGTGTAAATATAGTCACGCTAATAAAGCTATTTTAATTGAATTGGAAGAACAGAAGCTTATCTATGACTTATGTTCTTCCCACTTATCCATTCTAAAGTCCACCTATATTTTAAAGTAATTGTGGCCAATTATTTACAAATGAACATTTCTTTCAAGCAGGAATTGTATTACATGTTTAAAAGGTACTCACCGAGAACAGTCAGGTAGGCTTTGGCTGTTCTCACAGGCATGGTGAAGAGGGAGCAGGTGTACATGCCTTCATCCGTCAGCGTGACATCACTGATGCTGATGGTCAGCTCCGACCACGACGCATGCATCAGCTCAATCCTGTTGTCCCTTAAAGCTGCACAGAGAGACAGACAGACAGTCAGTAAACCTTATAAACCAGAAACCGTGTGAAGGTCGATGCGTATCAAGTGCGTTTGGTGTCTCTTGGGGAACACGATGCACAGAAACAGTCAAAAGGACAGAGAAAGTCAAAGGAAGTAAGAGCAGGCGGCCAACAGACACATCAACCAATCTGAGACGGTTACAGCAAAGCACACATCTAAAGAAAAGATCAGTAGTCTAATCATGTTTTTCCTGTCTCTCTTAACTCGTGCATATTGTTGGAAAACAACACAGTTTGATCTTTACCACAAACACATTAAACACTTACAACCCTTTCTTTCAGTCTTTATTTCGAACAGATTAAAAAATAACAAATGTGAAAAACAGAATACCGTATTGTTATAATACAGTATTTATCCACATTCATGGTAATATTTGTATATTCAACAAAAAAAAGTCTTCATATTAATAATAATAATAAATCATATGAGTCCGAACGGGAGTAGGAGGAAGCAAATGCTTATTCATTCCACTTACAACCCTATCAACATGCATTTGACAATTTAGATATTTGCAATATTTACACACATATACTGCATAAGCAGTGTTGCTTATTCATTTTGAATACTAATATCTGTGATATTGTATAGGTTTTGCTAATTGTAACATTTTAAAAAGTTTGAGCTGGTCAAGCCAGGCAGTGTAGTGTAAGCAATAGGCATGAATATATTTAAATGCATAAAAAGTCTAAAATGGCATCGAAATATAAGTTCAAAACAGAACTTTCTGTTGAATCAGAAAATGAACGCATCGGTGCACCTTTACAGAAAACAAGACTGATGGCCTTGTCTGGTGGAAACCATCGTAGACATTTTACTTATATGAAAATGTAATCTTTCAAAAGACATAACGGGAATGGAAATCAATACTGCAATAACTGGCTGAAAAGATGGCCTAATGAGAATTTGGCAAGATGTGAGGGTTGAAATGGATTTGCTGAAATTGGCTGGCTTGTTGAAACATACTCCATGGTATTCAAAGAAGACTTTCCACTTCATAATATCTGTGATAGCAATGTTCCAGAATGGGTTGGCACCTTGAAAATGACGGGATTCATGCCTGCATTAGTTTACAAAACAACACAGCACAAAATAATTGTTTTCATTTTGTTTGTAGAGGGTGATAAAAAAGTGCATTCATTTGTTTCTCTGGCCTTGGTGCTCGAGAGATTTATGCAGGCTTTTCATTTGCAAGTGCACCACCTTTTTACAAACCTTATTTAATATGAGTATCTCTCCATCACAGGGACTCTGAGCACACTTCGTTCAAGTGCAGTGAACCGTTTGTGTGTGTTTGTGTGGCTGCAGCAGAGAAGAGGCATGATTATTTGTGAAAAAGTGTCCATGTTTTCTTATTTGTGAGGCCACATGCAATTCTAATCGTAAGGTAATTGGAGGTAAATGATATACAAACTAAAGCACCCTGGGTTTGTAACTTGTCTACAAAGACTAAAGGACATTAGTCTTTTTGTAGAGTACTTTCAAAAGATCCTGGCTGGCTGAACGGTGAATAATCATATCAAAGTATCTGAAGACCTGAAAAAGGTCCTCAAGAAGCTTCTTCCATATTCCTTCCCCAACCTGCATACATCATGCAACTTTGTCTCACACTACGACGCGAACCTTTATTTTATATACCTTTTGTTAGTTTTTTATTAGATCAATTACATTTATCTATAAGAATAACAGGAATATAAGAAAGTGTTTTGTTTTTCACCAAGAATGTCAATCACAGTAATAGTCAATTAACTTTAAAAGAGTTTCTTAGTAACTTGTAACAATTAATTGCATCGCTACAGGTCTGACTCATAGTTTTGATTGATTACATCAACGCAGACTGCCACAATCTCCGTGTTTTCACCCACTTACGGCTGTAATTAGTCAGTCACTGGTAAATGTCCTGCCCTGAAGGTGACTGAATGGAGGGGTTTGGCACCTGAGCTGCATTCAGTTTCCATCGTCTGTGTATAGTGGGAGGCTGTGGCTCAGTGGTATAGTGCGCTGAACTACAGTCAGCATGTCGTTGTGTCCCTGAGACACTTCACCCCACATTGCTCCTGTGGGGATTGGCCACAGTACTGAGTATGTAAGTCGCTTTGGATAAAAGCGTCTAACAAGTGGCATGTCATGTAATGTGTATGCATTGCTGCAATGATCACAGAGATGAGAAAATGCTGAGAAATGTCAGCGTGCACGCTATCTCATGTCATTTGGTCTGCAGAGGGATGGATAGCTTTGCTTTGCCGCTTCCACGCTAAACACCTACAGTAAATGGCAGGAGAGTTGTAATCAGTTTGGCTTAACGACAGCTGCTCTCTCTCTCTCATTTAGTATTGCATTTGTTCCGTCCTTTTCCCGTCCCTCGCAACACCGGTTATCTCTGCAGGACGCGTACTGAGCTGAGCAGGCGTGACACCACGATATGAGCACATGACATATCTTTACGCTCGGCACTGGTGACAGCACATTCCTGTTTCCGTGCGAGTGTGTGAGGACGAATCGCCATCAATGCAAGACCACCGAAATTGGATCTATTTTAACGCACTGCGAGTTCAGTTAATGGTGAGAGCTGTCCTGAAAAGATAGTTCTTTACACACACGCATGTATAAACCCCATCTTATCTCATCTTAAGACAAAGAACAGATTATTTGGATGGATTCTAGAATACATTCTCCTTGCCTCTGTATTTCTTTGTCAGTTTCTCTCTTTCCTCCAACCCCCACAGACCTCATTCTGTCGACTCTAACCTCTGAATGTGTGTACACTTTAAATAATGCTGCTTTTCTACTGTTGTCTTATTTGCTTAGGGCAAAGAAATGTGAGAAGGCAAATGTCAGAAAATAAATTCACTGTTGCTGGCTTGTTGGCTGTCGTGATGCAGCTCTGCTTTCTTGCTTCGCTTCCTTCAACAGCCAAAGTAATTTGTGAGACAAATCTGAAGTGGATAGATTGATAGTTCTAAGACTTGTTGGCCTTCTTATGCAAGGAAATGAAACCTTAGTGATGATATTTTATTTATAGAGAGAGCCAAATTAAATGTGACTGGGCTGTAAAAACGTTATTGATTAATAATATGACAAATGAAAGCTTTCGCGCAAGTTCAATAAGGAAGACCTAACATGAGTCACTTACACGTCACTCTATTGCTCCCTTCCCCCCTCATTAAATACGAGGGCGTCACCCCTCAGCAGCCAATTGCTGCACAGGCTAAATTCCTTAAATACCTGCTCTTCCTCCCTGTCAGTTGTCATTTCAGGTGACTACACGCCGTGGTAGTACTACAATACTCCTCCTCATGAGAAAAACCGTAAGAAACAATTAGCTCAAGATGTCCAACTCGGACAATTCGGAACACGAACCTTCTCTGGAAGTCTCCGATCCCGGTTCGGCTCCCCACAGCGGCTTACCAACAGAGGCAGACTTCCTCATCGCCCGGCTCCTGCAGCAGGGCATTCCCACAGCCCCAGGCCTCACTCTCTCTCAACTCCGAGAGCTCTCGGACCAGGTCTCCAGCGTAGCTCCCCAGTCCGGGGCAGCAGCTCCAGTCAGCTCCCCAGAGAGCAGGGCGAGGACGCGGCCGCAGCCGCGGAGGTAAAAAAGGGCAGGAAGTCGAGCCCTCCAGGATCCCGTCCACCTCCAAAATCCACCCCTTCCCAGGCTCGCCAGTCCGGGAGCGTCACTAACACACCCCTTATGGAGAGTAGCGTGGCCGGCTCCCTGCAATCCCTGGCTAGCTCCATGATAGCTATCGATGCTCGCCTCCAGGCCCTGGAAGACTCCGTCACAGGAGCTTCGACTCCGTCACAGGAGCTTCAACTTCCGTTGCACTCAGGTACTAGTGTTAACGAAAAAAATGTTTGCACTCACCCTTACACAGGGTTGGGTTGTAACGGAATACATGTAACGGCGTTACGTAATCAGAATACAAAAAATCTTAGTATATTCAGCTGGCGTTACATTTGAAAAACGAGTAATCTGAGTACTTTCGTAAACCTGAAGTGAATACTTATTGGAATTATTGGTGGAAAAGTTTCCTCACAAAATGTAATATTCATTACCGGCAGAACCGTGTGCTGTGCACACTGCACAGCGCTGCAGCGTGTCTGTGAGCGAGAGATGCAGCGTGTCTGTGAGGCCCCGCCCCCGCACGCAGATGAGCGAGAGAGAGTTCTCTTTCAAAATATATTGAAAGGTAGAAACGGAGATGGTTAGATAAAACGTGGAAGATAACGTTTATGTAGCATTTATTTATTGTCGAAATTATGACATTTATAACGGGATCAAAGTGAATGGCCTGCTGCTGCTGAATAATAGGGCAAGTGACTGGGAAAAGTTTTAAAAGTTATTACATCGTTTCAGATAATAAATAATAATGATAATTCATTCTATTTAGGGGCGCCTTTCAAGGCACCCAAGGACACCTTACAATGCATAACATATTCCAAGGAAAGATTTTAAGACAGTACAAAGAATGCAGTCTGGGTGAGTTTTTATGTGGGTGCAGATGAGAGAGCTGTCCAGAATGACACCAAGATGTTGTGTTGTGTTCTTGATAAGCCATTAAAACAGTAAAATACGTGTCTCCCGTTCACCAAAACATACCCATCTGTTATGGAAAAGAAAGTATTCCGAAGAAGAAGAAGAAGAAGAAGAAGAAGAAGAAGAAGAAGAAGAAGAAGAAGAAGAAGAAGAAGAAGAAGAAGAAGAAGAAGAAGAAGTATTCTAAAAGTAATCTGCCACCGGTACCGGCGGGGACTGTTGTTAGCTTCTGATGCGCAGAAGAAAAATCTGGCCCACCCTAAAGTACATTTCTGCCTACGCTACTGGTCCGCACAGCAGTGTGCGTTGGCGGTCGGCGTGTCTGAAGCTTGGGGATTTTTTTTGCGACCAACAACCAATCACATGAATCTCTTGCCCCCGACATACAAAGCAATAGCAATGTTAAAACGAAGTAAACTGGAAAAAATCCCCAACAGGCGAAAACCTACCAGTTTCACCCACTGTCTCTGCCACCTCCTTCCATGCCTCGCTCCTCTGGTTTGTATCCCGGTAGATGAACAGAGACTGATCATACAGCACCGGGTGATTCACTAGCGCTATAATGAATTTTCCCTCCATTTTTTGGAATATGAGGAAATGACCTGCGTAGTCTCTCCCAGCATACACGCAGTTTGACTGGCTAGCGCTTGTACTGGCATATTTGCATAAACGGGATTTCATTGGCTGACTCCCACAGTGACTTTCGTAGCAAGAAACTTACAGTCAGCCGCTAAAGAACCCAACATAGTTTCCCAGCTCATCGACAAAGAACTTCTCAAAGGATATATAATCGGCCCTTTTAGCTCCTCCCCCTTCTCAGTGTTCCGTTCAAATCCCATCGGAATAGCCACACGTAAATAAAAGGCTGATTTTCGATCTGTCCGCTCCCCGCTCCGGCCCATTCTGCAGCGTCAATAGCATCATCCCTCCAGATCAGTTCTCCCTTCACCATACCTCAGTGGATAATGCAATAAAGATGATCAAGTTCACAGGACACGGAGCTCGGCTCTCCAAAGCGGACATTACCGATGCCTTCAAAATCATCCCCATTCATCCGTCTCAGTGGAATTTGTTCGGTATTAAGTGGGAGTCCAAACTCTATTTTTGCCATTTGCCTGACCTCCGGGTGCAGAAGCAGCCCCTGCATCTTCAATTCCTTCTCGGAAGCGCTCTGCTGGAACCTGCTGAACATCGTCAGAATCCCCTCCGTCCTTCATCTACCGAACGACTTCCTCCCCATAGACCCGCCACAGGACAGCTCAGGGATCTCACTGGCCAAGCTTAAACACTGCTTCAGGAGTTAGGTGTCCCTCTCTCCAAAGAGAAAACGTTAGGTCCCGACACACGCTTAGAGTTCTTAGGCATCATCCTCGACTCCATAGACATGAAGGCGTCTCTCCCCTCCGCCAAATTGCAGCGCATCCGGGACATCACCAAGTCATACTGCGAGCAACAAGTATCACAAAACAACAGTTGCTCTCCCTTCTCGGACACCTCAACTTCGCCATGCACGTCATCCCCCAGGGGCGCTCGTTCATCTCCCGCCTCCTGGACGCAGCATCAGCGGTCGACAACCTCCATGACTGCGTTTTCTTAGACGAAGGCTGCCGCTCAGACCTACGTTTCTGGTCCCTCCTGCTCGCCCACTGGAACGGAGTTACTTTCTTTTACGATGACCTCGTGCGTTCCTCTGACTCAATGAGGTTCTTCACGGATGCCGCCCCATCCGTGGGTTTTGGGGGTTTCTTCCAGGGAGAGTGGTTTGCAGGGTCATGGCCCACGTCAATTTCTACCTCAAGCAAGTTCTCATTAAATCCGGCCTATCACCTATATCATACCCGGGACATTCCTTCAGGATAGGTGCAGCCACCTCTGCTGCTAATCAAGGTCTCTCTACCTCATCCCTACAACAACTAGGACGGTGGTCCTCCTCCGCCTTCACAACCTACATTCGCCCGGACATCAGCGCCGTACTGGCTTCCCAAAGATCTCTCAGACCCTAACTATGGTATCTATGCATATAACTGGTGGTGGTTCATAACACGTCTACACGTATACATGTCTCATTATGGTATCGGATTTCAAACTGCATTCCTGTCCTAGTCCGTGGGCCCCCGCCCACAGGGAACAATGTCTCGTATCACGCTGCATCTACATGTAACGGGCTACATTCTCATGCACGCAGGTATCCAAATCCCAGGCCCTTGCTCAAATGTGTCCGTGTGAAATGTATATCCTGCGGAGTCAGGTGTGGACCGGGGGTCCCCGTAGACTTCGGTCTCGTGGACTGCTGGTCCCAGCAGACTTCGGCCTCGTGGACTTGGGCCACCGTACACTTCGGTGTCGTGGCTTTGGGCCACCGTACACTTCGGTGTCGTGGACGTTGGGCCACCGTACACTTCGGTGTCAGTTACAAAACAAGATCCCTGCTCCGGCAGGACGTTCGACCTTCGGGCGGCGTAGTCAAGCCCTGCTAGCCAGGCAGGCGACCCTCAGGTCGTTTTCAGATAAGACCGGCACTGATTTCGGCAGTCAGAGTCTCAGCATGACCCGTAAGCTCCGGCAGTGATTATTTCATCCCCAGATCACCACAGTCACCCCACAAGGTAAGAAACTCAGTTCATCTCAGTATTTCATACTTCACTGGTTTTGGGGATTTCATCGGAGCGGTTCTTTCCCTCCTGAATGATTATCCTGCAAACTGGGGCCTAATCGCCAAACACCATTCCATTCTCCTTTTGTATTATCATGGCAATCATTTCATTCATATGACGTGTAAACAATAAATATGTATTCCTTACATCACGTCTCTCCGGTTTGAACTTCCTGTACTGCAGATCATTGCCTGCATGATACGGCATTGAGCATACATACTAATATAGGTTCCTATCGAATCTGAGATCCTGATCATTTCAATTAGTCTTTGCATTTAGAAATCCAATCAAGCTTTAAGCGTTAAGTTACAGGCAGAGATCAGGATAGTTTAGATGCCAAAATGCAGGATCACGCTGATCCCCCTGGAAGGGTGGATTTAAAAAAACATGAAAGGTGTTTTATATAACCATGAAATCCTGATATAACTGGTAAGGATGCTATAATACAGTTGAAATATGAAAACATTTAAACATTTTCTTGTGTTAGATTTCTGATTCATAGCAAATTTGTCTCACTTCAAATTATTATCAATCAATAAACTTGATTTATTGTGTTTATAGTGTGAACAATTTGGCGAAATGTAGCATTTTGTTTTCAGTTAGAACCAAACTGAATACCCCATTACTAATATATCCCCCTCAGTACTATACCATTTCCCTTTGAAACATGAATAATATGCAATATCATTTTTATAGGATTTTAATATGAAAAAAACTGAAATGTAACCTTCGATTTGTCCTTCTCTGCTCAGTTAAAGGTTCGCTATCGACAGAGAGAGGAGAGGAATGTATCTTTGCTTTTGTCTGTGAAGGCTCTGCTGTTGCCTGTCATCCATTAGAGACCATTAGTCACTCCAGAATGTGTTCACAGACGACCGCATTGTCTGCAACAAAGCGAGGCGGATTTCTGTTTCACAATAACTACTTACTGAATGTACAATCATATTTTTGCTCATTAAGCCTTCATCTGCGTCTCTCCGTGAACATACAAAGAGAGACTGAAAGGAAAGCTGAACTTGTCAGCATCAAAGTTTGATTTGTTTTGCAACTAATGGTCAATGCACCTCCGTCTGTTTTGCTGCTGAAGTACACAGAGATTACAGTTTGTGTGTGTGTGTGTGTGTGTGTGTGTGAGAGAGAGAGGGAGAAAAACCGAGAGAGATGTCTTTCAAACATCCGATTTCACTAACACAAAGTACCCTGAGACGTGACAATGTTATGAGTTTGCCAAAGTGATGCAGTTAGATAATCAGAACCGCAGTGAGGGCGGAAAGATGCCTGTTCTTATTCTGAGGGCTGATGACCGGACTGAGGTTCGCCTGAAAGCAGCCATGACCGATCAGATAACAGAAAGTAAACGATCATAAACACCAAAGCCACAAGGTCCTCTGTTCCCAAACACCATAATCAAAAAGGGTTAGAGCAAAGAGGGGAAGAGTCAGCTATGTCTAAAAAAGGAAAAAAAGCTCTATAGAGGATGAGAAGAAAGGCACATCATTGAAAAGGAAAAGTGAGACAGATGGAAGCTGCATTGAGAGAGAAGGTCAAATATGTCATGGTTCTTTTTATTCTGAGGGAAGACATTCTGTCAGCCGGTAAAACAGTCTTATTGAAAGTATGATGTTACATTCAATCATACTATTTGAACCATTAATGAGTAGCAGGTTAATCAAATTTGAAAAGGTATGTACGGAAATTTCCACCGAATTATTTCCTCTCACCTCCCACTCAGAAGCTCTTTTTTTCCAATGAAAGACTCTTTCTACTTCACATTACCTTCTTCCAAACATCCTGCCAATTGTTTGTGTTTTTTTAATTCAAAATGTCGCAAATCATACTGCAATGCAGAGCTATTTGACAACTTATGAGTGCTCCACAAGAACAGTCACAAAAACATGACAACAACCTTTTTTTCCCTGCTGCAAGAACAAAGTAGTAGTTAAGGACTACTTCAAATGTACTGTAATGGTGAAAGCTGCATGTGTTTCATTTTGATCATGGAACCATATAGAGCAAAATGGTTTAAGGCTCCAAAACGTTATAAACAATGTGTAAAATGTACTGTGAAATTCATAAAGGGGTTTCCAGCTCAATATGGGGATACGAACTATTATCTGACAGAGCTGCTGGTTTTGACAAAGTATGTTGCCATAGCCACGCTAAAATTGTAACAAATCCCTGTGTACAACGTCTTGTCGGCATCACAGTTTTTCACGGCTACTCTCCATCATTAAACGTGAGTGTGTGTATGAAAGACATCTAAGGAAGATTTTATTGTATCAGCATACGGAGTGTAATAAAATATTTCTCACTCACTTTAAGCCTATGATATCACATTTCACTTTGCTCCTTTATTTCCCTTCTCTCTTCCCACTCCTGCCCTTTCCTCTGCCATCATTTCCACTGGCCTCCCCTCTCCTTGCTCCCCCTTCTCCGTGTCCCCCTTTCTACCCAGGGACAGTATGCATTAGTATAGAGCCTTGGCAGGTGTTTGCTCATTCAACTGACACACTTTTATAATGAGAAAAGTGCAAATTTCAGAATATACATTCTGCTGCATGTGTCTGGATGTGACTGTTCTCCTTTCCTTGTCAACAACCCATCTGGAGGCTTGAGCTTCTGTGTGTATGAGCGTGTGTGTGAGGAAGCGATAGAGAGAGAGAGAGAGAGAGAAGCCCCAGAAAGCTATGCTTATTGAATAGCTTAATGTGTATTCTGTATCTCAGCCTTTTCCTCAACCTCCATTACCTGTTATACCTTTCCGAAAGGCACACCAGCTTTTTACTATGTAAAATGTGCCATACTCCATACAGTAATTGGCTGTATGGAATGTGACAGAAATGATTTCCTTTCATCAGTTTCTACCTGCCATGCAGAGTTCAGTGGGACAGCTCCACCAGCCCCACTTCATTAAGTCCTTGTGTGAAGTGGGTCAGGGAGGAGACAGCTCTCGCCTATAGACCCCATTGTGTTTTTCCGAAGCATACATTTCCCCCCTCGAGCTCCAGAATAGAACAAATGCCTTCGTCTATGAGGATATTCATATTTTTTCTAGGATACCCTCTATGGTTATCTTTCAAAAGCGCTTGAAAGAAAATGGACAGTGTTTGTAGAGCTATACACTGTCATTTTGATAACGCATAAAATAACTGGTTTCTTTCCCTTTTCATTTTGTGCTCCAGAACTTTCTCCCAGAAGAGAGAAAGACTAAGCCTGTTACTAAGTGTGGGCTAATTATTCCCTTTGCCTCAGGTATTTTTCTGTACACCCTGCAGATGATAAGTGGCTCCACTAATAAAGGCAGTAATAACTGGATATATTGCTTCATTTGACAATGTAGTCTCTTTCTTTCCGAAACCTGCTTTGCAGCTGAACAGAGAAAGAAACAAAGCTGACATTTACTTGACACCAGTTTCTCTGATCCATAACGACAACGCCAATGACTATACAGATCTGTGCTTTTAATCATTATAGATGTCTGCACATTCAAAATGTGATCAACTAAAGCTGAATGATATACTGAAACGCTGTGTGCAAAGAGAAGTGACAAAGAAAGCAGACACAGAAAGCTCAAGGTCAAAGAAAAGTTTGTCTGCGTCTTTCAGAGGTGATAACTGCTTCCAAAAGCTCTCATAAAATGCCTCCTTAATTCCTCCCCTTTATCCCACCAAGGCCTATATTCTGCCACCTTTTTTTCTCTTTTCCTTCCTCTCATGTTTTATGGTGCTTGTCTTGGGGAGAGGGGACTTGTTAGGGATCTTCGGAGATTTACAGTCAAGTATTGTCTATCAGAGAGAACACCGTACCAATCTTCAGGCCGATATGAAAGGATGTTTCATAGAAGCATTCTTCCAGGAAATAAAATACCAAAAGACAGCTGTCTGAAAAGTTTAACTTTCCTGCAAAGATTAAGTTTGTAGAGAGAAAGTTCTGCTATCTGTTCAATAAAAAAGTCTGTCAAGCATTTCTTATTTTTGTATTTACTTTGGAAAACTTTTAAAAGCCTATCCCCTAAATTGCTCATGCACAGATACTCTGAATGCATCAAAGCTCTCATGGCTGCATACTAGCGAGGTGGAATGCCTAACATTTCACATGCACATACGAATATGTGCACTTACATACACACAACACATGCTCACACAACCCAAAAACAGCCAGCAAATGGATTCAGACAGCTGAATATTTCACATCGGAGCACCCGAATAACTTCACATTTAGCAGCTCAGGGGCCTTAAAACGAGCAGTTGGCCCTGAGCTGCTCACCCAGAACACTAATCTTAATGTTTAAACAGATTCAATCAAACTGCAGATGGCACAGCATGGGAAGACATGTCCACCAGTAGGCACTTTGGTAACTTTGCAAAAAGTATCATATACCATAATTAGAAATGGTTGCAAACACACATGGAAACAGCTCTGACTGGGGGATCCCAAGGCGCTCCCAGGCCAGCGAAGAGATATAATCCCTCCACCTGGTCCTAGGTCTACACCTTGGTCTCTTCCCAGCTGGACGTGCCTGGAACACCTCCCTAGGGAGGCGCCCAGGTGGCATCCTAACTAGGTGCCCGAACCACCTCAACTGGCTTCTTTCGACGCGAAGGAGGAGCGGCTCAACTCCGAGTCCCTCCCTGATGACCGAACTTCTCACCTTATCTCTAAGGGAGACACCAGCCACCCGGCGGAGGAAACCCATCTCGGCCGCTTGTATAAATTGAAATCGTGATTTTAAATGATGCAATTATCAAATCGCTAAGACTGCGATTTTGTTTTGTTTTTAACCCTAGTTTTTAACCCTTTAACCCTAAACCTTTTTTTTCTGTTTTTCTTGTGTGTCAGTCACCCACACCAATCAGAAGTGCTGTGCTCCACATGTACCAGTCATTGTTAACCAATCAGAAGTGGCCCATGATCGTAGGTGATAGACAGATTGATCAAATCACCTGCCAAGTATTTTTGAAATACTTTTCCAAATGGCTTTCAATGGAGCTTTCCTAGATGGTTTGGTGAAACAAACCATCTGAGTCAGGTTAGTAATGCTCCATCACCTGTTTCTATTACAGGGTGAATCTTAAACTGAAGCTTGACTTTAAAGCAGTGGTTCTCAAACTTTTTCTGTCAGGCCCCCCCTTTGGAGAAAAAAAAAGTCAGGCCCCCCCAACACAAATAGTCAGGCTCAGTGGCGGTGCCAAATATTTCTTTTGGGGGTGCTGTGGGCTAGCTTGACGTTTCATAGAGGGTGCTCAAACATTTAGGGTTTCCCATTAATGTACCGGTCGCTACAGTTAAATGTTCTACTGCAACACTCCCCACACATATACACAGTGTACCCGCGACTGTTACAATGAAGGCTCGATAATCAGCTCACGGCATATGTGTAAGCAGGGGTAAAGTGCTATTTTTTATAGGTGGTGTGTGGACCTCACATAGGGGGGTCTGGGGCAAGCTCCCCCGGGAAGATTTATTTTTAAATCTTGAAGTTAAAAGCATCAATCTGGTGCACTTTGAGAGCAACATGAATAGATCAATGGATACATCTCTCAACACCCATTTGAAACAGAACTGTAAACAGATTTACTTTTTCTTTATGGATATTTTACAAATCACCCTTTTAAACTTTATTCTTTTTTTTACTGTCATATAGTATTTCATACCTGTTTTTCATTTATTCTCTTATTTCTTTTATAACTATAATGATCATATAAACGTGTGCCTCGGAAATAATTGTTTACATTAATGGTGACCAAAACATTTGAGACCCACTGAGATAACATTGAGAGACTCCTTTAGTTCACTGAGTCTCTCAGTCTGACAGGAGAGGACTCTCCTCCACTTTGTTGTTGAAAAAACTCGTTATATCCGTTAGCGTAGCTCGCTAACAACAACGATCTCCGGTACCCGTGCGCTCTCTCTCGCACACACAATGGCTCATTCCACACACACACAGAGCCCAGCTTTAATGAAACACAGAGACCCAGACGTAATAGTACTGTTTTATATTATTTTCGAATCAAACATTTTTCAAATTATAATTTTTTTTTTTTAGCTTTTTTTTTTTTTATAACCATTTTTCCTCCTGGTCTCTCGCGCCCCCCACTTTGAGAACCACTGCTTTAAAGCAACCCAACTGAAGTTTCATGTAAGTTTAGTTCTTTCACTCGTAGCTCGGGCTGCGGGGGTGCTAGAGACGGGAGCATGTTGATACGACCTTCCTAGCCGGAGATATGGCCGTTACAATAAACTTCCGTTGGGTCGCTTAAAAACAAATATCGCAAATCGAATCGCAATATCTGTCAGAAAAATCGTAATTATTTCCCCAAATCGTGCAGCCCTAATGTCTCATGCTTTGGAATTAATGTTTTTATTTGGTTGCATAATATATTGATGAACCATTGCATGGGCGTTGTGACTCACTGCGTTCAGACTGAAGGGAGATTCAACGCCAACTCGCACTCTCAGGTCAGCTGATCAGTTGCTCCTGAGGGTGCCAAAAACAAAGTCTAAGCGCAGAGGGGACCGTGCTTTCTCTGCTGCCGCCCCTAAACTGTGGAACGACCTGCCCTTGCTCATCAGACAGGCTCCCACACTGACTGCTTTTAAATCCCGTCTTAAAACCCACCTCTTCTCCTTGGCATTCAGAAACAAGTAGATTGTTGCTTTTATTTGCTTTCAGTGGTCTATTATTTATTATATGGCTGTTATTTATTTTTTAATTATTACGTTTATTCTGGTTTGTTTTGTGTTTGTATCTTGTATTTTAAATGTATATTATGTTGTGTGAGCTTGTCTCTCTGTACAGCACTTTGGTCTGAAGGTTTTTAAAGTGCTATATAAATAAAGTTGGATTGGATTGGATTCAGTCATCGTGACCTTTTTCATGGTCGGTTCCTTTTTCCATGAAACAGCATGAGCCGAGACCAAAAGCCGAAAGCAAGGCCGTTTCCACTTAATCTGAATCATGCATGACGTCATGCAAATGATTAAAATTAAAATGTGATACATTGATTTGCTTACAGTGTGTAATAGCAGTTGTCCCATACATAATGTAAACACCATAAAATGGTATACAACTAAAATCATGTTTTTGATAATTCTTCCAAATTGTTAAATGTAACATTTAGATTTTATTTTTAATTAGACTTTAAGAAACAGACATTTACAGCCAGATAAAAATGATTAGTGTATAATGTAAACTAGAAGAGATGCCACTACCATTCTGGAAATGATATACTGAGAACAGAAAGAGAGACTGAGTAAAAAATACAATCAGAACCCGAGGAAAGACAAGACTTTTGAACTATGACCTTGAAGAATGAACAAGTGCATTACTATTAAACTAGCAGTGTAACGGCCCCTACACACGGCGGCGTGCGTTGCCGCTTCAACGCTTCTGCCCATTCACTTTGAATGGGGTAACGTCACGATTCGCCGAACTGCATTGTGGGAGCAAAGCGTAGCTTCTCTCGCGGTGCTCGCTGCAAAAGTAGAGCAATGTTCTACTTTTGCCGCCTCGACGGAGGCGTCAGCCAATCAAATCCCGCGTATGCAAATCTGACAGTACAAGCACTAGCCAATCAAACCGCGTGTATGTTGGGAGAGCCAGACCGCAGTTATTTCCCATATGTCAAAAAATGGAGGAGAAAATGATCGTGGCGGTAGGGAATCACCCGGTACTCTATGACCAGTCCCTCTTTACATACAGGGATACAAACCGGAGGAGCCAGGCATGGGGGGAGGTGGCAGAGACAGTGGGTGAAACTGGTAGGTTTTCACTTGTTTGGGGAGTTTATATCCAGTGTACTTCGTTTGAATGGACAGCTAGCAAGCATAGACAGTATATTTAGCCAGCATGGATGTAGAATGAATGCTTTGCTTTGTATGTCCGGGGCGGGACATTTATGTGATTGATTGTTGGTCGCGTTGCTCGCGTTGACTCCCCAAGCTCAAGACACGCCCACCGCCAAACGGCAACGCACGCCGCCGTGTGTAGGCTCCGTAATAGCAAAGCATTCATTCTACATCCATGCTGGCTAAATATACTGTCTATGCTTGCTAGCTGTCCATTCAAACAAAGTACACTGGATATAAACTCCCCAAACAAGTGAAAACCTACCAGTTTCACCCACTGTCTCTGCCACCTCCCCCCATGCCTGGCTGCTCCGGTTTGTATCCCTGTATGTAAAGAGGGACTGGTCATAGAGTACCGGGTGATTCCCTACCGCCACGATCATTTTCTCCTCCATTTTTTGACATATGGGAAATAACTGCGGTCTGGCTCTCCCAACATACACGCGGTTTGATTGGCTAGTGCTTGTACTGTCAGATTTGCATACGCGGGATTTGATTGGCTGACGCCTCCGTCGAGGCGGCAAAAGTAGAACTCTACTTTTGCAGCGAGCACCGCGAGAGAAGCTACGCTTTGCTCCCACAATGCAGTTTGGCGAATCGTGACGTCACCCCATTCAAAGTGAATGGGCAGAAGCGTTGAAGCGGCAACGCACGCTGCCGTGTGTAGGGGCCGTTAATAACGTAACCGCTGACACCTAGAGCTGCACCTGTAGGTTGATTCATTGATTAGTTGATTGACAGAAAAATAATCACCAACTATTTGTTAAGTAATGGACTGACAAACACAAGACATGTTGAGACATGACCTTGGACTTTGAAACACTGACATAGACATTTTTAATTGAAAATAATGTATAATCCAATAAATATATATCATGCAGATTCATAGATAATATAAATGATAGTTAGTTGCAGCCCTACTGATACCCTAAATGACAAATGTGTACAGCATCTTTTGCTTCCACACAATCACGTAAATTAGCCCCTCCTGGAACAAGGCTCTAAGGCATTCAGGTTTACCAAATGTGTGTTAATCTTACTTTTAAGGATAGATATATCACGATCCTGTGCCAGACCCAAGAAGGCAGAGGTGGAGGGATAATCAAAGAGAGAAGAACGGGATCAAGAGAGTAGGTTGAGAATGAAACTACGGGTGTTGGCGAGGAAAAAGGTTAGCTAATTAGTAACCATGTTGAATAAAATATTTTAATGTCATACCCTAGCCAATGCTCTCACACGAGGAGACCATTCTGTAGGCCTGCACATTTAGCCTGGAAAGTAATTACACATCGGTTCCTTCTCGTACGGGAATTACGAATACATTGTAATTATGCATCACTGCAAAATGTCTCCATCCAGGAAATAAAGCCATTATCAGGTCTTGAATAATATTGTAACCAAAAGAGCAATTTGTGAAGAGATATTAGCCTCTTTTGAATGTTATAAAAGAGAGAATCCCTCTTGCCCAGTGCTCATCTCTCTATCGCTGTTGAGGCTTAAGTCCCTCAGTGGTGATGGAAAAGACACAATTGGCTACTTTCGTGACAAAGACTTATTTAAAATTCAAACAACCCTTCACAGCCATCGAAGCACGTTTGAGAAGACGGAAGACAAGAGGAGTCTCTTTCATCCGACTAAACGTCTTAGGGGTGAGCCTCAGCTCTCACATTCAACAACAACAGAGGCAGAACCGGCACCACTCAAAGGACCGTAATGGAGTCAGTTTCTGCATTTGTCTTTGAAAAACAATATGTTTATGCTAATGCTCTGAGGCTGAATTTAATAGAGGATGTAAGTGACACTCTTTGAGATGAAACGCATGCACACGCAGGCACATGTGCACTATCAACAATCTGTTGAGTTAGGTCAACACACATCATAGAGACAAGACAATGGCCTGCTTATACATTTCATAAAACAAAATGTATGTATCAAAATACTGCAATGACATTTTAGCACTTTTTTTAAATCAGTTAATATACATTTGTTTACAGTACCTATGTGGAGTCAATCAATAACCTTAAATAATGTCATATATAGACTGTATTAAAAAATGTTTTGTAACTTGCCATAAGGAACAAACGCATATCATTTAAACTACTTGTAACAGAGCAGAGGATGCAGAAAGTTGGCAAGTTCAGGATGTATTTTTGAGCAACTGTGTGCTTGCCTAATCCCCATCTTCTTCTTCCCAACAGGCAGCAAGGAAAATTAATCTGAAACCTACTGTGCTCAGAGGCGTTTGCAGCTGAGACATCTTTCCTTTCTCACACTGCCAGTGGCACTTTGGAAACACTCACCATCTAAGCACTCCCATCAGCATGTGCATCTGAAATGTGCCACGTTCAGCAGGACAAATCCCAAAGCACAAAAACCCGTGCACACGGACACACACACCAACATACCAGCCCAAAACAGCATAGCAATTCAAAGGTCTCAGTAGTATCCCTTTGCTTTTCTGATAATAAAAGAGTCCTTTGCTGCTTTTTCACTTCCAATCTCTCTGCGCGGGAAATGTCATGAAATGCAGCCCTAAAACCGACCCCTGGTGTGATATGGAATAACCTGCAGAGAACATCAACTGTTGCATTTGATGTTCAATGCAGTGGCTCTTTCCGGAAAATGTAAATAGCTGAAAATTGAAATGATTTGCATGCATTCACTCTCTGCATGCAAAAAGACATACACACCCGGACACGCACACACGCAAACACTAATACACAAATGCAAGGCAGCCCAATGGGCAGGCGGATAATGGAGGAAGACTGTGTAAATCCCATATGTGCTTAATCCGGACACTTACAAGAGAGTGTGATTCATACTCTATTACACTCAACTAATACAGCCGAGAGACGCACAGGGCACAATAATTTCAGCAGGCGTGAACCAACAAAATAACACCCATGAATCCTCTTTATGGGGACTCCACTGAAGAGGGTGTGAAAGGTCGGGGATAAAGCCTTTGTACTTATTAACCATTAAAACATTGGTGCCACACCCACAGCATGTGTGTGTGTATTTGTTTTTGTGCATTTCGGTGTGTGTGACTGTGTGCAACAAAAGGGCTTGTATCCGTTTAATGGAAGGAATTTCTCTGCAGCACACTGCGGATCTACGGTGTATATAAGTGTTGAGAGAGAGCTTGGTGTCTTTTCTGCAGATCACCGTATTCTCTTAGGAAGTGGGTTTTGAGGTGGATGAGGTTGTTAATTGTATATAATATATAACAACATTTTCTTTAGTTCATTTAACATACTTTATATTAAAGGGGCCCCATTGTGCTTTTTATTTTATTTTCTCTTTCGTGTAGTGTGGCTAAACTCCCTGTGTCCCCTGTCTCTCTCCAAAATGACCCCTGTCAGGGTCATTTTAGCTTAATTAGTGTTGCATTGGCTAATATTGCAAAGTGTTGGAAATGAACACATTTGAACTATCTAATTGAGTAAACGCATTTAGCCTGTCTCATTAATTTTTATATCATTTGAAATTGAGTCAGATTGGGTCCACTAATGTGGCTCTCCCCTTTGAAAACCTAACATCCATTGTTCCGATTCTTTGGCTACAAAATCACACTTTAGTTATCCCGACGATGTTTGAGTGTGCTAACCGCATTACGCTGTCTTCATTAGTGTGAAAAATACACCACCACAAGCAAGGTAGAGTCCAACGCCAAATCACTGTTTATCCTGTACTACAAATTGTGAAATGATATGGAACCCATTTAATGCTCTCACGCCATCAGTTACACACAAGGCCATTATGTTGTACCATCCAAAGCTTAGGTGATTAGCTTTGTTCTTTTAGCTAAATTCTTATTCATACTGCAAGGATTGCAATGAAGGGCACTTGCGCAACGTGGTGAATGGTTGACTTTGAGAGTATTTTGTCTGTTTCTGATCTTCTAACTTGATTTTAACAATAATATTAAACTTTTCAGTAGTTTTTTACTCGGATGGAAAATTATAGAAAACCTAGTTTGATCCACCAATGTCTTCCCATGGGATGATGTCAACATGCTCCAAGGCTTTCCCTGATCATGAGAAGGATATCAATCAATAAGAGAAATAACAAAAGCTTTGCAGCAATCTACAGTCGCCTGCTCCTTGTGCCCTGCTGATCTTAAAATCCAAAGAAAGTCAAATGGACGGCACACACAGACAAACCAAGAAGCAAACAAAACAACACTCAAAAGCACTCAAACTGTGAATAGGTGATGTGTGTGTGTATGTGTGTGTGTGTGTGTGTGTGTGTGTGTGTGTGTGTGTGTGTGTGTGTGTGTGTGTGTGTGTGTGTGTGTGTGTGTGTGTGTGTGTGTGTGTAAGGTTGATGGATCAAGTGACAAACAATAGTAGCTATATACAGTCCATCCCAAGAGTTTGCCTCTTTTTCTATACCTTCAACAGACTTGCTGTTAAAAGGGAGCACAGCCAGGACAACACAGACGCAGATGCTATGACACAACAAAAAAAGCGGCTTATTCAGGTGACAAACACAGGGGAACACAAGGAGCTTTTCAGGTTGCTTTCCAGGCTAAAATAAAACCTGTTTTTGTGTGTTTTGTGCATTTCTCAACTACCACACGCCTTACTCGGGAATACTTTGTAAGACTGCATCTGTTGTGCGGCTGCTGCTGTCTGTCAATCTCCCAAACGTACCTTTCTTGTCTCCAAAGAAGAGGGTCTGCTGTGCAGGGTTTGACCACTGGAGGGAGGTGTTGTCATTATACTCCACACGGCAGGTCATGTTCACCGTCCCACCCTCCGTCACCGTCATATTCTGAACCAGAGGGTACTGACCGCTGATGCCTGTAACATGACACATATGGAGAAAAGCGTAAGAGGAGATGAGGATGCATCAGGAGGAAGAGAGAGAGGAAGAGAGAGAGAGAGAGAGAGAGAGAGAGAGAGAGAGAGAGAGAGAGAGAGAGAGAGAAGAGAGAGAGAGAGAGAGCGTCACTGCGGTAGACAGAGGGAAACAGATGGTAGATTTGTGATTGCTTGATTTGTAGGGTTGCTTTGTTAATTAAATGTGCTTAATACATTTCTGATGATCCAATGAAGTAAAAAACGATGACGGTAAACTAAAAGGTAATGTGTTTTACCCAGAGGGTTTTCAACATATCTAAATAAATGAAAAAAAAATATCCTTATTAAAAAGCTAATGTTCAGCCAGGATACTAGTACTGTGTCACTACTGTGTGCTAAATTGGAGACTAACATAGGACACAAAGGGGGCGTTTAACCAGTGGTACCATCAACCTCAGCTACACAGGGAAGACCAATTAAAAACCATTCTCAGTGGACTTGTGTGTGCACATGTGGGTTTGTGTGTGTAAGGCCTGCACCCAATGAGGGAAACAGAAAGATAAACACAGTTATATAATTGGGTGTGACCTCGAACTCCGAGTTGAGCTAGTTTTTAGCATCATGGACAGGTCGCTTTTTGCAATTGGTTTGTCATAGCAACCTGGCAGTTTTCAGGACAGCTCACGTATGTGTGTGTGGATGCTTCAGTTCATGGATGTGTGTGTTAGAATAGCTGTGAGCAAGTAAATAATAATAACCATCAATCTATCCCTGTACCCAGAGGACAAGTTTTAAAGAGTGTGTGAGTAAAGGCTTATGTAAGAAAGATTATTCATCCCAAGCTATAACTTTCTCGTCGTAAACCAAGACCCCCCAGGATGGGATCATAAAGCAAAGAAAAGAAAAGATAAATAATCATATATTGAAAAAGACAAAAAATCTCAAATCCATTCCTGTCTGATGCAGTTTAATACCTTTCCATTCAAACAAAGCCAATGTATTATATCTCATTCAGCAGGCGCATTTGAATGTTTCCCTCACTTCAGTTAATGACTGCACAGGTAAGATAAACAAACCCTTAAATAGCGCTTGCCTGCAGGGAAAGCAGGTGAGGCAAACCGCACCACTGACAGACCTGCGGTGAAGGACGTGTTGAGAGGGGAGAGAGTGAGGTGAAGGAGGGGAGGAGAGGAGAGGAAGGGAGAGGTAAGTCAAGGAGCATGGGTCATTTCCAGTGTTGATTAAGGCCTCCCGAGGTTAATCATGCGTGTGAGAGATAGAGAGGGTAGAGCAGGCAAATGGAGGAAAAATGGATCTGAGCAATGGGAGGCTAGGCAAATGTTTTATTCATGAAAGTTTTGCATGAGGCATGATCTGCCAACGGTTTACCGTTCTCCTGCGCCTGCCCTCGCTCTCTTTATTACTTCCTCTCTTTTCTCTTCTATCACTTACTTTTTTCTCATTTTTCTCACTCACGCAGTTGGGCGACATGCAGCCCACTGAGAAACATTTTATTCCCTTTGTGCTGGTCACAAAGGGAATGTAATGGTTAGCTGCCATACCCAATGGTGGAAATGATGATTTTTTTGTGTGGGTTCTGAACAATATGATGCAGCGTATCATTTTAGTTCATGACTGCAACATGTAATTGAACATGGAGACATCTTGCAGATATGGCTTGTTGAATTGTCAATCCTGTACTCAACTCTGAATATATAATCTTCTAATTAAATATCAAAATGATATAATTCAAAGAACAACAACAAGAAAATATGACATTTAGGTGATTCAATGTTACACCAAAGGCTTATGCCCCTCTGAAGACAGATGCTTCCAGATGTTTAACCATCTAGATCAGTGGTTCCCAACCTGGGGGGCGCCAAAGATCGCAGGGGGGGCGCCAGTCCTCAGATGATTTGAGGCCAAATATATTTTATTTTTTATAATTATTTTTTTTTTTACATATCATTGTAACGCAATACATGATTGTCACTATAAACCTTGTCTCTACATTACAATAAAAAAATAATAATAATTGATTAATTAATTTGAATACAAATTCAAGTTAGTAGCTATTATAGGCATAAAAACACAGATATTTATAATTCTTTTTTTAATAGAAATGTTTCTTCTGCCCGTAAAGTGTCCAAACCGGGCTTGTCTGGATAAGCGCATTTTTAAAACATAGTCATTGTCCATGCCGGTTTCAGTTGGATTATTTGTCACAGTTGCTCCGATCAGATCGGTCTCCTCCATTTTGTAGATTATTTACGACTTTTGAATCCACATAAACACATCGGCAAAATCCGGCTTACTTTGAGCATGTGTTTTAAACAGTTTAATCCCTTTGTGAATTGTTTCCACTTCCGCCGTCCTTTCATTTCTTCATACAGCGGGAATCCAAATGAATTAATCCTGAGTTCAATAACCATCAAAGTCACTCCAATAGTGCTCCTTAATTACGCTTTCATCTCCTTTAACACAATACTTCACATTCATCCAGTTTGTTACGGTAGTTGTTGCATTGTTGAGACTTTTAAACTTTAATTACCGCGCTGCAACAAATTACGTTTGGTAACCTCCCTTGTTGTACCCCACACCAAATTGACACACTGTTTGTTTAATTGCATAATTATTTGGGCTGGTGGGGGAAAATGTTTGCTAGAAAAAGGATCTTACTAAGTATGAATGATTTTATTATGTTTATTCTTGATTTATAATTTGAATTTGTATTCTCCCAGTGTTTAACTTGTTCTTTGACTTTGTTTGATCTCCCAATTGAGTTCAGCACAGTTGTTGCTACACATAGTTATTCCAAGTATTTTAATTTCTTTTTTCACTTGAATGTTAATGTCACATTTGGCATCGTCGGAGCCGATCCAAACACCTTCAGTTTTGCTGTGGTTTAATTTAGCTCCTGTTCTCCTTTCCCCTCACTGGCACTTGTCCCTACACAGAGTTACACTAGTCCGGGGATCCCGCTGAAACACCTCCATTGGGACTGAAAGGGCCAACGGGGCCACAATGATGGTTATATTAGAACAGTGCAGAGTTCTGTGTGCCTAATTGGCCAGTGGAGTAGGTTCTCCCGTTCTCCCCTCTGGCCACCCAGACCTGATTTAAATGTATCTCCTGAGGGAAAGAGGCAGCTGTTCTCTTCTGATTTCCATGTCTATATTTAGGTCCTTCCCTCACTTCACCTCCACGCTTTCTCCTACTTTCAGTTCCTTACTCTCTTTTCCAGTTCACATCCATTCTACTCAATTCCCTATTCCTCTTTCTCTCTCTGTGTCACGTTTCCTGCTTTAGTTGATCCCTGAAGGGTGGCATTTCCACTTTCTTTGTCTCCGATTTTCATAGTCTGTCTGGCTCCCTAGTCTTTCACATTTATCTTGATCCTACCTCCTTTCTTGTGCTCAATTTGGCTCTATCTCTCATGGAGAGTGAGGTCAGTTTAATTGCCCTCCACTTTGACTGACATGCCAAGCCAAAGCCGGGTCAACAACGTCCTCCCGTGCATGGCATTATGAGGTAATGACAAAATGAAATTGGCTTTGCTTTATTAGGTTTAATTTGATCGTATATAAGTCACCGTTAATGGCATATGCTATAGAGCAATGCAAAGCTTCATTTTCTAGGATGGTGACCATTGCCACGTAGGTTACAGCTGCCTTTAAACATATCATTATTTCCTCTAGATTGTCACGCTTTATTCTTCACACCTGTCTCTGTGGATCTTCGATTTAATGGGACCACTGGTTACCCTCCTATACCCAGTGTATAAACTGGCTAATAATCAAGGCTGGCAGCAAAGCTTCCCCACAATCCTTTGGACTTGTGCCTCTCCGCACACAAAGCACTGAATCCAATATTTCTCAACAGACCAATATCTTACTTATGCCAAAATCAGATGCCTGTGCTGCCAGTAGAGATCTTCACAGAGGCGCACTCAGACAGTACCTGTTGCCAAAGCTAACTACCGGACACATAATACCGATAACAGTATACCGGATGCTTCCTGTCTGCGATCCGACATGACCTTTCAAGCAAGAGCTGCGGAGTCTACTAACCTTTCTTATTTAGGCATTCAAGAAGCAGAGAAAAAGAGACAAATGCAGGCAGACAGACGGACAGCCTGGAGCTACTGACCTTTAAACCAGGACTGGAGCTCAACTGAGCTGTAGAGCTATGATGTATGGGCCGGGAATGCAGGATTACTAAATGGATCGAGGTGGTGCACAGTTCTGATTAGACGATTCACCTTTTAAGCCAGTCAAACATCAACCTTATAGGTGCAGATTTCATCACTGTACATTTGAATTAAAAGGATTACGCTTGTTTTCAACCTGCCATCATTTCAATCGGATATGAAATCACCAAAGAAATCTCAGCGATCTGGGATCACAGTGATGTGGATGTATTGTTGCAAAAGCTCAGAGTGCTAAGAACTTGTTTTGTTGTTTGTCAGCATCTACGAAACAACAACTTCTGGCTCGATTTCAGGGAACTTGGAAGATGAATGAGCCGCGAAATGCTACATATGATACATTTTTCAGTGTATCTAAATCACCGCTGGCATCTGTCTGCACCCCATGCATCCTTTGTTGTCTATAATGACTTAAAGAACACTATTATGAACACATGCGGTTGTTTTTGATCAATTAAATCAAGGGGTTAATAATCGACCCCAAAGTGGTTCACTGTTCCCAATGCATTCCACTCAGAAGATCATGAATACGATACAGAAGATACCATAGGACATGACAGCTTTGCCGTGACCAGTTGGTGTCTATAAAGTTACACAGGTGGTTACACAGCTGGATATATAAGTGATTCACAGAGTGTCAGACAGCAGGGTGGCCCCGTGATTGGAGACAAGGTCGAGAGTTTGATCTGCTCAAGAGCTAGTGTGAATTCATCATGTATTCTGTCAAAGTGTCCTTGAGGTGGAACACATATTCACAATTCTTCACTTGTTCAGAGCACCGGAACACCTTTGAAGACACAGATAGACACCGCCAATTTTTAGCCGATGGAACACAACATGTTGTTAGTAACTTCCCGTAACAGAAGCTAACATATCAGACGGGTGCGTCATCACCCCCTCGCTCTGGGACTCTCCCTCCCACTGTGACGATTTTCACACAAACACCTTCCATTTTTTCTCAGGAACATGTCATACACACAGTCTTTTCACAGTCTATCAACATGCGTCCCGATTCCAAGTTGTATCTCAAATGTGATTTACCAATGTTTCATAACGCTTTTATTCCCTGGAAAATCAGCGTCCAGTCAATTAAATGGCACAGCCTATGTTGGGAAATAAATCACAAACCTTACAGTATATCTGCCTAATAAAGCACTTAAGAGGATTGATAGACTCATGTAAGTCGAACTATTTTGAGTTGAAGTAGTAATAACTAAATTAAAAGCATTGAATTTCCACAGTCTCCTTTATTGGAAGCCAAATCCGCTCATAGCCATATTCTGCCATTCAGAATGAAAAAATACTGTTTTGTTTGGCAAAGTGATTGCAAAAAATGTCATCTTCACATTGTGGAAAATGGATTCTGTACCCATATGATTCTGGTCAGAATAAATGCCAAATATAATACATCTGGAGAGATTTTATCTTTGTTAAATATGATCAAGGACTGTGTACTGAAACATTTTTGGGATAACGGTCTAACGGGGGCTTCATCCATTGCAGACATTGCTGGGTATATTATGTTTACTTCTACTATGCAGATATACTAACACCTTTGTACTTTTGAAAGAATACAGTGTTGCTTTGTTTTTAATTAAATTATTCAGGGTGTGCTTACTTATTGGTGTTTTCTTTATTCATTTGTTTGTTCATATTTCAGCTACTCTATGAAAAAAATAAAAACTCAAACTTAAACAAACTGTAATCCTTGATATATCTATGGATATATGCATTTGCCATGACAACCTCAACATTGTTTTAATGGAGGTACTATCTGAATATGAAATCATGTGGGGCTCATGCTGCAACTAACTGATAACATACAATCAAGACGAGTCATGAATACATGTATATAATATATTCCATTCAGACACTATGCTGGGAGAATTGGTAATAACACAACATCATTTTCAGTTACAATGACCTTTAATAAACTGAACCACAGGAATTAGAAATATTAATATAAATAATATTATTACTATGCAAATATCCATCAACTGGGTTCACTCCTTTCTGGCTCTCATAGCGGAACATATAAAGCTTCTATTTCTTTGCTTTGTTACGTTTTTTTCTGAAGTGAACTGTATGTTAATTTCTGTGTGTGAGCACATTTCCAATCTAAACTGGCTCTTTCGACGTGATAAGACTCCTGCTGTGAGCAAATTGAATGCAACCCCTGCAGAGGGTGGAGCTACCTTTGTATTCAGCGCTGGTGTACAACTACCTCAGGACACTCATTTCTGATCTGTAGATATGAAATTAATTAACCGGCACCAGAGAGGCTGGCTATGGCAGTGCTGTTGTCATTTACATACAGTAATTAGACCGGGCAGCTGTTGGAGCTGCCAGCACAAAGTTGATGTCAAACTCAGCAACTAAAGTCAGATCAACAACATATCACCTCCTTCTCCAAGGAGATATTAGGTGTTGCTTAAGCACAGCATGACACAGAGAAGGCAGTTTGGTAGGAACCACGAGCTGTCAGAGGGGAGAGTGACATCTTCTTGGCTTGTTTTTGAGGTCGCAGGAAGATATTTGTAGTCGCATCTGGGGTGTGAAAGGGGTAACAGACGTTTATAAGGTGATGACAAATCATCCAGGTAGGAATGTCTCCTTTGATAGCACCTTCTTGTTCCAACAAAGCACTACAGGAAATAAACATGCCAGAGCTCACAGGAGTTTTTCCCTCTGTGTATGTTTTGCAAAAACACACACACTCATTTCAAATCTGTGACCACAGGCCGATATCATTTACCCATCATTCCTGCCATTGATTCAGCCACATACATTGAAAGGTCTGAAATATAAACTTCTGCCCATTATCTGAGTGTAAGCTGCAGCTCAAGCTCGATCAGGCCAGAATGGCGAGCGATCTCACTCTCCTCTCTGAACCAAGGGCAGACATCTCACGGTTTTACTGTATGTCAGGAGTAAAGCTGGCCTTCATGAATACTTCATACAGTGCCATCTTCCAGCTGGTAAAAGAGAGCAGAATAAGATGAGAGCAAATTCTAGTTATAAGGATAAGGACAGAGTACATGTTTTGACCGTTAGGTGAAGGATGGGGTAAACAAGTGAGGCAGATGCAGAAATGACCAGAGTTGGGTGTAACGCGTTACTGTAATAATAATATTACTTTTGTCGGTAACGGAGTAGTGTAACGCGTTTTATAATTCAGTAATCACACTACAGTTACTAACACGCGTTACTTTGTTACACTGACAGACAAGAGGGGTTTCCGCCGCAGGTTTATATGTATACGTAATCTGCGCGACTTGCGCGTCCACATCTCCACGTGCAGTGCTGCATAAACATGGCTGAGTCAGCGATAACTTTCGAGGGGTGGAGGTATGCCCATTATTTTGAGTTCGTCCGAAGAATAGACAGGAATGTGACGGTGAGGTGCAAACTGTGTCCAGGCCAGAAGCTGTTATCCACTGCTGGAGGTGCGCCACAGTCTGCGTGATCTGCCTGTAGGGAGGGGCGGGCCGGCCCTGTGAGTAAAGTAACGAGTAAAGTAACGAGTTACTTTATGTAGAGAGTAATGAAGTAGTGTAATTATTACTTTTTTAAAAAGTAATATGTAATATATTACTTTTTTTTAGTAACGACCCCATCTCTGGAAATGACTAATAAAT
This sequence comes from Pseudochaenichthys georgianus, assembly GCF_902827115.2. Taxonomy (NCBI): domain Eukaryota; kingdom Metazoa; phylum Chordata; class Actinopteri; order Perciformes; family Channichthyidae; genus Pseudochaenichthys; species Pseudochaenichthys georgianus. The sequence goes on from NC_047516.1 coordinate 20,078,957, forward strand.
AACGCTACTTTCTAGCTAAAGAGGAACTGTTTCTTAAACCCTGAGATTTAAGAGGACAATTGGGAAACAGGTAAGTGAAGCTGCACAGTTTTTTACATACAAAGTAAGAAAGTGGTTTTCTGTGTGTACTTGTATTTTAATGATCAATGGTAATTATGCTGCATGTAAGCGTGGTCAGTGTGGAAGTGTTGGCTGAAAGTGAGCATTGTAATATACACTATTTTCAGCGCTAAGAGGACACAGAAGGTAAAGCTCTGGCTTTCTACAATACAACTATGCTCAAATATACTACTCTACTATGCTTCTTTAAATATAAGGCAGGGCAATAGTAAAGCAATATTATCAGTCCATCATGCTGGCTTCGTAGCTTTTGTAAATTAAATGTCACAAAAGTAAAAGGTCAGGGAAATCAGATTTATTTTAGCTAACGACATTCACAAATGTTCTCCAACTTATATCGAGGAGAAATGCGTTAAACTACTTTTGATGACAGGAAGCAATTCATTTTTTAAAAAGCTTTTATACAGGGTGAGGGTAGAATGATCGCAGACTAGGGTGGTATTCACAAGGGAAATCAGATTAATCATTGCTGCCACCAAAGAATCCCAGATTCCCAGAGTCAACATGCCGAAGTATGATTCTTCTAATGTTGCATGATATGTTGACAGATACTGTTCATTTGAGAGTGATCTGGGGAAATGCTACTCATCCGGGGGGGGATCTGCAAGATTCAATGAACAGAAAGTCATAGTTTTAAAAACAGCTTTTATCATTTGGTTCATGCGTCAAGCTGTAATGCTCCTTTAACACAACTTCCAGTCCAGGCAGAGTTGACACTGGAGATCTCTTCACAAAGCACAGCTCTGACTGGTGTAACCCAGCATGAGCACATCATGACCATCTAAATATCTTCGACGTCAACGAATAAACCTCTGTAAATCCTCAAAAAGTGCTTATAGACTACTACAAAATGTAGGCTAGAATATACATTAAGGATAAAGAGACGGCACACAATTGTACTTCCTGTTTACCTTTTTACCAATTTAGTGCATTATTATGCTTGACAGAAAAACGAAATATATATATATACTACTGTATATATCAATTCATGACAATGGCGCACGCACGCGCGCGCGCGCACAGGAGATTTGAGAAAGCGGACTAATTATCCACCTAATCTCCTAACAACACACACACACACACACACACACACACACACACACACACACACACACACACACACACACACACACACACACACACACACACACACACACACACACACACACACACACACACACACACACACACACACACACACACACACACACACACACACACACACACACACACACACACACACACACACACACACACACACACACAGTTGCCATATATCTGAGTTTTGTATTTAATGAGGTCCTTTTTCATGCTCAATTTTATCGTGACACGATTCTTAAAATAACCCTATTTTATTTTTCTACCTATGAACAAATGGTATATTGACAGTTAAAATGTATCTATAGTGCTGTATACAGTAATTGGCTGTTTTAAAAATATATACATTTACAAATAAATAGATGGCAGGCACACTTAACCAGTAAATCAGTCCTTACGGATATCACACGCACGCACACACACACACACACACACACACACACACACACACACACACACACACACACACACACACACACACACACACACACACACACACACACACACACACACACACACACACACACACACACACACACACACACACACACACACACACACACACACACACACACACACACACACACACACACACACACACACACATACACACACACACACACACACAGAGATGAACTGTCTCTTTGAGGTAAACTCAGCCTTTATCTGCCCACTGGTCAGCATGAATCTTATCTGGCTTGTTATGTTTTTCTTCCAATAGCCTCATTATCACGGCGAGAGAGGCGGAAGGGAGACATGTGCTTGACTCTGATCTACACATTCTCTGTTCCCCTATTAAGAGTGCAATGGATTTCCTATACTGTCACAGTGAGATAGAAAAGGATGATAGCCAGGTAAGGGTGGCCTCAAAGAGAGGAGGGTCAACAGTGAGTGAGACGGGGTCAAACACATGCAGCCTGATGTTGGCTCGGGGAAGGAACCTTTCATTTAATGAGGCATTGAGACCCAGCGGGAAAACAAGAAGATCCCCCAGGTGATGCTGATGCTGCTATTGCCACAGCATTGTACACAGGACTCTTTTTTAACATGAGCAATGTGTGTGTGCTTGCATGCAGGGCTGTGTGATGCATAGTGCAGTAGATCTGTGGTAGTAGTGCTTAGTTAGTGCATGTTGCATGCTGCTTCTGATTTCTACTCTGCTTTCAGCTACTGCCGCCGGCTAGCCCTCCTCGCGGAGGGTGAAGAGAGGAGCCGAGTGTGTAAGACTCCTTCTGCTGGTACAAAGCCGCTCCACCGCCAAGACTCCTGCAGTGCCTCCTCGTGGCCACACACGGTAACTGGGTACCGTGAGGTCCCAGGCTAAACTGTAGGGGATCTCGGAGCAACAGTGGGCCCCAGAGGCAAGGCGCACAGGCCCAACGGTGTGTGGATACGCCCTGGTGCCTGCCAACCACTGTCCCAGCTATGGGCAAATAGCAGGGGCAGATGGGGCTCATAGCCATGGAAGGCAACCCATCTAGGAGAAGGACACTCTGAACTAAAACCAGGACTGAGAGGAGTTGCGCCCCCCAGTCCTTAATCAGCATAGTAAAGCCAACCATGAAGAACAAAGTCATCCCAAATCCTATACTTCCAGCGGCGGGAGTCCGTAGGAACATCGCAGCGGATGGTGGTGCTGGTCCTCCTTCCGGAGGACAACATGACGATAATACCCTAAACCCGCAAGGGAGGGTCCTGTCCGATCACAGCACCCCGTCCGATGCACTCATGCGTTGTCGGAGACCATTTGTAATGGGAACCTTCAATGCATGTATAGTGAGAGAAGAAGCTATATTGGTAGAACTAGCACACTGTGCTGAGGAACGGGGAGTGGAGATCCTGGGAGTCCAGGAACACAGAAGAGTGCACACTGATGACCGGATCGTGTATCGCAGAGTGGGGAGATGCACGTTCATCACTGCATCTGCGTGGCGAAACGAGGCCCAGGCTGCAACAGGGGGTGTAGGGCTAATGCTGGGCCCTCGGGCGCGTAAGGCTCTTCGTCAGGTTTATCATCACACCGATAGGATCCTTATTGCAGAGTTCTCAGGCAACCCAGAAACAACAGTCATAGTCGTGTACTCACCCACCAACGTGGCACCATCTGAGGAGGTGGAGAAGTTCTATGAGGACCTTGCAACAGCAGTCCGAGATGTCCCAGCGCACAACTTCCTGGCAATCCTGGGTGACTTCAACGCAAGGCTTGGACCAGAGGACGCACCCTACCCATACCACGACTCTACCAACCGCAATGGCACATACCTCATGGCCCTTCTCATGGAACACGAGCTACTGGCAGTGAACACCATGTTCCGGAAAAAAACAGGCAAGAGATAGACCTTCCAAGATCGAGCCACAGGTATGCTACGTCAGTTGGACTACATACTTGTGAGGCAAAAGTGGAGGAACTCCATCCTGAATGCTGAACCGTACAGCACGTTCAGCTCTGTGGGCTCTGATCACCGCGTGGTCTCCATGAGGGTGCGACTGAGCCTCAGGGTCCCCAAACCAAGCCCCAAGATCCGGCATGACTGGAAAGCATTCATAACCGACCCTGGCCTTCAAACCAGGTATACGGAGGAGGTTAGGAAGCGCTTTCGGCAGCTGGATAAGGGAGCGGAGCCCAGCAGCGAATACAGGAGATTCGTTGTTGCAAACGAGGAGGTGACCAGGCTATGTGTGCCCATGCTGGACAGAGCCAGAACCTCCCTACGGCCCAGACATCCGGAGGTCGTAGCAGCACGGTGTAGGGTGGAGGAAGCACGCCTCAACTTTGAGCGTGAACCAACCTTGGAGAGACGTGGGGTACTGAACGAAGCCAAACAGTTTCTCTTCAGTGCCTATGACACCATCAAAAGGGAGGAACTGATGGAGAGTGTGCGAAGAGTGCAGGCAGCGCAAGGTGAAAGGCAATATGGGGAGGCCTGGAGGGTCATCAATGAGATGACTGGGCGAAAGAGGACTAAGGAGGGACAAGTTGAGGGACACAGCCCCAAGGAGAGGGTGACAACATGGTTCAACCACTTCCAAAGCCTACTGGGCACAATAGCGGATGGAGCTGAGGAAAGTATACCAGCTTTCCTCCAGAACCTGCCCATAGACGATGGTCCCTTCACAGCCAGTGAGCTTGCCAGGGCGAAGTCCACAGTGAGAGAGGGCAAAAGTGCTGGGCCGGATGGCATACCCCCGGAGGTCCTAAAGTACTGTCATCTCGATGACAGACTTTTGCAACCTCGCTCTACTGCACAACATGCAGCCTGATATATGGTCTCTCTCCAACATCATCCCGGTGCCTAAAGCTGGAGACCTCTCAAAGCCAGACAACTACCGAGGCATCAGCCTGACATGTATCACCGCAAAGGTTTACAACCGGATGATACTGAACAGGATACGGCACGCAATCGATTCTCACCTGAGGGAGAACCAGAATGGCTTTCGAGAGGGGAGAACCACCGCAGCCCAGATCTTGGCGCTAAGGAGAATGATCGAGGAGGTGAAAAAGGATAACCTGACTGCTGTACTGTGTTTTATCGACTTCAAAAAGGCATTTGACTCGATCCACAGAAGCACAATGGTGAAGATCCTTGAGACCTACGGTGTCCCTCCCAATCTACTCCGGGCAATAGAGACCATGTACGCAGGAACAAGGGCCAGGGTGGTGACCCCAGATGGCAACAGCGAGGAGTTTGACATCCTGGCTGGGGTAATGCAATGGGACACCCTGGCCCCCTTCCTCTTCATCATGGTCCTGGATTACGCGCTCAGGAAGGCCATCAGTGGACGAGAGCAGGATCTCGGCTTCACTCTAACACCAAGGAGGTCGAGACGACACCCCACAGTAGTCCTGACAGACCTGGACTATGCGGACGACATCAGCCTGCTCTCCGACAGCGTGGAGCAAGCACAGGAACTCCTGAACAGAGTGGAGTCAGAGTGTGCCAAGGTTGGCCTGAGGCTAAACGCCAAGAAAACTGAGGTTATTACCTATAACATCTTACAGGAACATCCACCTCTGACAACAACAGAAGGCACTGTGCTTAAAGAAGTCAAGGACTTCAAGTACCTGGGCTCATGGGTCAACTCAACCGAGCAAGATCTTAAGGTGAGGAAGGCACTTGCATGGAGGGCTCTGAATGGCATGACCAGTGTATGGAACTCCAACCTCCCCCGTCAAATCAAACTCAGCTTCTTCTATTCAACGGTAGAGTCTGTTCTCCTCGGCAGTGAATGCTGGACCCTGAAGCCAACAGTGCAAAAGTCTCTAGACGGATGCTACACCAGAATGTTGCGAGCAGTATTTAACATCAGCAAGAGTGTACATTTAACCAACAACATCCTGTACGAGGGAATACCAAGGGTGAGCGAGAAAATTGCAGCCAGGAGAATGAGACTAGCAGGACATTGCCAAAGGCACCAAGAGCTGCCAGCCGGCAAATTGGTGCTGTGGGAACCAACACACGGGCATCGGTCACGAGGACGTCCCGCACAAACATACGTGGACGTACTCAAGAACGACGCAGGAGCACAAAGTACCAATGAACTGGCCAGATGTATGGAGAACCGGGATGACTGGAAGCGACGATGGAGGGCTCGTCTGAGGACGATCTAGAGAGAGCTATATACCTATCTCCTCCCAATACGTAGGCGAACTTTAAAGAACAACAAACCTTGTTTCAAGAACTAGAAATGTCTTATAATTGATTTACTGTTTTCAGTTCTTACAAAAGCTCAGGTTTTATTAGAGCGGACCGATGCAGTATTTTTAACAGAAGGCCAGCTGCCCATAATGACTCACTCACTCTCTCCAGAAAAGAGAGTTCTCATTTTTGACAAACAATTGAATAAAGTGTGGTGTATCTTCCCCGGGGAAAACATTTGACACTTTTTGAGAAACGAAAGTATTTGGAAAGAGCATTTACACAATCATTTTTTTACTATTAGATTTTCTTTTATTCACACGAGCCGCTTTATTTTACGGAGCCTCGCTGGGGTCAAAAGCCTGTGAGTGTAAATCTATGGGAATATAATTGTACAGTAGTTTGTGGCCTCATGGGTTCACAATTGTTTGCACACAAAGTACATTATGCTTATGTTACTTAGTGTACATGCATATCATTAAATAAAAACGTATCTTGGAGATTTGTGTAGAATCAAGTGAACTATGTGGTGAGAATATAATAATAATAATAATATATTATATTTATATAGCGCTTTTCTACAACTCAAAGACGCTTTCAGTATGACAAACAAGGACAGGCAAACAAATTAATTAAATTAAATAAACAGAAAAGGCAGTCAAGAGGAAGTTGATTGAGAGGGGGGGGGGGCTTATGGGTAGACAGAGTTGAAAAGATGTGTTTTGAGGCGGGACTGAAAGACTGTGAGGGACTCAGAGTCACAAAGATCTTGGGGGAGGGAATTCCAGAGCCTAGGAGCTGCCACTGAGAAGGCTCTGTCCCCACAGATGCAGAGTGTGGATGTGGGAATGGATAGGGGTCTGGCTGCGGTGGATCTGAGGGACTGTGGGGGTTGATAGGGGGTGAGAATGTTTGTGAGATAAGGGGGGGGGGCAGATGGTGCAGTGCTTTGTAGGTGAGGACCAGAATGTTGTAGTTGATGCGATGGGAGACAGGAAGCCAGTGAAGGTCTTTGAGGACTGGGGTGATGGTCATTACACATATATAATATAGTCATTACAAACTTGAAACCCACACCACACTGATTGGATGAACCCCCCTGTAGGAATATAACAGTATGGTATTACTATTGAAGCCAATAGCCAATAGAAATGCCCTAAGGTACAGTAGGAACACATAAATGTACTATTCTGAAGCAGACTCATTTTAGTAATGAAATTGTCTTGATTCTGCCTATTGCCATGCGAACAATGCAAAGTGCATTTTAGTGTGTTTACCAAAACATATTAAAATATGCATTGAAATCAAACTGCATCTATGAAAGCCTGGATGAAGTTTGAAATGACAACACAAAACTTTAAAAAGCCCTTGAAAACTGCTGTCCATCAAAACAAATAGAAATAAGCAAGCAAATCACAAAACAAGTGAATAAAAGCGATTGACAAGATCGGAAATGTCTGTCAATCACTTTTTTTTAAAATAAAAAAAGCGGATTCTACTTCGCTCTACGGATGAGGCTGAGTTGGAGGCACAGGAAACACAGCCACAACTCACCTCGAGGTTTGCCTTTTGAAGCCACCACTGGAGTACCCAAGAAGACAAGAAGGGTTGGATGGACAGCGAGAGAGGCAGACGCCAGAAAACAGAGAGGAAAAAGAACAAAGAAAGAAGACAGAGTAACCAATTAGACAACCGTTTAAAGAACAGTGTGCCTTTATCTATCGTGTATATGGAGAAACAGCATTGTCTTTATCTTGATTGTCAATCACGACTGCTGCAACCCTCCGATCGTTCAACCCTGAAAGAGAATGTCCCGATTTAGCTCATCAGCAAATTGAGACCTTCCAATGTGGCACCTTTTAATTAGTCGTGTCACATCATCTGGATCATACAAGGAAGCTTGTTGCGTTCTAATGAGCTTGCAAGGCCCCATAAGGATATGGGCATACTCTAGATATCATGTTTTCGATTAGTGAAGGCTGTGCTTCATTTGATTTCTCGTGGATATTTCAGACTTTATGAACATTTTACAGTTGATTATCTTGTTTTTATCAGATGCCTCTCTGGCTTCAATTTCATGTGTACCCACAGACGGTAAGGATTTGCCTCTGTGTGCTCAGGATTAGAGCCGTGCATGCACACACTGGTGCGGCATCCTATTAGGTTTTGATTGACAGCACTGTAACAGAGAGGAGAAACACACACACACACTGTAAGGAAATATTTGTATGTATTCATGCAAACTGTGAAGAAGCTTGAAAATGATTTGTGTAGAAAACTGGGCTGGTTTTGGGCCTGCTAACATGTGGTTTTTTGAGGACAAAGGAAGAGGGGGAAGGTCAGGAGTTAACATACAGTCATCCCTGTGATAATGAAGCTGAGCCACTGGGATTGGGGAACTTAAGATTTGAGGTGTTGATGATAATTTGGGCAGCCAATCACGGAGGTCTGGAAGGGAGGCGCAGATAACTCCTGTTCTTGGAAGCGAGGTATTTAGAAGGGAAGCACGCCATGTGCTCGCTCTCTTTCTCCTCTGGCTGGCTGGCTGGCTGGCTGGCTGGCTCACGTGAGTATCAGGTAAATGTGGGATCCCACAGAACTGTATGTAATTTGTACTGTATTGATTGTATTTGATTGTATTGCATTGTATATTACCATTAAAGTGGATTATTGTTTAACGGTTAATTGTATGCTCTGGATTTCCTTCATGTAAGATAACAGCTTGTTTAGGGACGCGAGGAGATTTGAGAAAGCGGACTAATTATCCACCTAATCTCCTAACAACACACACACACACACACACACACACACACACACACACACACACACACACACACACACACACACACACACACACACACACACACACACACACACACACACACACACACACACACACACACACACACACACACACACACACACACACACACACACACACACACACACACACACACACACACACACACACCTAGCCGATAATAAGCCATGCTAAGGGAGGGTTCAATTAATCATATAGGCTTTTATATAGAATAGCCATGTATCAAAACAAAAGGAAACACAACCTAACCAACAACAAGAGCGTCACCTTTGAGACTTCCTGCCGGTAAAAACACAGCAGAGAGCCAAATAAACAACACAGATTGTCTATTAGAGCGCGTGTCTGTGTATTTGCGTGTGTATCCTGAGGGAATGACTCTTATGCTTCACACACACTGCTTTGCCAAATTGATGGATCTATTGGAATGCCTCCATTGAGCCTGAAAACCTGAACAGCTCTAAGAGACAGCGCCTGAAAAAAGGATGAGAGAGGAAGAACAAAGATAATATCACTGCAGGTGGCGAGTCTGCGGGATATCAAATAATATCGTACTTTCTTTACGATTACAGATACAGAAATCACAATTCCATTTTCAACCAATATAGAACTGTTTTCCTTGTCTTGGCTGAGACATTAACAATAAACACGTTGAAATTCATTGTCAGGAATAGGGATACAAGCTGGAAGCTGGACACTCTTTGACTCTCAAATAAAAATTGTTTACATCATGTTTGTATTATAGAGCCATCAAATCCCAATGGCCAATTTTCAGTGACTGATGGAGATGATTATGTTTTTCTATTTCCATTTCACAAGTTGCCAAGGTGCAAGATAGACAGAGTGAGAAAGAGAGAGACTGATCATTTCCTGGGATCTTTAAGGTACTTTTTGACCTAACCTCTACAATGTGTGTTTAGCTGGTTATGCAACAGTCTCAATTTTACATCAACACTAATGCTTCTATATGACCTACAGTAAACCTAGGAGGCTTAAACTCTCTCCCCTCTCTCCCCCCTGCCCCCACTGGACTTGAACACTCCCACACACTCAGACACTCAAATCCAGCACCAGACACTTTTTTACGCTGGACAATCTTGCACTAATGTACATTCCCAAAGATATTGAAGTGTTATTTTGTATATATTGATTGTTGTGTTTTTTTTATCTTAATGTGTGCACATGTATAAATGTGTCTGTTGAGTGTGTATAGGATATACATATTTGTATACATATTTGTATTTTCATATTCGGATCTCTCTGTCTGTACACACAAACTGAAAGATTGACAATAAAGTTTTGATATGCCACAAAACCTGTGATCATGATCATGATGACCAGCATGCAAAAGTGAAAGTTCTTTATCTGTATTTGCTTTGATTTGCAAAAGTCTTCTGGTTGCTACCAGTGGCGTAACAAGGTTGTGATTGGCCCCGGTGCAAATATTGTTTTGGCCCCCCCCCCCCCGCCCTTCGCCCCAAAGATAAGCGCACACTGATGCGCTCACACACGCACGGACATACACAACCACTCAGAAGTAGGGTTGGGTATCGTTTGAATTTCCACGATTCTGATTCCGATTCTACTTTTCGATTCCGGTTCTTAACGGTTCTCAATTCCGATTCTTTGAGGGGCAGGGTAAAAAAATGATGCATGCTTCTTCCACCAAAATAATTACATTTATTCGAGAAACTTTTACACAGGTTAGTTTACAGTAATATTCACATTAATCAGTCTGTTTATATTAACTGCTATGTAACTGTAACCTGAGAACCACTGAAGCTACAACAGTGCAACTTTTAAAGGAAACCCCCCCCCATTTAAAAACAGTTCTTGTTGAGAAAAACAAGCATTTTAAAGCAAAATGCTTCAATGTGGTGCACTTTAAGCAGAATTACTAGAGACTAGATCTAGGGGGTACAACTCTAAAACACCCATATGAACCCATACATTTTAATAATTAAATAAGTATGTGAACATAACCAATAACCTTCCATAGCCAATAACAAATAAATGTAACCTATTTTATTTTTGTTGTACATTCATATCTTATTTTACTATTTTATTTATGCATATTTTTGTATCTCTCCAGTTTAAAACGATATGTCTGGTTTACTGTCCTATAGTATACATTGGAATGATTTCAAACCTGTTTTATCCCAATAATTATAAAGGAGTGCCTTGGAAATATGTGTTTACATAAATTGTGATCAAAACGTGTGAGACCCACTGAGATAACTTAGACTAAATTGAACTATCTAACAGTCCTTTACCTCACTGAGCTGTAGTTATCAGCTTCAGTCTGACTGGAGAGGACTCTCCCTCCACATTATTGTAGAAACATCTTCTTCTTCCGTTAGAGCAGCTAGTACCAGATGCTAATAACAACAGCGCTGGTACCGGTGCACCCTCCCTTTCTCCCTTGCTCGCTCCCACGCTCACTCGCACTTTGGCTGTGAGGTGCGGGTGCCAGATAAGCCAACATCCCCCATTTTCATCACTTACAGCGCCCATCGTACAGGGCAAATGAAAAGTGTAACCGGGATGAAAAGGGTGTTACCTTTACTTAATTATGATCAAGTAACATCAAGGCCGAAAATTAGGATGAGCACCAACGGTCAAAACATTTTTTTCCCCTCCCAGAGCTGTCAGCGCAGCGCCTCCACAGATCTGGCGCCCTAGGCGAACATCTACGCCAGTGCGACGGGCCGGCCCTGGTCCCAGGTTACGCTGTAGGAAGTGTAGTTACTGTCACTACCCGATCCGTCACCCTACCCGATCGGTACTGCGCATGTGCGAGATGGTCCGGAAGTCCGGACGGCAACCCAAGATGGACACTTGACACAGTGGCTTTTAGCAAAGCTCAAAAAGAAAAACCGAGATGAATGTAACTTTTGTTAGACAGCCATATGCCATACATGTTTGCATACATTCACAGTAAATATTTATTCAGTATGATAGCTGTCTAACAGAAGTTAAATCTATTTCTCACTTATTCTGACAATGTACTTAACCCCAAATAAAAGAACCCAATAAAAAGAGTTGTTAAATAATAGTGAAGTCACGTTGTAATAACAATAACTCGTCTCTCTCGGTTTTTCTTTTTGAGCTTTGCTAAAAGCCACTGTGTCAAGTGTCCATCTTGTGTTGCCGTCCGGACTTCCGGACCATCTCGCACATGCGCAGTACCGATCGGGTAGGGTGACGGATCGGGTAGTGACAGGTACAACGTTACATTTCCCGCCCCGCCGCAGTCCTACAGTAGGCTACGGAGAGCGGCGAGAAACATTTCCTCAGGCATCGAAAAGCGGAACCGAAATTGTGCCGTTGGAATCGAAATGTTGGAACCGGTTCTCAGTACCCAACCCTACTCAGAAGCGCCACATGTATATGCTATCAGCAACAGCCTGCCTTGGCCTCAGACCACCACAGCCTGACAACGGCACAGCAACTAAGAAGAGGATTAAACCGGTTTCCTTGATGTTTGCCTCTGGGGGATGGGCTGGTAGGCTTACATAGACAGGTTGCTATAATATAGCTTTTGATCTTGGCGCCGGGGGTCTCAATAGCGCCATAGAGTCCCCTTTCTCTTTTGAGTGCTGCTCTTGTGCTTTGGTTTGCTGTACATTATAAATGCAAGCTATTACATTTTTTATAATGCTACCGAACTTGGTGCTGCTAGCTACTGTACAGTACAGTACAGGTTGATTAAACGGTTCGCTCGTCACGCAAGGTATCACATGACATGAAAGGGAGCAAGGTCATTGGACAGACAAACAAATGAATTTAGGTTGCTTGGTTACTTTGAAGACTGCGTGAACCGGTCAATGCCATTGGGGCCCCAAAAAAAACGTCGAAAGTTACGCCACTGGTTGCTACCATAATGGTATATCCGCACAACTCATGGGGATAAGTAAGACACGGGGCACAATACCCAAAAATATATACAAAGCTACACAATACTGCTCCGACACAGGAATAGACACATACAGCAGCCGGTGAACATTTCCCACCTTGCTGCTGTTTCACTGGTCAAGAGGGAGAGGAGCCGGCAGAGAAACGGAGCAGTGCTTGTCATATCTTCAGCAACACTTCCTTCTACATGAGACTGATGGCTTGATGAAATATTCCCTCAGCAGAGTCTGACCTCACTTTACTCCTGCCTTTCATCCCTTCTGCCAAGGTAAGAGTTCCCTGTCACAACTGTGGATCTGTGATCTCTCCGAGTCAATACCCATGAAAAGAAAGACAGGTCCTGGAGACCAAAGGTGTACAAAAAAACTTTTGATATGGTTTTGCAACTATTCACTTGTAACAACGGCAGAATATACAGCATATATACTGCAATAGGGAGACAGAGAGAGAGGAAGACATAACACAAGCAGTAAAGAAAATAAAAAAATGGTTGGAGTCTTATTTACAACACTCGCTCCACTTGTATCCGAGTAATACAGTTACCAGGCAACCAACACAACATTTTGGTAAATTCTGGCAAGCTGATATTGAACAAAACGCTTTCCATTGCACTCTCTCATTCCCCCATTTGACCATGCTATGAGCATTAGTATTCCCACTTGATTACAAAATTGCCCCCTCTTACATGCTTTCAATACATCTGATTGGAGTGAATACACCAAGGATATCTAAGAAACTGGCACCTGAATTGTATCAAATAAGGCTATTGTTAATACATCGAGTCATTTTAACCTTATCATTTAATTCCTCCTTTACCAGTGTCTCATGTGCAGTAAATTGTTACCAAAAAATGTAGAATAAAGTTACAAGAAGAATACATGTTGTCCACCATTTTCTATCATGATAAGCTATTTTTTGGTGTGGAAATGTGCATTCAAGGCAATAATGTCTAGGATTATTCAATATATACTGTAAATCAGTATTTTATTATTTGAAAAAAAACGTTCTGCTTTACTTTGACATCCTATAATGTCAAAGTGTAGCAAATAGAGCAGACCCTATACAAAGAACCAACTACCACTGTATTTCTTTTAGATCCACTGGTTCATTGGACCAGTAGATTTACAGTGTGGTGGATGTTCCAATAACGGTGGCTGCTGCACCAAACTGAGCAGTACAACAGCAGCAATATAGCTGATTGTATCAAGTATAAGTTGCTATAAATTGGAATTGCTCTGCCCCCTACTGGTTAAAACACTTAATGTAGCTTGAAGTTCATTTCATGGTGTCTTGAATGTACACAATATAGTGTTTGGTGAATGCTCCATAGTTCCTTGACTTAAAAACCAGTGTTCTGTAAGTGAAAGTCCACTAATATTGAGAGAATTTGGATTTGTCCTGGAAGGAAATATGGTATAATCTGCATACATTTCATCATCACAAAACCCTGGTTTATAACTCGTTAATTTAAATAAAAATAATAGTTTTGTTCCCTATGAAGAGTAATAATTGTTCTATGAACATGAAGATTAATTCAACCCGCTTTTTAAGTATCAATCTATACCCAGCTTGAAGCTATTGGTGCATGTACGTGTGTGTATTTAAACGCACACTGTTTTTGAGACTGAAAAAAGTAAGTGACAGTATGGTGACAACAGGAAACGCTCTGACATGTAAGCAGGTGGTGCTCTATCTCCATCACCGTCAGCGGGGCGCCGTCATAAATAAACTGTGTGATAGTTCATAAAGACACCGCCTACTGTGACACACACACCTACTGACACACACTTACACATACTGTGATCATAGTATTCCCTTAGGGTATAACTCCTGGGAGGACATGTGTTCATTCCCAACATCCTTCCTGTTATCCTCTTCGCTTCCCTCCGTTTTCTGCCTTCTACTTATGTTCATTTGGGAGTTTGTCTTACCTACCTTTTCATATATTCTCTGCCTCACTTTTAACTTTATTTTTCTCTTCCCTTTCTGTTTTTCTTCCCCCTCTGGCTTACTTTTTCACAGAAGTAGATATATTCGGAGTCTGACATGCAGTGAAAAGCCTATGGAGATCGATGTGTGCAGCGTGGCTCTCTGAGCTGTCACATGGCATGATGGAGACTTTAGCTTATCTTTCGTACAGAAGCAGCTGTTTTGCAATATGTTTGATGTACTTGGAATCCAACCAATATTCCACCGGTGAGCAGATTGCTGTAAAACCGTAACACGCTCTTTGTCAACATATGACTTGGCTGTACATGGAGCCATCGACCCACTCGGGCAATAAAACACTGAGGAAAATAAACATTGTGACACATATTCATGTGACTATTTTCATTACAACAGATTCATAAGGATAAAAACAGCTCAGAATTAACATAAGCACATGTATTTAAATCACATTTCATTTAGCACAGCTTTTGCTAAGGGCTGCAATTCATCTCAGGGTAATAAAGGAGATGGTAAACAGTGTTAATAGATGGAATCAAGCTTACTTAACTCAGCTTATTGCCGCCATACTGCAAGCTTTATTAGATCTGTCTACCTTGCCCTTGTTTTCTCCCATTACAGGGAGACACACATCTGTTTGTTTTGTCATTTAATCTAGCATATTTGATTTCCACTCCTTAACACAATTACACATACATTCCCTGTCCACGGTAGACTCATCTGCTCACGCCCATGTAACATACACGTGTTCGCATGTTCAGAGGCTCACGTGTTGAAAAGCGCATACACACACACTTTTAAACATTTGTTTCATTTACGCTAAAGATGGTTCACAGCAGGAAATGTATTCCAGATTTATTTATTTTTGATGCGGAACATAGCTAAATCTGGTGAATCACCATCACTACACCATGTGTGAATGGCATGAGGCAATCTGGACCCCAGAGCTGCTTTTAGTTTTTCTATTTCCTGTTAGCAACACAACGATCAACTCACATAGTGTCTTTATAAATAAATGGAAAAACAAACATGTAGTCGAACACTGTTAACAACATGTAGGAACTCTGAGTGGTTGCTATAGTTTGAGATGGAATCGTGGGAATATGTGAAGAAGGCCTGGGATTGTTTGAGAATACTGAATGCAAATACATTTTTGTACCTCTTTGAAACACCCGTGTTGTGTTGACAATGTGGGCGTGGTCCTGAGGCAATACGCAAAGACAATAACTCAAGGGAGTCACCGTTCATTTCTTATAGTCAATGGCCTCCAGTTAAAAACAAACTGAACACACAGGGGTAGAGCACCTGACGGACTGCCTCCACTCTGGGCTTTAGTTCATTGAAGCTGCTCTTGTTTCTTTGACTAACGATTGCTTATTTAATTTTTTTTTTTTTCCTGATGTAAGCACAACTGCAATGTAATTCAATGTAATATATATTTTAAATGTCCTGAAGCAGAAGTGATGAAAAATGAAGAGGCACAAATTAATGATGAAGTGTCCAGTAAAGTGTATAAATACAACGGAAAAGGAATTATCCGACATGCCGGTTTATCAAATAGCATTAAAAAGTAACCCAAATGAAACATTGACATACTGTAGCTCATTTCTGCGATGGTTATGTTGGATGTAACATACGCTCACCAACCATCATTAATATTTAATTACAGTGGTAATTAAACTTTTGGCCGTACTATGTTTCAACTGTGAAACAGATTTTGTATGGAAATCTGCCACACAATTAGAAACACGTTTGTTTGTGGCACTGACAGATGTTCTTATTCATTAGCAAACCATTTCTAATTTGCAGCAAGTTTAGCTGAGAAAATCAAATATGTGAAATGTGTAGATTCATGAGAAAAATCATCTGTTTTCACCTTCAATTTCTTACTTAGTCTTGGCTCCAGCTCCCAAGTTGAAAGGAACCTTTCTAGTGCAGAACTGTCTTCTTTTCACACACAATCCACAGTGCATTAAGAAGAGGCTCAGTGACAGCGGCCTGCTGGTGTTAATAACAGGACATTTTGGTTCATCGCTCCTCCGTCACTTGACTTCACAGCTGTTCTATAAGAAAGGTCACAGTCTGCACGCCTTCACAAGAACACACAACACGTGTTCATTTCTCACATCAACTGCACATATTCTTGGACTTCCACACTAACACAGCACACATAGACAACACAAATAACTCAAACCCAAATTGCAAACCTCACAGAATGCACACACACGCTGCCATATATCACGTCTTCCCATGCAAGCAACAGACTTCATCAGGAACAGCTTGTGTACTGCACAGAATCCTATTCTGATTTGATCCCCACTGTACGAACGGTTTCATATATCATTTTAATTAACAGAGAATCTG
Organism: Pseudochaenichthys georgianus; assembly: GCF_902827115.2. Lineage (NCBI taxonomy): Eukaryota > Metazoa > Chordata > Actinopteri > Perciformes > Channichthyidae > Pseudochaenichthys > Pseudochaenichthys georgianus. Next base: position 20,095,856 of record NC_047516.1, read on the forward strand.
CAAGACAAATGGTGAGCTTAGAACTACCAGGTTAGAAATTGACGGAGCATTGTTCGGGATATTAAACATCAAATATTTGATATGCAAGATAAAACAACCTGTGGGCTTTTAAAGACATACCCCCAAGCTGTGTTCTGGGCACACTGTCAGTAATACAAGTAATGCCAGTCTGTAATGCTGGGCAGTTACTTAACGAAAAATATATAATTTTCTCTCCATTTCTCCTTTCACACTGATGTTAGTGTTTCAAAAGCCATAAGCAGATGATTGCAAGTACAGCTTCAGTCATTTGCAATCAGACTGTCATAAGAGTATAGTGTACATTAAGTAACAAATGGCATCTGCATCACTCACATTTTGACTTATGAACTCAAATTGCAGCCATCTACCGGTTGTCAACCCTATACAGTATGTCTTATCTTAGCAATAACAATAATTGTGATATATCCATGGCAGAAAATCCCTTATTTTAACATGAAAGCAAATATAATTTCATCTCACTTGGTCTATAGGCAAGTAAATCTGCAGTGGCAGGAGATAAATACCATCTTTATTAGACAGCTGATGCCCTCTAAAATACACAGAGCCATGGCTTTGTTTCATGTTGTAAGCACACGCCTGACTAAACCCCACAGATCAGACATAAAAAGAAGAGACAACATGAAATGATGACCCTTGGGACTATATAAAAGCCTTGTGTTTTTGCATACACTTTTCAGCTTAACACTTCATATTTTACTTTTCCATTTGGCACTTGATGAATTCTTGATGAGTATGTTCTTAAAAACTAACAAGACATGAGCATCCAACTCATCTCATTAATCCTTTCAAGACACCCTCTGGACTGTAACTATGGCAGCGCTCTATCGCAGAAATAATAAATCTTCAATCCACTCTTATCATTTTACTGTGGGTAATGTATGCACCGTGTTTTATCCATCACAGTGCAGAAGATGATGGTATAAAAGAGAGAGGCGAAGAACAATAAGGATCAGACACGAGAAAAGAAGATAAAAGACTAGTGTAGGTTTGACTACGGTCATCTCATAAAAACTGCCCTTTTACCGCCAAAAACTAATTCAGGCAAGTGAGTGCGCTCACACACTAACACACACTCCGAACACACACACACTCCGAACACACACACACACACACACACACACACACACACACACACACACACACACACCACACACACACACACACACACACACACACACACACACACACACACACACACACACACACACACACACACACACACACACACACACACACACACACACACACACACACACACACACACACACACACACACAACATTTTGCCATTTAAAGCCTTAAAGAAATTCCCCCTGCACTCCAGAAGCACATTTCAATTTCCACAAAACACCCCGGGGATATCGAACTCATGAATCTCCCCAACAAGAAAAGTCAAACAGGAATTGCTATAGGATGATGGACACACACAAAAACATACACATGCACTCATGTACGTACGGATACCCCCCCACACACAGACACCCACACCCACACCCACGCACACGCACACGCACACGCACACTGTCAACCAGGTATTGCCGTCGGATGATGGACAGTCCGGGTTTGGCCTATAACTCAGCAGATGCTTTTTGTTTCCACTGCTTCTTCAAATGAATAGTTTAGAAGGTGAAGTTATATTGTGATAGATGCCTCGGGGGTAACAAATGGCTTCCTCCAGACAAAGCTTTGAAGTGGGTGTGTATACCTGGTCACCAACCAGTAATCTGAAGCCATTTGTCACAGGGTGGAGGGACAGGACATTTCTATGATAAACTTCCAAGTAAAAGGGTTTCGTTTTCCCCCTATTTTTTTCTTGTAGAGGTCAAAGGATAGGATAGATAGGAAATAAAACAATGCTTTATTCAGCATTATGGATTTTTTTTTGCATTCAAACACAAGGATACAGGGTTTCCTATCTCGACATTAGACGTTATATTTTGTGGCTGTATCCTTACTGTTCGTCTCTGTCATTGTGTTGAGGATGGGAGCTTTTATCCTCCGCTGAGAGGAACACATAACGTCTGAAAAATGCCTCCTCCCCCTTGATACTGAGACTTTGATCAAAAATGTGTCATAGCATTTTGCTCGGGCTGAGTTATTCAAAGGTCAGTGAACAAAGGCATGTTTGTGCTGTGTTGCATTACAAAGGCTAGAATGATGGTAAATTGGCAAAGTGTTCACTGTGTCTCTGTAGGGAGCTGACCGCTGAGCCTCAACCTCAAGGGACCATTTGGCATCAAACGGTGCAAGCTCCCTGTGATTCTTACTGCCTCAGTCATCGCCAGGCTGTTACCTCGTATTTTTGAACCGTCACCTTTATATTCCATTATATTTAGGGCTTTGTGTGCGTCTGTGGATATCCAGCAGGTTGAAAAGATAATAGACTTCTGACTGTAGGGACTGAAAGCTCGGGACCTGCGCACCCCTAATGAATGTTGTATGCATGTCTTGTGTGTGTGTTAGGATTTTTAATTTTCATCCATTAAGAAGCACAAGACTCCCTGCCCCCAGGGCATCAAGGCCACAGCCTGTCTCAGTAGGCAGCATCTCACAGGAGACCGCAGATATGAAGGATAAAGGGAATAAGAAAGGGCTCAAAGATACATGTGGATTCATCACCCTTTCAAGCCCATGACTGTAGCTATATCTCGTTTGTCTTGCATTGTACTCTCTTTGTATAACCCTCATAGGGAGGAGAGGAGCAGTAGCTTTCTACATTAATGGGCTTTTCAGTGAAAAACAATCAACAATACACTACAGTACAGTATGTGCTGTTCTATGAAAAGGGTGGGTTGGTGGAGGAAATGAGATAAAAGCAAGTAGGAGAGTGGAAGGAAAGACAAGTAGGGGGAAGAGAAAGGGTAACGTAAAATGGCTAACCTTGCATCTTTTCATCTCACAGTATAAATGCACTTAATTGGATTTACTGGATCAGACTCATGCTCTCAAGACACTTTAAGATGTCCACTATACGCATATATACACATACTTGTAGGTACTGTCGCCAAGACACTAATGCCAGGAAAACAATGCTGCCAACGTTTTCTTTCCTGCTGCCGAAAAAAAAAAAAAAAAAAAAACGATCACGGCATTCTTGTCTCCCTCTCGCATGTCTTTTCACAATTTTTCATTTGGTTAACTTTAGTTTCAAATGCTGTGCCCTTCTGTTCTTTTTCGGTTTTGTAAATTAATGACACCTTTTGTTGCCTCTTGTATGTTAAATGTGTACATTTGTATGCATGATATAGTGAATAAAGGGGAGAAATAAACAAGAAACACCCTGCGTGTTTGGTTGTGGCCTGTGTATGTGTTTAGGCAATTATTCCACTTCAAAAGCTTCCATTATTCATACTGTGTTTCTTAAGAAAGATCAAGCACATGTGTGGGTGTTGTGGATTCACATAAATAACACAAATTCACAAAATGTACCAACACACACCCTATGGGGAAGAAGTAGGGTTTCTAATGAAGCTGTGGTGAGGTGAGCATCGCTGCAACGCACACGTCTCCCATGGGAATGAAACCGGCTCCAGCTAACCTGGTCAGCCAGGCCGCCTACAAGGATCCTCTGCTCTGATATGTTGAGTATCCACTACATATAACTTCAAACAATCTTAGAATTTATATTTCATGTTTATAGTCTTCCCTTCCACATTAATACAATAGAATCTTTTTTACCCATCCATCAATCTGGCATTTATAAATGTGCTGCAAGTAAAACCTCTATAATCAGTACAGGATATTCTCCTGTCACACTCTAATGCTATTTCAAAAAGGGTGTTATTCTGCAGGGAAAGCTGTCACAATTACACACATTTCCACACAAGTGTAGGGTTATGATTCATTCAAGTGACAAATGTGTCCAGCCAAATAAATATATTAATTGTTTACACATTCTGCATATTTAATCAACGGCATTTACCTGTCTATCAATCTGGTGAAAGCCTGTTGCATTTCGTAGCAGCAGTTTGGTTCAAATTGAGACAATAATATGATATCATTAAGCTTTGTATTGACCATTGTTTGTGAAGACACTGCAAGTCTTGAAGGCAAATATGCTGAAAACTCTTCATCAAAGATAGAATAAAACATAACCAGGCTTTTGTAATAGAAACACATTTTACAAATAGGCAAAATAAAGACTAATACATGTCAACACCAATAAATAACGCACAAATAACAATACCCAAGCACTGACACACCTCGCCTCAATAGTTACCTTTCACCCAAAGCTGGGAGACATGAATCCATTCCATTTCATGCCTCAGCGTATATTTACAGAGGAACAAAAGGAAAAGCGTGTCCAATTACCAAAGACAAATTTGAACTCATCTGGGTCATTTTGAAGAAATTCAACTGGAACTAATTTCTTCCAAGTGTTACAATTGAACTAATACATAAATAAAAAGGTGACTTGTTTGCCCCCCTCCACCCCCCATCCAATTCAAGTTGACCTCAACATGCTCCTATTAAAAGCTATCCACAGGAACGCGCCCATGGGAGCTGTGTAAAGACTGAGGGGAGGGTAAGGGTGGACGGTTGGACTCGGTGTTTCTAAGCCTCTGCAGGAGAATCTACATCGCCCAGCATTTTATTACTAATGCTATCAAAAAACCTTTCTATTCCTGTCATTGTTAAACCCCCTACCACGTTTACTGTCTATCCCAGCTTTCATTTAAACCAACGATCTCTCTCTCCCTGTCTTTCTCACCCATTACAAAGGTGTAAATTGGACACAGATAATTGAACATTACTATCCTGGGAGGTAGCTGGCGCCATCTGTTATTTGTCCGCCCCCAACATCACAGTGCAGCACACAATGCGCCCAAACATCCCATTGCACCATGCTGCACATTTGTGTGGGCATGCACGTGTTGCTGTGTCTTGGGGGAGAGACTTACATTATCTTTCATTTCCTAGACCCCTGAATACACTGAGTATGTGTTCTGGCCACTTTTGTTTAGCAGAGTAATGTAGAAATATAACTGTACATTACTTTATTAATAATCCATCAGTATCATAGATAAGTAGGAATCCTCCCACACAAACAGGTGCTTGGGAAGAGAAAAGGACACGATTTATATTTTATCAGACATATGAGTTTCTTTATTTAAGTTTTACAGTAAATGTAGTTATTAATTTAACTTCAAGTGATATCATAAGGTTATACAAATAAATAACATTTCAACCGTCACTCCTTTAGCCTCAAATGATTAAAGTCTGGAAAAGAAAAATACTTGTTAAGAGTTTTAGCAATGATTAAAATCTTATAAACAAACCAACTGTCTTTATAGCTGCACCTTTGGCTGGAACTTGCTATAAGTCAGACACTAATTGCGCTCCACTTGCTGGTATTGTTCATTGGTGGTAGACGGTTTATATAAATACAGAGCATCCTCTACATTCCATAAGATTTTCAACACAAAACCCAATTATTGGCGGGCTAGATTATGATTAGGTTATCCACACAAATAATGAGGACAATTGTGAATTTCTGAAAAGCCTTAATGGTCCTCTCCTTCCCTTTCTCTCTAACACACATGGCTGATTAGCAGTTGCAATTTTGTCTTGGCTATGCGCTAAATGAAAGCAGCAACATTACCATCTCAAAGATGCTCTCCTCGCCCAGTTAATGGTCAGGACACAATGGCTGCTCAAACTCTTGATGGAACATTGAAGGAGTATGCCATTTGGCTTCATGCCCGCTTCATGCGCGTGTGTGCATGTGAATGTGTGGGTGCGAGAGGCAGACAGACAGAGACATCCTGTATCCTGTAGGTGTGGACTCCTACAGACCTCTCAATGGGAGCAATAATGTCAAGGAGCTCCAATGTCATATCCATCAGAGCCGGCTTTCTGTCAGGGCCAGACAAAGGTGTTGACACCTCAACACCACACTGTGAGTGAGGAGGCCATTCAGACGTCAGCTAGCTGACACATAGCCATGCTCTCATAGATGGGTGGTATCTGCTGATTGTCAGTTGGTAACTCAGGAAAAAGGCCACTGCATATATAAAGCTCAAGAGAAGCAATCCCCTGAGATTTAATGAATGAATATGTTTTCATCCTCTGAGGCAAGTATTCAGTTGGTACAATCACACCTGTCAACTTTGGCAAATCAGCACTTATGGAAATCAGGTGGCTATCGCTGCAGTGCCCCGGTCATCAGGAGACACATTGAGATTGCTCAGTCAGGTGTGAGACTGTCAGACCTCACCACTGCAGTACGTAATAAAAGTTATATCGGGTGTATTGTTGAGAGAATTTAAGTGCGAAGCTTCACACCTCACCTGAAATATTTGACACTTACGAGTCTGCTATGCGTTATAAAAAACAAAGACATACTGAATCTCAACAGAAATGCATCAGGGAACTGAGTTTGCACCCATTTGCTTCATCATTATTTATGAAAAATCAAGATCTCCCCGAACTTGTTAAAATGCACAACAGCACAACAGCCGAATGGTGCTGGGCAGACTGGCTTTAACTCACACTTTTAGAAAAGCTGTAATGTCAATTGAATCACCATTTATTACTGGTGACTCAGCCAAAGATCAGGAACATGTAATCGTCTGCATGCACATTGCACCTGTATGGCCATGGTCAATGAACAATATCATTAATGTCATCTATGTTTTTGAATTGACAAAGGTTGACTTCATTATTTTCACAAGGTTGATTGGTCGAAGAGAGGGAGGAAATAAAAGGGGGGTTTGTTTTTTCATCATAGGGGTTTGGAATCTAGGAAAGTCTTGGGCTCCTTTCAATTACGGAAAGACAAATAAACTGAGTTGGTCCGGACAAACTGGCACCAGAGACGAAAGACAAGATGACCTCTGATGCTCACCTATCTTTGAAAAACAAAAAGACACTTAATATAGTCGAGTTCTTTGTTGAAGGATTCACTCAACATTACATTTACAGTAATGAGTCGGCTGGCTTCCCTCACTCGCATATATTTAGTATCCTTCTAATCACAGAAAAATGCAGCCCTGGCCCCTGACTGATTCATTAAGATTTGGTCTATTAGTTCCCATGGATAACTTGTTCCTGACATCTTTCCACTGACATGTACAAACTATATATGTACTCATGGACTAACAGACTAATGATTGGATGATAATATAAAGGCATTATTACCAAAAGCAAAGAACTGAAACATCAAAGTGCAGCCATGCAACACGACAACCAAAATGTCCAAAATGGGCTCCTCCAATTTGCATTTTCACACATTATTCAGAGCTCGTAGGTAAAGTACAATGATCAGAAAGCGGTACAATTGTATTTATGTTTGACAGAAAAACATTGCACTTTAAGGTATAAAGATCCCCATATATCAGATGGACCACAACGACCATAAAGAAATATAGTTTTGGGTCTCATCGGGAAACCAGTAAAAGTTACATCCCAATGAGCTTTTCAGACATCTCTCTCAGGTGGGTTGTGAAGGTGGAGGACAATCAAATTGTGGAATTGTATCTTAAAGACATAAAAGTGGAGGAAACATGATTGTTTTTTAACCTTCCTGTAACTTGTTATGACAATCCCTCAGACTAGAAGTGTTAGGTAATCATGAAACACAAGCCCCACAGCATAAATAAAGGACACATTATAAAAACAAAAGTAACATTGAATGAGTCTCTTTCTTCTTGATTCAAACGAGTTCTTGTTTTAATTTCTTTACCACAATATCAAGCTTGGCAGCTTTTTTAGCTGGCTGACTCTTCTGCTTGCACAGAGTGAGGACAGACCACTGAATATCTCAAACATTTGAAGTTTTGTGGAACTTTCTCTTAACCAGATGAGGTTCCCCAGGGCTCTTCCCTGGGACCCATGCTACTTTTCCTCCACATGAAATTCATTCATTGCGTCATGTCTCCTCAAAATTCTCTCTCACTGCTATTCCAACCACAGTCCATTTTCTGACACTCAGGTTGAGTCTTTGGCTTTTCTCACTGACATATATTTAATTTATATGCCATCCACCAAAAGATCAACTTTAACAAGACTGTGCCGCACCTTTTCACTGCCAAATACAATCTGCTCACTATTGACCCCGAAGCAAACTACCGCACATCGACAGACTCCAAAACAACTATTGTTGTGCTCTCCAAGACGTCAGCAGCCACACATAGGTACACTGACTGCTCTTGTTATTTGTATTCCACCTAAAAGTGCAACTACCCTTAAAGGCTCTTGAAGTAATTTCTTCAGCTCCAACAGTGCCTCCAACGCAATTTCTGTCTTTCATCGTAAAAGAAAATGAATGTTTTCAAAAAACATGTCATCCCACCCCCATTTGAATCATGTTCTCCAATATATTATTTCCCTGGTTCCTCATATTCTTTGATTTACTTCAACCTGCACAGTTTCCAAATGTATTCACAGAGTATCTTCCTTATTGGGTCTTTTTAATTAAATACTTATGTATTTTTCTTGATTCTTGTAGACTTCATCATGTTCGAAACTAGAATTCTAATGTATTACAATGGAATTATTTACTTTGTAGGTGCAAATATTCAATTTGCATATTAATTTGATAGCTGATGCTGAATATCAAATTACAGTGGATTTTGTGCAGATTTCTTAATTGAATTGCAAATAGAATTTTTTCTTAGGTAAATGTACACTTAAGATGTCTATATGGATCACTGATTAATATAAACCTTTTAACAGCAGCAGGCTAAATAAATAAATGCATACATATATATATATATAATATAAATGTCACGCAGTAAAAAACATAGCAATGTTTACATTTATTACAAAAATAAATGTAGAAAAGGTTACTTTTGCTATCTGTAGCTCACGGCCACCTCTGAATCTGCCATTACATTTGAATGGACATCTTCTTGTCTTTATTATCAACAGTCGTGCCTAAGTTCAAAAACAAAATCTTGCTCCTGTTTTTAATTTGACCTCCCCTATTTTTTGTTCCCATCATTTCAGGTCGATAACAACGATCACTCCTTGCAGGCTTTCTTCATACATTTCTGGAAGTTTTAGGCTTTTTTGGGTATCCTGATATTATCCAATAACGATGCTCTACCTGCTGAAGGGAGGAAATCAGCCTCTCCCTTACAATGTATTGAAATGATCATAGTTGGATTACAAGTCTAATTGTGTGAGAAACACTAATTTCAGCACAAACGACAGACGTCTTTGTCAAATAACAATGATATAGATCTGAAACACACAGAGAGTCTTACAACTACAACTTCATCCTCTTACATTTGAACATATAAGCAGTGAATCTCCATAAGACAATTACAATACTTGTGAAGGCTTGTGTTTTAAGCAAAATCACAAGCAGTCTTGATTATTATTATTTTCACTAGCAGCTGTTAAAACATATGTGATGAAAATACAGGACGATTAAACTCCCTTTAATATCGGTTATGATTGTTGCGGTTCAATGAGACTCAGTTGAGCGTAACACATTTTCCGACCTGAGAGAGATAAGCTAGAGAAACTGATGTTTTGAAGTTGGTCTTAATAAAAGGGAAATAGGCAGACTGTGTTTAGTCTGGTTAAATGTCATTTTCCTGCACTCCACTAACATTTCGTGGAAATGGCCAAATTACTTTATAATACCAAGTGAACAAAGGGCAGCACAAATTGCATATGTAGTCAATCTCAGACTTAATGAGCTGTGGAAAAGAAACATGACAAACGTTTTTGACATTTCTTTCATGGTGCAACACACTGAAAGCAGGGGGCAAAGTGAGAATATTCAGCAGACAATTAATAATGTGTTCAGCATGTTTCCAATGAATAATACATTGCACAGTATGATTTTAACGATCTACTGCTTACCAACTATGGGATAAAACATACCTTTGCAGTATTCTAATTTAAAACATTGAAACTTCCTGTTCACTGCTGGTTTTATATTTCTAACATAAAAAAAATGAAATCAGAAATATAAGAAGAACTTTAATGCCAGAAACAATTATTATTATTATTGAATTCACTAACATTTTGCCAGCAGCAGACAATCGGATTTAACCGTTAATTGATAGGATAATATTTCCCCTCTTAAAGTAACTTAAACGAAGGCAACTTCAGAGAAATCAATTACACACAGATAATGTATTTCTTCTTTCTCAGTATACTTCTCTTAGTGTACACCCTGAGGGATACATGTATCACCAAATGAAATAACCAGACATGTAGCTACTAGCTGAGCATGGCTTCATTTGGTTTGCTCCTTTATCTAGAGGTCTATACGAAGGTGAAATTAAACTGGTTTTGTTTTGTTTGGATAAACTCTGTGTTGTTTATTTATTTGTGGCTTTCACATTTCTCAGGGAGACCAAAGTCATCAACAACTCTTGTGGTTCTCTGGCTCTGAACAAATAGGCTGCCTGTGGAATGGCACACAGTGACTGTCTGACATGCATTTATATTGCTGTTGTCCTGAAAGAAGGACAACTGGAGGCCATGATCAAATATCTTCCCTGTTTTAAAAGGATGCGGCAACATCCTACATCAGCACACTTCCACTTAGACCCGCCTGTTAGTCTCACTCGGCTGCTCTTTCCTCCCCTAGGAGAACCACCGTAAGACAAGATATTTCTTTTGTGGAAAACACACGTGCCAGGGCAGCCATGCATGCCGAATGCAAGCACATGCACAGAAATGTGGACAGGCTTTAAAAAAAGGAAAGACAATCATGATCCCTCAACCCATTTCAATCAAACTGACAATGTTTTGTGGCGTGTCGTGTCAAATCTTGGTAAAATGTGATAACACACACATATGTCGTACAGTGAGAGGTCGATGTGGGTGAACATGTCAGGTAAGCACTAAGCTTTGCAAAACAGACAAGGTAGGATTTGTTAAGATGGCTCATTCGGCAAATGTCTAAAATAAATCAGACTGAACAGCTTTCAGTTTGTGTTTTTGACTGCTGGTTAGCTGTACTGATTTGTGTGAGTTACTGGCCTGAGATAATGCAGACCGCATGAGACAATACAAAAACCAACCCCAAACAATCCAGTGGTTTTGTATCTGTTGGTCTAAGGCGGGATCGTCTGGCGCATGCATTGTAAATGCAGAAGAAAATCCTGCCTCTGAGTTGTATTGATTCCGGTGTTCTGGTGCGCTGTGTGGTTGCATTGGTGTGTGTGTTTGTCTGGAAATGTGATTGTTTATATTGTTGTGTGTGTATGTGCCCTCTGCATCGATCCCCCACTTTGTTCTAATTATCAGTCGGGGTATGGGGCCCAATACTGCTATTCACACAAGCGTTAGGGCAACACAGGCAACCACATCTGAGAGTGGAGGCAACCTGTTAAACCCCTGTTTTTTTTTTTCACGACACTGTGTCTCAGGGGATCTTAATATTTAAGAACCTATTAATGTGTTATACCAGATTAACGGGAATAATCTCAGCTAATTGACGATACAAACCATTTTTACCAAAACAAAACACAAGTCTCATAAGAAGCATCTAAATTACCCAGTAGCGAAAAATGCCAATAACGGACATTGGCACAGAACTCAAGACAAAAGTACCCTTATTAAGCGTCTTTGGGTATTATAAAAGCGCTATATAAATCCAATTTATTATTATTATTATTATTACTTATCGTAGCTGCACATACAAGATATCCGATTAAAACTGAGGTTCCACAGATTATGTAGGTATATAGTATCATCACTGAGTGATCCGAACTCGCGACAGGGGAAGCAAACACAGACATCATAACACGTACCTTTACGGAGCTTCTAGGGAGATCGTCTCACCGTAGCTGTGAATCTGATCAAAAGACGTGTGCAATGGCATTAAAACGAGAAAAAACGCGGCTGAATCGGTTAATCCATAGGTTTTTAACGTCTCTGTATAAAAAAATTATTTCATTTATAATCCATAATTACATTTTTATGTAAAAATCTCAGAGCAAAAGTTAGCTGCTAATGGTAGCCACCAGAGTGGCTGCTGCTTCCGGTCTTGGCTATGCGGCAATCTAACACACACACCCAAATGGCCCCAGAAGAGGTTTTATTAGTCTAAAAAGGTCAAATATCACTTGTTTTGCATCAATCTTGATACAGAGTACTTATTATATGTTGTACTTTGGATTCCTAAAGCTTTTAGTCTACTAACCCATCATCCAAGGTTAGTTTTCACTATAAGTACAACATATATTTTTTGGACGGACACTATAATTTACAATTTTTTACCATGTTCAATCTGAATTTTCTTTAAAATAAAAAAGATCTATATTTATTCTGACTTTTCTACATCCAACTCACAGGTTTATCATTACTTTGAGAAAAAAGATTATTAATTTAACCCTGGTAGAAGGGAAGATATGGTCATTTGTTCTGGGAATGTCATTTTCGAGCCTGAAACCTGAAAAACAGGCTCAGGGTTTAACAGTAGGAGGAGCAGGAGGAAGAGGCAAAAGATGCAGAGTTGAAGGAAAGAACATAATATGATGCAATAAATACAAATATATTTCCAAGATTTAATTACATGTTCCATGTGCAACTTCTACATATGAATCCCAAATTCATTCATGTACTGTAAAATGTTTCACAAAAGAAATTCGACCAATATATTGTGACACAGATGAACGAAACAAACGCTTCTAATTAATTGTAAATGTCTTAAAACTGACCGATAACTTCAGATATTATTGCCAGGTCATTGGGTAATGTCACATGACATAATTGAAAGGCTTTGTTATAGCATCATGATGAGGCATTCACAGTTCTTTATTTTTTTTAAAACAGCGTTTTTAGTGTTAAAGTTCTCACAGTTATTTGCTAAGAGAGAATTTAGAGGCTGGAACTCTGCCTGTACTTTTCAAAAGAACACCAATTATTCATAATGCGACACAACTGAGATGTTCTTATAGTCACTTATGTATTCAAGCTACAAGGCATTAGTTATTAATGCTTCTGTGCTTGTACACATGCTGACTGGCCTTTCTCTGGGTTTCAAACGGACACCCACAGTGTGGATTAAAAGATTTAGTGCCGTTACGGATTGATTTTCTTATTCTTACTCTACACACACTTCTCTCTGTATATTTGTGAGTGTTCATAAGTGCCATGCAGCTCCTCAGTAATCAATTGTAACCCATAAACCCTGGGTTGGAGGTCGTCATCATGGACATAAAGAACAGCTGCTATTGATCCCCCTTTCTAGTTTGGAACAACATGCGGAGATAACATTAAGATAACATTAAATCATCATTGCAAGCTCTCATTTGGTGGCCAGTATTAAGTATCGTGACAAACATAAAGAGAGGGGTGTGGGAAAACAGAGAAACATAACACTAAGAAAAGGGACAATGAGATGCATTTGTGTCAATTTGTGATAGTGTGTTTGTGTGTTTGTTAGTGGGGATGAGAAACTCTCTTGCGGTTTGAGACACATTGTTTGATTCCACTGATTCCACAGTAAGAGTCGCCAGGGGCTTGTTGCCAAGGTTCAGCCAATTGAATTAGGGATTTGCTGTTCCCTCCTCAGTCCAACCCTCCAGACCATTTCCTGTTTCGAGGGATCCCTGAGGACCTTTCCTCTCCATTCAGCTGTAGACTGTAATTGTATTTAGGATGCCTGTTCAGAGCCCAATGGAATACACCACGAGGAGGGAAAGACAAAAAGAGATGGAAAGAGAGTTGAAAGGAGACCAAACATGACAGTGGAAATAAATAAGAAGAAAAGGAATGACAAAGGGAGAACATACTTGAAGATGGATGTCTATAGAGGGTAGGGGTGGTGGCATAGGTGGAGAGATATACAGACTCTAACCATCAAAATGGAACACAAGGTCATTGTTCTCATTAGGTTTCCAAGCCTGAGTGACCTAGGCTGGTTGGAGACAGTTTGGTGTAAGTACTGCAGTACCCATGCTATAAAGCAGGAACCTAATAGGCTATTATATCCAAAGACATTAGGGTGGTAGCAAAATTATTTTCCTTCACCCTCCACCCAATTTAGAACCAGCCGTGGTATTATGTCTCATAGTAACTATCAAGTCCACTGCATTAAAAAATATCCCTGAGTATGCCATTAGAACACATGCCTTCTCACATCCATGTATTACATTACAATCAAACCAGCCATTTTAATCACTTATTTACCCCACCTGTCTCCAGTCCGTCTGAAAGTTTGTACTAAAGAACTGTGTTAATAAATCCGAGTGCGACTTCATTTACAACATGGACATAATTATCAATATACATTTTAATGGGAATGCATTCCTAACATTCACATAACAGCAGGTGTAATGCATAATGCGCCCTCTGACAAAAAAGGTTGAGGTGAGGCGATTCAAATATCACCTCACCTGCTATTAGGTATTTTTGTTTTGGACCCCCTGAAGGTCTTTCTGCAATAGCCTCCCACTGGTGGCCCCTCTGAACACAAAAGCTCGATGCAATAGCATGAACCGTTTCGCAATTAAATGTAAGTCATTACAATGGAACTTGAAGTCCCGTCAATCACGCTATTGTAAGGTGTTTATTGTGCTGCACTATAATGCCATTTTACATACTCCACATCCATCTGACAGCATAATGGGGCCTATATGCAAGCATGTCGTTCAAAGCATAATACACTTTTGTTGCTTTAAGTACAAGCACAAATGAGAGCAATGACAACTGCAATCAGGGGCTTACTATACTGTACACGGGAGGCGTGTGGCGTAGTGGATAGAGCCTTGGTGTTCGGATCAGGGGGTCACAGGTTCAAACCCCACTGCAGTCAGCATAATGTTGTGTCCCTGAGACACTTCACCCCAAATTGCTCCTGTGGGGATCGCCCACAGTATTGAGTATGTAAGTCGCTTTGGATAAAAGCGTCTAACAAGTAACATGTAATGTAATTTAATCTCACAAGGGGAGGTCAACCTTGTGATTTTCCACAAGGCAAACGCAACAGGCTTTAGCTTGAAACAGAATTAATATGAAGTGGTCAATTAGAGAAACATTTACATTATTTAAATCAATTTAAACAGAAATATATTTGCCTATTTTATTAACACATAATTAAAGTATGCCTTTCCATGGTTTAGTAAAATACATGATTGATCCATATCTGGCCAGGCTCATACCACCAAATATCTCCCTATAAAATACTCAAGTAAAATGGAAATTAAATCTATTTGTACATGTATGTAGACGGTTTCAAAAGTGAAAAAGATAAGAAAGAAACTGTTAGTCTCTTAGTTTGAGCAGCAATAATCATGTTCACTATGTTGTTGTACATCAGATAATTCTCTCTCGCACCTCAATGCTGTCTACTCCTGTGTGAGTGACACATCCCCCAGACAATGAAGCCGAGTGTGTTTTGGTTGGAGCACATTGTTCAGCTCTGACTCAGACTGTCACCTCCCAGCTACATCAGGAGTGGAGATTCAGCTTGACAAGCAAAGTGACAGTAGTTCACACTTGCACGAATTAAATATTCAAAACTCAGTGTGCTTGTAGCTTTCAACACAATCAAGTATTGTATCACCATCACACACTTGTTCACACTGAAATTGAACATTTGCATGTGTGTGTTCCACTGTGGTTTCATCCCATGGCCGACATCCAATGGGACCACAAAGCTATCTTTGGTGTTGCCCAACAGTTTTGTCTGACATGTGTTGGTCAGCGTCTGTCCTTCTGTTGCACCGCTTGGATCAAAGGGGGAGGCTGCTCCTCCCATCTGTGTCACATTTAATTTATCGCAGCCACGACAGGCCTTGCTTGACATGATGGCGAGGGCGTGACACAGATACACATGTCTGCCCACGAGTGAACACACACACAGCGGAAAGACAATAGGAGATGATAGAAAGCGGATTCAGGTAAATTGATGATTAGCAAAGAAAAAATGATCGGGCTGCATCAACCAAAGGTGACAACATATGGCATATTCCTCTTCTTCCCCCATTCCTCTGATTCTTTCTCTCTCGACTAAAGACGAGAGCCCTCCTTGGTGTTGCTTTGATGACCAGGTGCCAGGCAGGTGGTGTGGAGTGACAGGAGGTAGCTCTGCATGTGTGTTCATGTTTGTTTGTGTGACCGTATGTGTGTGTGGGGGCGATAGAGGCAAATCCATGCCCACAGTAATGAGGGAGATGCCAACTGCTCTTCCATCTGGCATTGAGAAAACTTTCTCTTTCTCTCTCACCCCCTACACTTCTCATCATCTGTTGATTTGCTTCTACTTCAGCATCATCCGTTTTGACATTTTCGGATGATGTAAACACTCGACTACCCACACACACTTCATCCTAGCCCAACACTTTAGACCTGAGAAATTCAAGCTACACCTCCTACTGAATTTGAAATTGGTACACCGGCTACTTACTAACAGAGCCAATTGGCAATATCATCTGGTTACAAAATATATGTCCCTAAATGTACTGTACTGTTGGCGGGCTTGGGAATTTGTTTTGTATGCCTTCGCCAATTTTTTTGTGTTGGTTCCCTGAAGCAAACTGAAGGCTGGTTCATCACTATGCATGCTGATGCATTGGGATTACAGTTCATTTTTTTTTTTAATTGTATACCAACAACTAAAACCAAACCACAGAAACTTTAGAATTGTTAGTTCAAATCTACGATTTTCCCAGTTTACACAGTACACAACCTAAAGGGAGTGTACAAGGCTTTGGACACACAGCCACCAGAGTAACATGAATGTAAGCCTTAGAATTAGGGGTGTCAAAATATACCAGTATTGACATTACTATGAAATAAAATATTAATATTATGTTTATAATAGAAATATGGTAATATTGGGTAAATAACACCGGGGACAAAACATATATATGCTTTTGTATAGCATTGATTTTGAACAGGAAATCTCTTCGCCTCGATAAAATTAATAATGTAATAAACAAAAAGTAAACAAAACTCACAATAAACAAAGTTAACCAAAAAAAAATGACTGACTGTTACGGCTGTTTCGCAGGTTAGAGACACAGAATATGAATGGCTGAAGTATATGATTATATTTCATTGCATATACCTTAACAGCATCATGTTATACGTGTATAAGAGATTAAAGAGCTTGTGCTCTAAAATGTGTCCTTGTGCACATGATGCAGCACTTGGCATTGGTGATAAATCTTCGAAAAATGGCTCAAAGGTCAGGAATCCGTCATGTTCAGTAATGAATACGTACCATTCAACCAGTGGCGGAGCTGGGGGGTGGCTGGGAGTGGCCGTGGCTACCCCCAGCTGAATCCTAGCCACCCTATTGGCCACCCCAAACACGGGGGCCCAAACAATTTTAGAACATTAAGAAAAATGTTTAAGTAACCTTTCATCATTCATCAATAATTAACATTAATATAACATTGTATTGATAATGTACTCACTAAACTTACAATTCATTTAACTTATTTTCTTCCAAAAGTTATATATCCAAAGTCTCTGTACACCCCCCTCTATTTACATGTAATGGTTTGGTCCCGCCTCCGCCTCCAACAGCACTTTCTAGCAGAGAGTGAGAGCATGTGAGGAGCAGGGATGCTAGTACTTACCTGTGTGCCATGTCTCAACCACTCACAAAGTCAGGCTTTCAAAAAGAAAAGAAAGGAGAGAAAGAAAAGAGAGAGGGACTAAAGGACGACAGTATGTCACCCAGTATTTCAAGAGAAAAGGTGGGTGTGGTCCATGAGTGGTGGAAATTAGTCTGTTAGCTAAGCGTAGTCCATTGTAAATAATAATTGTTATGTTGTTTTTTTTACTAAGCTGACATTAAGTACTGTTAATGTCTATATAGAAAATGCAGAGGTTTTTAATTTCACTTTGAAGGAGGTGAGCAGCATTGTGTTTAATTACATGCCACTTAACATATCTGAAGGGAGACTGGAATACAATATATCAAAACAAAAAGCTAACATCTCATTTCAATCATACATTTCAAACAGAGTATTTTCCACATATTTAAGTTATATTTATTTGGATTGATGCATTCTTGTTGGATTCGTGTTCCATTCAAAAATGTTATTATTAAAAAGGCATTTACACCATGAAAGATGACTATTGAGATCTATTGTCAGGAATGTTGTATGGCCAGAGGGCAGGACCTATACACACATTTCCTACCCAATAGCATTGTGAGGCTGAACAAAAGGACCTTTTGACTATGTAAATGTAGTCTTTTAAAAAAAAAAAAAAACATTTACTGACTTTTTTAGGATAGCTTAAAGTAATGTTGTAAAATTACAACCGGGGGCCTTACAGGGTTAAGGGCTATTGTTTATTGTTATTTACTTTAAGATGTTTATTCTTAACCAATAATTGAATTTAAAAACTCTTATTTAAATGATGTGTGTGTGTCTCTGTATTCCTGATGATACACTGAGAGAATGAGCTCATAGGGCTGCTGATCACCATAAGCTAAACAGTCTGTATATTGCACTACATTTGTATAATGTAAGTTTCCTTGTTACTTTGACTGCGAGTATAAGAAAAAAAATAGTTAGATATATATTATTTGATCTATTCCACCACTAGCTTAATCCCAAATAATGTAGAGGTGTGTTGTGTAGGTGCCTTAAATAATCCCTTATTTTCTAGTGAGATGTATTTTTATGTTCATATAATAGTGATTTCAATGCCACCCCAAAATGATCACTGGTTCTATCCTGGCCACCCCACTGACAATGTCCTGGCTCCGCCACTGCATTCAACTAGACACTATTTACTCAACACAAACCCGCCCTCTTGCTGCGGAGAAAGACAGGAAGACAGACATGCTTGCATATAACACCCATTAATTGACTTTCCAGCTTCTTTCCCAGGCATTTTGAGTGACAGGGGCCGCCAGGGGAGATGGGTAATGATGAGGCAGCTGGCAAATGGGCTGATGGGTAATGAGGGACCCAGTGCTGGCAGCCGATGGTTAGATGCTGAATTAAACAGCATATACTGTTTGCTAACCATGCTATATACATTAAATATGCTAAATGTCAACATAGTGAAACCTGGAACATCAATCTAACTTCCCCTGTCACTAAATATATTGGTGTATTATATGAATGGTTAATCAGCCTCACCCTATTCAATCAGAAATGTTTTTTTTTTAATGCAGCTTGTTTCCTTGCCGCATATTGTGCTAGGGTTAGGACAATCACTATTCAGAACTTCATCTCTAATACTTGTGATTGTGCGCATGACTTAGAAAATGTACTGGTAATGGATACCAGTAAAATCACACAGTTCAATATATGACCTTAATTTTTACAGATTAATTTCCATGAGTGGTACAGAGTGCCATTTCAGTTTTGTCCAAATCCAGCAGACTATGTTAACTCTACTTCTGCAGTTTTGTTTCAAACAGTTGTTGTACATGGACACAACTTGTTCTGACAAATCCAACATGACCCATGATTCACCATCTGTTCGATAGCGGCAACAAACAATTGGTTTTACATTTTCTCATTGTCCTGACTGCCATCCATTTAGACTTCCAACAGCAAGGCAAGGCACGTTTATTTATATAGCACTTTTCAACACAAGGCAATTCAAAGTGCTTTACAAAAAAGGAAAGACATTAAGAAAATGGCATTTAAAATCAGTCATTAAAAATAAAAGCTAATAAAATAAACATAAAAAGAAAAAATACATGGATAAAAGTTAAAGTGCAGTCTAAGATATGAATATTCAATTAAAAGCAGCGAAAAAAAGAAAAGTCTTCAGCCTGGATTTAAAAGTAGTAAGAGTTGCAGCGGACCTGCAGGTTTCTGGGAGTTTGTTCCAGATATTTCTGCATATTTCTGCAGCGGCTCTCGCTTTCTTTTAGAAACAGAACATCTCTTTTCGAATTAATACAATTATTGGAAAAACAATAAAAGAGTGCTATCACATAACTGTGTCAAACACATTCATTCTTTTACACCTTCAGTGTTAGGACTTTTTTTTCTGGGGAAGCAGGATAACCTTACACACAGCCTTTTAAGCTTAAACCTTTCCCTTGGGTCTGGGGTATTCTCTTTTAGCTGACTGCTACATAACTGGAAATGTTCAGTATCCTCCATGGGGTACTAGTATACAGAGAAGTCAAGTACAACGAACATGACCATTTGGCAGTGTACCGCTGAGATTTTTGGAGTGCAATACAAACCATATATGAGCAGAAAACATGGGATATTAAATGTATTGACTGTGGGCCCACGCTCTTCACTATGACAAATGGCTCTCTGAGTATGTAGGAGAGCATACTATATGTTTGCACTCAAATAAACTCTGTCCTGAAACATCTCTCCTAAACTCACATGATTATGCTAATCCATCACAAAAAAATACACTAGAACATTAAAAACGTTTTATGAATGATTTAGTTTGTTATTCTGTTAAATCGATATATGCGTTACATGCATTAAGTTCTGTAGTCGCCCCTGGAAATATAATGATAATGAATCAATGACTACATTAATGATCTAACGGCAGGTGGGTTACGAGTCTCTTCACACGCTCGTCCCATCCAACAAGAACCCAAGCCAGTTAAAAAACTGGCAGCACAGGACTAATATTAGACCATTTCATTGGAGTGAATTTTATTATAGTGGATGGTAAGATCTTATGAGGTACCACAAGGTGTATTTCTCCAGGCCTTGGGTAGTTAAAGAGACAAAGGAGTGGCTGCTGTTCTTGCCTTGGGTGCTTAGAGTCACTCGCAGACATTGTCCATTTGGGATGCCATTAGAAAGATGTAGTATCGAGCTTTCTGCTGACAATAGCAAGGGCCTTATATGTTCTCTGTTTATTATTGGCCATTACAGATATTTACTGCAGCCACCATCAGTGGCCTGACCCCTGAAAGCTTCACACTAACCTCTAACTCCTAACTAACTATGGCCCCGTCTCCACAGAACACTCTTTTTGAGATACACGTGTTAAACAGCTGATGCTGGAGTTGCTGCTGCTCGGGGCTTCTGCTTCCCCTTTACTGTAAGTCTTGCCACATAGCACTGAGAGAATGCCACTTTTTGCTTAAAGGTCTACAGTTTTAATTGCTTGTGCTTGACTCTCGGCAGCATATGCAGAGGCTTAGTTTTCAGCAGTATCAAACATTCAGCAGTGATATGTTTCCTTGCTCATTTTAATGCCTGTGGGTGCAACCTATTGGCAATTACACACAGCCTAAATAGGCTGGATATAATGAGCAATAACATTTGAATGTACTTATATTCAGAACTATTGGGTTACAAGAAAGGCAGTCTTAATCCCCTGTTACATGTTGGAAAAACTCTAAAATATTGATATATCCAATTAAAATAGTCATGTTTCTTTGTATATCTCTCCTCAAAAACAAGTTGGTACTTGTGAGGGGAATAATTGTGATGGATGATACATTATAATCACATCAATTAAACGAATATAAAGAAAATAGCTGAATATTTCTCTGCTTAAATGTATATCTACCAAGTTTACATTTTCTATTTCATCTAAGATCTAACATGGAGCAGATTACAGAGAACGTTCTGCTAATAGGTAATAAAGGAAATAATAATAATAATAGGAAAAACAGTTGAACTGATAAACCGCTCAACATATACAATGCTGTGAAAAACGACTATAGTGTATGGCTTGGTGTGTCCGAGGCCATGTCCATACCAGGGTCAAACGGGCATTGCCAAAGTTTGGCAGCTCATTGTTTTGCTCCTAAAATAAGATTTTGTATATGTTGAATGTCAGTATTTTTACCAGTCAGTAATGTACTGCTTGGCTCTGGAACAGAACATGAAATCATGACTGCATGGCAATCCAGTTAAAAGAGAAACGAGGGATTAATGACAAAAGAAATGAAGCTTTTGGAGCCAATTAGTGAAAAAAGATGCCTCATTTCTGATCTTGCCAGAGGTCCCATTTAAATACTGTTGGTAATTTTTTGCTTAAATGTAATACAAAAAAGAAGGCAGGACTGCAAAGATTAATTGAACCTTAACACTTGATCTCAGTAAAATAAAAATCTTATATGAAAAGACGAATTCAGATAGTGAGGCAGATAGAGAATACAGACGGCACAATGGATGCCAAAAACAGATTAAAAGTGCTCTCCATCACTTATCAATATTCTGTGATATTCAGCAACAACATTTGATATTGGCCAAGTTACCTTCCAAGCAAAAATGCTTTGATCAGGTGGTGAGGAAAAGTGATGTGTTAAGGGGAGTGGAACCAAGTCAGAAAAACAGACTTTTGTCAGAGGACAGGAAATGGTGCGCTTACCTGATGATGGAACAAGAGCAGCAGGTAGCAGCCAGGGCAGCGGGGAGAGGAAATGAAAGACAAAACAAAAAGAGAAGAAATTAGGATAACTGTTAACAAAACAAAAAGAGAAATTACAGTTTATTTTGCAAAATTAAAATACTAAAACAGTTTTTATTTAGTGTTGTATGTGATTCTCTGCTGTGGAACAAATTAGTCATAGATAAAACGACATATTCAATCCAATCCAACTTTATTTATAAAGCACTTTAAAACCTCCAGACCAAAGTGCTGTACGGAGAGATACATAACATATACAATCACACAGCTCAGCTCACAAAACATAACAATAAGTATAACATCACATAAAATATACGAACACAAAACAAACCAGAATAAACGTAAGAATCAATAAAAATAAAAACAGCCATATAGTAAAAATATCCTTGCACTCAGTAAGGGACCTTAAGGGGCAGCTGTGTGTGTTCCAATGTGTTTGTATGAAAGAAGTGAATACAGTACTGAAATCCTTCCCGACTCTCATTAGAGCGATATTAAGTGAAGCTCAGGATTTGAGCCCGGTGAGAAGAAATAAAGAGGGAGAGAAAAGCACACGTGATTCTTCATAGGGCACCAGGGGGAAACGCTGGGACACCAAAATGCAGTGACACTGCAGCTTTGAGGAGTAGCTTTAACCGACCAGAGTTGTTCATAAGCTGGAAACAGCTGTTGTGTTTTAAGTCCATTATTTTTAAGGGAATATTACATTTCAATGAATTATGTTGTGTAAATGACTGGCTGATCTCTGCCGGATTCAAGAGGAGAGGGAAGATAATCCACTCCGCCTCTCCCTTTCTTTGCGCTCTCTCCCTTTGTTTACACTAAGCTGTGCCCCCGGAGGAAGGATAAGAGGGTTTAGTGAGGGGTTGCTGTGTGTGATGTCACATACACATGCACAGGCCTGGATACACACATGCACACTCATTGAGAGGGAATATTATCACGTTTGTATAATTACAAAATGAAAGTAATACATTCTGAGAATAAGCTTTTGAATGCATTTAACTACAGGTGAAGCAATGCAATGTTTTTCACATTTCACTAACACATTTCTCAAGTCATTCTTTTTATGCTGATAACTGTGCAGGAGTGACTCCAACAACCACTTTGGGTGTGCACCTCAACTCCATTTCCTTAGCAGACAGTGTTATCTTGCCTGTGTGTGGAGTTGTGTGTGTGTGGCTAAGAGTGCAGCATGTGCAGGTGGCAGGAACAGACGGTCAATACAACAGTTGTCATAATCAGCTGACAGGAAATAGGACCGATTGACTATTGACGAGGCTGGACTAATGACATGACCGGATATTACTTGCAGGACCAGTGGACACAGACACTTTAAATCTGAACCTATTCTAGGAGTGTGCGCTTATACCGCAGATTGTCTGTCTCTCCGTTTGCCTCCCTGTGGGGAAGAAAAGCTGACACACTAACTCATGTTCCAAAAAAGAGAGTGAAAAAATATCCACTCTCATTAGGGACCCTCTGCAGGGCGACCCCCAGAGGCAGGGACGTGACTGAAGCACCATTGGTTGAAACATGACTTGAAGGCATGTTTAATAGCTGTCAACTTGTAAATCAAAATTCAACATCAAAAGCATGCCTCGCGCAGCACGTCTTACTTCTCCCCAGGCCATAGCCTCCCAAACAACACTTGGACTCACACACCCCTTTATAGTAAACTTGACTTTTGTGAAATTGACAATTAGTTTCTTTGTAGGTGAGATACATCCTAAATTATTGATACATCTATGAATACTTATTTGAGAAATAACTTTCTATACAATCTCATCGAGATCATATCTTCTTACATTCAGAATATAGTTCCAAAAGTGCTATCACAATTCCTTTAAAAAAAATCAAATACATCATTCATAAATTATTCAAACTGCTGTGTATGTATTCTCTTTGTATAGACTTATTGATTGATTGAGAGAAACTATGAAATAAGCTAATGATTTTCACTCCCAGTGGATAACAGATTTTGTGAAGGCCATTTATAAAACGTCCGACACATGGCTATATTTCAAGTTTTATATTACGTTGCTAAAGAAATCTGAAACTTCTTAAAACAACAATATTGGTCTCAAATTGAGGTGGTGCCAGCAGCTCATTAATATTGGAAAATGCTGGTGCTTGTGTTTGAAAGAGGGTACTAAAACTAAGTGAATTCAGGACTTCATTCATTAAATAATGACTCCCATATTGATGTTTTCAAACATCTGTTGTGCTTGCTAGTCAGGCCTAAAGTGGAAGTTTGGTATTGAGTGTAATCAATAGCTTTCTAATTACAAATCAACCAGGGGACAGCTGTTAGTCACTTAAAAGTCAAATACAATATTACCACCAGATGCTTTACTGCGTGTGTGTTTGTGTGAGCATGTGTGTGTCATTCCACTGTTTCGTTTATTGCCATGTTGTTTTTGATTTTCCACAATTTGTCAATGTCGAAGCTGCAGGTAGAACTTATACCCAGTAATAAACAGTGTGCACATATCCGGAGGCAAACACAGGATTGTTGCTTTTGAAGTTTTGTTGTTAATGACAAAAATAAAAATGTTTGAACTAAAGTAAACAATGCAACAAATTGTTTTTCTGTGCACTTGTGCGGAAGGTTCAGTGAAGTCAGTTATGCAGGGCAACGTACTCATGAGCAAGAAATAACAAATATTTACATAATTACATGTGAGCAATCACTGAGTCACTTCTAAGCGAGGAATTACAATCATTCCCAGAGTACTTTCAATCGCGTTGCCATCCTGGAGTAAAATAATTAACAAGTGCAAGGCGAGTCTTATTTACAAAGGGGTAATATTCAAGGGCTTGAGGTTAGAAAGTTAGAATCTAAGTGCCTCTCTGCTAACAATTGGTAAACAATATGTTGGTCGCAACTTTGGCTAATGACTTGATGATATTCTTCTTGCATCCCCCGAGTAAAACTTAAAAAAATTGCCCGGTGCAAGATTGCCAGAAGTGTGACAGAGATAATGACAGCTAAGGACATAAAAACTAATTAAAAAACATCAAGTCCAGATGCTTTGAATTAACTGAATTAATCATTTTAGATAAATGTGTTAACAAACCCAGATACACACGCATACACACCTGCATGCAGATAGACACCCATAACATGTCGTGTTCTTCCAGTTCCCAAAACAACCTAAAATCACAAAATGTTGCTGGGAAATAAATCTCTAAAATGCAATAAAATACTGAATCATTTGTTGGTAATACATCACATGTAGAGATCTGGGGTGGTCCGATGTGGTGCAGCTTTGTAAAAATGATTTGTATCTTGTATTTACTTTTCATTTGTAATAATAATTGCAATAGCTAGATGGCCAATCAGCCAGTGGAGGGGGTGCCTGTGTCTGAAAGCATTATAAAGAACGCTTGATAGCAGGCCTTTCTACACATATCAACCAAGCAATCTTCCATTCTACATACAGTAAAGACAGCCTGGCGAGTCTTGAAAGCAATATCTTCTAATGATGAAGCTACCAGACTGATTTCGTACATTTGAATAAAATGGTAAATGCCAATAGGAGGGAAGCGGTATCTGTGGGCAAAGTGTGTACCAACAAAAGATTTCCTGAGCACTATTCCATCCTTGGACATGAGTCTGGTGTACAGATGGCCTGCCTGTTGGAGTTGTCATTCAGACTTGCAGAGACTTTCATGAGAGCGAGCTGCCAATATTTAAGCCAAGCTAAAGAGAATCAATTAAAATGAAGATTTGTTGTCCGACATTTAGAAAGTGTTGAGTCAAATGGCACATTTTATCTTCCGGCTTTTTTCCAAAGGAAGTCTGTGCGAAATGTCAAGAGTCGCAACATTCAAACTGACAAATGCCGACATACATTTTTCGAGATCTTAAATATGATGAAATCAGATTCAATTGAAACCGCCCTTTCCTTTTGTTCAGCCTGTGGGCTGTGTCCGCTGATTCTCCTCAGTTAACTCCTAATGCTTAATGGCTTGAATGAGTCCATTAATCCTTTGATTCATGTCCTTCTGTCTGGCAGCATCAACTCCGGCATCATTACCTCCCATTACAGCCAATGCTGACATTAGTGCCTGCAATACAGCAGCTATCTAATCACATTAATGTAATTACGATCCGAAAAGACGTGAGGGAAACATGATTTGCACTGATGAAGAATGCATGCTGCAACTTCAAAAGTCATACATGAAATGAAATACACAGAACAATTTATATTTGTAAATATATAAAGGTTGGTGAGCTGCATTTTGCTATATTATGCTTATCTTTCCACAAAACATAATAATCAAAGAATAAGAGGAAATGCTACAAATTGTGCTACATTTTATATGCTTTTCTTTTTGTCGCTGCTTTTAATTGAACTATTCATATCTTAAACTGCACTGTAACTTTTATCCATGTACTTTTTCTTGCAATGTTTAATTGAACTATTCATATTTTAGACTGCACTGTAACTTTTATCCATGTATTTTTCCTTAATGTTTATTTTATTAGCTTTTTTTTTTTAATGCTTAATGTCTTTAATTTTTTTTTTTTGTAAAGCACTTTGAATTACCCTGCGTCGAAAAGTGCTATATAAATAAACTTGCCTTGCCTTGCCTTGCCTTGCCTTGCCTTGCCTTGCCTTGCCTAGTATGCCTTGACTACTTGGTGTTTCGCTAGTTTGTGTTGAGGCAAAACACTATTTAAGTGGCAATCAAAACAAATCATAATTTTTTTTCCGGATCTGTTTAGTGTAGCTTCAGTTTGTCCTCTATCTTTGAAAAGCTTCTCTCACTTATTTCAGTGAAGAACAATATGCCTGCATGTAGGCTTGAATACATTCTACAGTTGTTTCGTTCCGTGTATGACTTTTATTTATGAAAGCAGGTACATGGCTTCGATGTGCAATATGCTCTTAAGTTGGAACATATGCGCCTGCATACAGGTACACACTGTTCATACTGTATGCAAGCATTCAGCTTATTTCAATGTTTGAGTATATTTTTGAGCACAGAATTTAAAAATAGTGCAGCGGCAGTAGCCTTTTAAACCATACAAAGGCCAATCAAAAAAGAATGGAGGCATTTGATTTAAGGTTTGTTATAGGTGCTTGCTTCCCCTGTGATTCACAAAGGAAAAGTAGTAATTACTGTGGTGCTGTTCTGGTACACAGGAAGGGGTTAGCAAAATTACATATTACACACAGCAGGGAAAACCACCACATTATATATTCTCGAGCTTTCTTCTACTTTATTTCTGTCAGTGTGCATGAAGCAGGCATATTCAAGTTTTGCCAGCTTGAAAAGTGTTGATAAGCAGGCAAAGGCCACATGGAGGCACAACGTGACTAGTGAATAGTTATCCAAAAATACATTATCTAAACATGCAAACAATAGTCATGCAATATTTAAAGTACAACTTTAATGAGTCATCTTGGACACCTGATTGGATGTTCTGTACCTGATGCACAAGCACTGGTACTAATTCTGAGTTAGTGAGGAAATATAAACACTCCCTTGTAATTTCTCGAGTACTTCATATTTCTAAATTCACTCCTTTATAATCAGGGTGGAAAGTTACAATGAAAAGGTTTACACTGTCCAAAAGCATGTGTACGATCTATGAGGGAAATAATAAATATAGTCTCACCATCCACGTCCTAACCCTAAGCACATGTTATGATCATAAAATACACGAGCACACATATGAGCAACGAGTGTTTACAGCATGAATAACACCTTTCACGTCTTTTCTGTTGCACGTGTGAACGAGTGAAAGAGAGCCGTGCTGTTCTTTGCTGCCACTGCATCCTCCCAGGCATGCCGAGTGTTGATGTGACAATGGGTTTGAGATAGTGAGAGGCTGTGTGCTGCTTTGTGAAGAGTGAGTCAGCAAGGGCCTAATGAATCAACAACACGAGACCAATATACATCTTAAGCTGAAAGCCCACCTGCATCCACCTCTATTCTCGTACACAGTTTATATACAATGTATTGAGAGTGAGAGACATGAGGGACAAAGAAATAGGAGCAAGGAGAGCCTGCAGTCCATTAACAGTTCCCATATCCTTCCCATCTTTCTTTCCTTTTAGTGCCATTTCTTCCAACTGGATTCTCTGTGGGGATGTGCCTTTGCCCATATCTTCACTCTGTTTCACCCTAACCATAGTGCTGTTTCCTCTCTATTTTCCGCAGCCACAACCCCTCTGGCTCTCTAACTTCCTTCCTCAGAGAAGACAAGCATCTCAGTGCCTCGTCTGTTCAATATTTCATCATTGGTGGGAGGATGTTTTATTTACCGTGCCTGGGACACCTGCAGTGACTCACTCACAACAGAGAGGCACCGAACAATACAGTAGCTAGGGAGCGGAGGTCAAAGGGTAACAGCTGGGAGATCCAAAGTAAGAAAATACAACCACTGGGAGGCCATGGGCGAAGCTTGTGTGTGTGTGTGTATGCATGAGTCACAGTCATACAGGGAGGACGAAGCAATTAGATGGACAGGAAAGGCTTTTACTATCACATGGGGGCATGGGATCTGAAAGATTATTGATGAGTGTGAGCTTATAAACCAACCCACCCCCATTCCAGAGGGACAGATCTGCAGTCTCTAATAGCATAATTCTCCCATCTCCTATTAAAAATATATAGTTAACCACTGCGGAGGAACAATACAAATGGCTGCCGTCTCTGGTAGTCGGGAATGATCAGTTGGAGCGTTTAGTGTCAGACACAGACGTTTCCAGTAATTGGCAGCATTTACAGTAAATGGCACCTTTCTGACAAAAGGAAAAATGACTTATTTCATTCAGTGAAATCATCAGGGTTGTTACTATAGTTACAGCAGCACAATGAAAACTAACCGAGAGGCTGTGAAAGGTGGCTGATTTATGGTTCATAGTATACTCACTGACGCAGACACAAAGTTTACCAACAGTGCAGGAGGCAATTTATAACATATGATAGATCACATTTTCATTCTTTTTTTGAAGGTTGAACCAGTATTCTCAGAGATGGACGAATGAAACCCTTTTGTAACAGACTCAAGTTCTATGAAAAGGCACAAAGAAGGGACAGAAAGCTGCAGGTGGTGGAAAATACACAGCAGGAGAGACATAGAAAATGGATGACCCCATCTTAAGGGTTATCTTATGTATACATGGGCTTTCATACAGATTCACAAGTAAACAAGAACTGAACCAACCATTAATGTTCCACACAAATATCCTTATTTTTACTGAAATTGACCAACAGGTTGCTTTATTTACCCAATACATTAGGGGCGGCAGTGGTTCAGTCTGTATGGGATTGGAGAGGAGCCAGTTCACCTCCTGGGCCACTGCCGAAGTGCCCTTGAGCAAGGCACCTAACCCCCAACTGCTCACTGGCGCCGGCTAGACTGGCTGCCTCCGCTCTGACCTCTCAACTGCATGTGCATGTGTACATATAACTGTGTGTGTATTTGTATATGTATGTGCATGTTATGAAAAGTGTGTACTGTGTGTACTGTATGTACTTGTATAAAAACGCATGTGTGTGTACGACAGAGTGGAAACTGAATTTCCCACTCGGGGGATTAACAAAGGTCCATCTTCTTCTTCTTAAAGCTTTTCATGTTTAAATTAGAATTGTTTGTCAACAAGGAGTTAAAAAAAAAAGTTAATCCGCTAAGAAATTCTAATACTATGTGTTTTTATAATTGTCATTCAAGCTAGTCACACAAAATACATATAGTGCTATATTCTCCACGGAGAAAATAAATGAAATCATTATTATTAATCTACAAAAACGATTGAAATACAGTATATTCCAATTCAAATTAAGTAGGACTTTCTGCAGAGAAATGAACACAATTTAAAGAATTTTCATTGGTTTAAGTTATGTTTGTATTTAGGCATGTGCATTATTGTTTGCTGCACATTATTTCTTTATGATCAGTTTTCTCTTAATGTTTCTTGACCTGAAATTGAACAGACTATAAACTGGAAATATACAAAGCTTCTGCTTGCAATGATCTTTTCGAACTTTAGGCCTATCTGCGTCAGATATAAGATTAATAGGAACATTTTGAAAACTCAAAGCTTTAACATGGGTCGATCGAGGTAAGGCCTCTCGAATCAGGACGTGATAGGTCACCTGGCCCACAGAGGGTGAAGACATCATTTAGTGTTTGGAGCCCAACCAGAAAAGGCTTCTCATGGTCACGTCAGGGTATCAGAGGATGTATCAGAGCCCTGTGCGCCTTCCCTGCTCAGACACACTCAAGATAATTAAGGAGCCTAGAACAAAACCTGTCTCATTTGGATCTAGACATGCATAAGCCACCGACGCTAAACACACCGACGATATAATGTGGGCCGAAATCAAGCAACATCATCGCTGATTATCGCTAATTAAAAAGTTTGCAAATTGCAGAGTACTTCAGAGGGACCCATAACGTTTTTCATATTTGTTGGAGAGTCACTAAAGTGATCCATTAATCAAGAAATCAACTGATGTTATTCAAATGAAGTTTGTTTGCGCTTTGTTTTGATTTGAGGTTAGCGGTGGCAGTGGGTATAAATGGAGTGCGTGAAATACTTTAAAAAAACTGACGATACCAACATGCTGTAATGTTTCAGAGCTGTTTCATTGCTATTATTCTGTATTGCCTTTGGAAATGTAGCACACTGCATATCATCCTGGGACTTGATTACACTAGCTAAAGGATATGGTAGCTCTAGCAACAAAACGTACAATAAATCATGTCGATTAAGACGCTAAACTTGGCTCATCAGTGTGACTCGTTCCCAACAAGCAGTTGTAAGAAGTAAAGTTTCACCCTGTTAAATAAAGAAAAAACAATAACCAAAGTAGATATATACTGTCAACAAAAGATATCTGCACCAAAGCACCCTCTTTCTCTCTCCACGTAAGCCCAGCACACAACAGGTGGAATAACCTTAAACCACAGCCGACAATTGCCGGAAGTGACAAATGAAGCTTAGCGCAAGTTCAACCAGGAAGACCATCTTGAGTCATTCATTCACATATTCCCAGCTTACTACTCTCTCTCCTCTCAATCAGTGAGCTGGGGCGTCACTCCCCAGATCACTTCACCTCTATTCCCACAAGCCTATAGCGCTCTGCTAAACCTTTGAATCTGCTCTCTCCCCTTCCACACAGTTGTCATTTCAGGTGACTCAACGCAGACCTCCGTTCTTCCAAATCCAGGGTCACGACTCTTCACACTGACCTCCATCAAGCCCTTCATGCCTCCACCACCACCACCACCACCGCCACCGCCACCGCCACCACCACCACCACCACCACCACCACCACCACCACCACCACCGCCACCACCACCACCACCACCACCACCACCACCACCACCACCGTCTATACCCCAGGGGGGGGATTCATCGGTTCGGTTTGTCCCCTCCCGAATGATACTCCAGCACAACGGGGTCTACTCACCAAACACCATTACACGCATCCTTGTATTCCCGGCAATACATATATATCGTTATATCAAAAGGTAACTTGTCTCTCCTGATTAAATTGTGCTTTAAACAAATGAAGATAATAACAAAAAACAACGGCTAAATACGCATGTTGGTTCCTACAGCAGCTGACTAGCATGCTCACTCGGCTAGACATCATTTTCAATACCTGTGTGAACCTGCTGTTACTGAAGCTCATATTTCCTGCAGATACTTTACAGTAATAGCCTTCCATTAAGGGAAAGGATTATGGCTTCTGAACAGCTGAACCTCTTTTTATGTAAAACACCTAAAGGAAGTGGTTTGTGTGCATTTACAGCAGACTGCAGCAACAGTGAGTTACTAACTGTGAATAAATAATACACAATAGTACTGGGAAAACAACAAATAATGGCACGTCGATTATAATCTATATATATATATATATAGTCTGCATCATTTTAAGGTGTCCTCACTTTAGGTTTAACAGGCATGACCACTCCGTACACATTTATATAATGATGATACTTACAGAAATCAGTGGCTCAGCATCCCCTCATATATGACCTCTTTTATAGAGCTGATACACAGTGAGTCCAGCTCCTTGAAACGAGAAGCAAAGTGGAACAAAGGCTGCTAATGAGATCAAAGTGGAGAGCTGCCTTCCCCAGCTTGATTCATTCACGACAACCAACAGCCTATGTGTGATATCATTTCAAAGAGCTACCCACATGTCACAAATTAGCTACTGACATGCCTCAAATTAGCCTTTGTTCGGCATTGAACCACACTGACTCTGAGTAATTGGGAGACTATGATGCAGGACGAGGGAAGAGATGAGTGTGAGGCTAATACTCTACGAGTGAGACGAAGACTTGGAGAGAGGGAGGGAGAAAGCAGAGTGTAAGAACATATTCAAAGAGGACACTGTGTAGTAAAAGCACACATTAAAATAAATTAGCCGGTAAATAAAGATAAACAAATCAAAGAACATTTTGTGTGATTCAATCTTAAGAAATGCAATTAGTTCTTCCTGCACCTTAATTTAAGTTAAGTCGAAAAGGGAAAACAAATGTGATCAAAGCTATTTCCAAATACTATTATTACAATAAAACATTCATTCATGACCATATTCCAGATATGTTCATGTTTTTTTTAATTGCAATGTCTCATATATTCCAACGATGGCTCCCTTTTAAAAGTCTTTGTGTCTCCGCTCGATACTACAACTTGACTACAATCATGTCTTTAATGATAACTCCTGGTATGGAATGCAACACAAGGTTTTGGTGAGGAGGCAAAAAGAGAACTAAGAGGCAGGGTGTCAGGTTCCCTAAAATGTTGATATCGCATCGTTAGTATTCGATCGTTAGTATTCGATCGTTAGTATTCGATCGTTAGTATTCGATCGTTAGTATTCGATCAAAACTCCAAAGTCACTAGTCTATTAAAAAATCGGATCGAACACTATATCATTTAGCATCTTTATTTTCCTCTGTTGTCTTCTGTCATTCTCTTAAGCTAGACTGTTGTTGTGTTCTTACTGAAAAGACAACATTCGAAAGCAACGCACAAACCATGAGGGATACAATTTTTGACCGCTCTAGTCTAGATTGAACCCATCCTAAACTGGATTCACTGAGTTTTCACGTACACCAAACATTTGACAGGCTACAGGCCAACTGATTGGGGGGGAGGGACCTAAGATGTTCCTCGTCATAACTACACTGTAGCTATGTACGTATGACTAATAAAAGCCTTGCACCTTGATGTAATGATGCCTAAAGCTGTTCATAGTCCTGTGGGTATAAACTAGTATCTCGCCCTGGTTTTTGATCTGAGAGGTTGCTCTTAGTGCGTGTTTACTGACATGCGGTCAAACCAGGATAGATTCTCAGCATGCAAAAAGAGAGAAGATGTGAAACAACAAATTGACCTTTCGGAACGCTGCTCTAAAAGATAAACCTGACACCAGGCTGTACAGGGAACAAATGCAAACTAGTGCAACCCTTTTATGGCTCGCACCATGCACTGAAATAAATACTGGGAGTAATCCAGACCTAACACCACCAGTCGGACAACGTGTCTTCAAAAAGGGTCTAACTACAGGGAACACAGTCACTTCAAACAGGCTTTGGATTCCTGCTGTTACCCCGACTAGGCTTTTATCAAAACAACAACAATGCCCAAAACGAACAGCAGACCAACAGGGAAAATGGATCACAACATGAGTCGGGGCTATTTCATCATCCTTTATAGCAGAGAAGTTTGACTATTGCCACCCATGGAACCCCACTGTCGAAAATATTAGCAGCCAGATACATATGTCCTGCTTTTGACGGTTTCCTGCAGTAGTGTGAATAGGAATCAATGAATTGTTGTGGGTTGATATCCACAATTCCTGCTGCTGTAGCCCTGTGAAGAAGACTTTTTGGTTTATCAGCTCCTCAAATGCATGAAATGTAAAGCCTAGAAACGGCTAAGCAGTATTTGCTCGACTTAACCACTTGATGATTTGAATGCACGTGTTAGATAGAAACTATGGATCGTTTGAAATACAGCATGTCAAACTCAAGAGCTCTCAGCGAATGAAGAGAGGGACTCCAACATTATGCATCCGTTGAATATAACATGATTTACTTTCACCTGAGTAATGGTGCTTTGCAACTGTGAACTCAACACATTCAGAGTGTAATGTACTTATCTAAACAACAGCAGTAAACAACTGTTTTTAGAGTCAACCGGTACATTCAAAGTGCAAGGGTTCTTCTCTATGGATGTGCCACAAATCACAGGGATTTGCCTTAGAAAGAAATATCAAAGATTGAAATATCTCTACTGAAAGCCTCTCTATGCTACAGTATGATCCAATCATTCAATGCTTCCACAGAATCTCCTGCTGTTCTTTTACTGTAGAAATGAGGTCTCCTGCTATTACTGCACAATCACATAATGGTGCTTCTTTCCTGTTCATTCTAGGTATTAGTCAAATTATTTCTGAGAAATATAAGAATTATTTGTGGTCGACTTCAAGTGAATCAGAATAAACAAGGCAATGTTCATCTATTAAATCCAATGATACAATTATAAGCATAAAAGGAACCTTTAGAAAATTCAGAGTCATGACCGTATACCCACTTGAGCTAATAAACACTACGTTTAAGCATTTAATATTGTGTGCAAAACTTACAAAGAGTCACTTTAAGCAAACAACCGACATCCTTACCCCCATTCAGTGGTTGGCTGCTGTCACACGTGTTTATCAGTTAATATCCTTTCAAATGAACCATGACATCTATTTGATTTATTTGATGAGCTGCGGTGATTGCCATCTTTCTGTTCAATGCCCAAAGTTATATCAAATGAAATGTGAACAAAAACACAATTGCCTGCCCCTGCCTCTGCTCAGTGTCAGCAACAGATTGTCTCACTGTTGCTGCCTTTGCTAACTTGAACTGAGCTATTGAGAGGACATTTTCAACTAAATGCGCACTCATTCATTCGTGACTGCCTTCCATTGCTGCGAGAGAGGTGGAGTGAACCGGGGTCGCTTGTTTTGAGAGGGATTTCAGCAGGGCTGCAGGCAGGAGAGGGATGCTGCAAGAGCACCATGGGGAAAGAGAGCCCCTAATGCACTTCCTTTTAAATATGAAGCTGCACATTAAGCTTTTATAGGCTTCCCACTGCTCCTCTTATCTGGCAAACTGGAGAGCAAAGCTGCACGCACACACTTGTGAGGCAAGACAAACACTTTTATAAACCTGAATACACACACAGACACAATGCACAAAGGCACTAGGTATCATTTTGTAATTGTATAAACAACACAAGCAAACAAGTGAGAAAGAGGAGGGTACTATGGTAACTAATGTATTCACAGAGTGTGCAAATACACTCTTAAACTACCTGAAGCTTAAAAGGGTTTTCTTTCTTAAGTATTGTGCCTGAACTTAAATCAACAAGGCATGACTGTTTAAGGATTTTTACAATCAGCCTGACTTCAAGAATCAACCTTTAAAATCTACCCTCAGCCAAGAACTTAATCCACCTGCCAAGCTCTCAGTTTATTCCTCAACTTTTATCTCAATTTGAAATAAGGGTCTTCTTTCAGACCGATAGAGAATTGAGGGCGCTCAGGAGAATCAAATCCTAAGCGTACTGAAAGGCATTGCATTTTCTCTCTCCACTTTCATTTGTTTACAGAGACTGAAATAACACAGTAGCATTCATTTCTTTTCAGTGGGCGATTTTCAGGGTCAGAGGTTCAGTCAGCTGAGTCTTCAGAATTCATAACCGTTTCACTAGGAGGGCGAAGAACCCCTGGAGATGTTCAGGTATTGATTTGGAGACCAGCTAGGAGCGAACACACACACACACACACACTTTTATAATTTGAAGAAGAGTAGGGATCCTAACTTAAATAGTTCTAAAAGAAAGAAAGAAAGAAAGTAATAATATATATATGTTGCTGTTTTGAAGTGTATTCTCCCAGGTATAGCGTGGTGGTGTGTCTGCATGGTTGTCTGTCCATACGTGGTGTGTATGTGTGTACAGACAGGTTGGAGTGTATTCTCCGAGCTGACAGCGTCCAAGCTAATCCTGTAAGTCCAGACACGGAGAGTCTGTCACACACACACTGCTGCTGCTGCAGAGGACTGCCAGTACACCCCGTGTCTCTCTGCGCTTCTCACTAAGTCTCTGCTCTCCTGTTTTATTCATGCTCCTTCTGGAAAGGAGAAACACAAGATCAGTTGTCTCTGTGTGCACATGTGTGTATTATTGTGAGCCTGTGAGCATGTAAGTTATGTGTGTGTTCATGGTCATGTGCCTTTTTTGAAGGAAACTCAGCAGAGGAGGAATACGTCTTGCTTTTGAAAGTGTCCTGAATAATCAATGGGCAAAAGCTTTGATGGGAAAAACATGGATTCTGCAAAAGGTTTCTCTTTCTGTTTACCAAACCAACATATACACCGAGCACATATTCAACCCCGCAACAGAAACACCTTCACAAAGCACAATCCAAGTAATGTAAATATAAGAAAACCCAGCAGAACTTTTCCTTTAAGTCCGACAGCAGCACAGTTGGTGTGATGCTGGGTGATTGCTCTGGTGTTCAGTTTGAAAGAGAAAAACAGAATGGTAATAAACCTGTGAGACAGAAAGAAACAGAAATGAACAAAGACAGAAAAAGATGGGGAATAGAATAGAGGAGTCTGAGGGAGGGAGAAAGAGAGGCTCGGAGAGACACTGAGCGAGCGAGTTGGGAACGGAGAGAGAGGTCCCTACTGAGCAGTGGCTGTTGAGTGAATTTATTTGAGCTGTGGCCTCTCAAGTGAATCCCCTGAATGGGAGTAAATAGACAGCAGGCACTACAAGGCGGCCTGGCCTCACATCAGCTGGTGAATGTAAGAGAGGAGGAGGATGGCAACAATACAAGCGAGCTAACAGGTTCACAGGCAGTGGAGACTTTACAACACAACACACACAAACAATATGGCAACACACAGGATACAGAAAACAAGTTATGTTGTCCTGGTAAAAGCAGTACAAACACAATAGGGAGCATGCAAGAGAATATTTCAATAGAACAGTTAGAGTAGAACATTTTTGGTCCATCAACTACGTCTGTTATACCGTTTTTTCTTCTTTCATCCGACGATACATACAATAATGTACTGAAAACAAAGGCTCAAGGCATAGTTAGTTAGCCGTTGGAGGCCCGTCTGTTGAGTTTCTTCAACATAGCCACAACAGGGCTCTTTCTTTGCACTTAAAACATATGTAGTATTTTGTATACACTATTTTGTCTGCCAATTCTGAATACCTTAAGTATAGGGATGCATTTTCCTCAACAGACTAAACTAAATGTCAACAAAAGACATAAAACAGGCTCAGTAAAAGCATTAACAAGGCAGTTTAGGATGAAGACAATATAGTTTCAGTTTTGGCTTCTTGGAAACGAGACACAGTAATGTCTCGTATAAATAGGTTCCAGATTCATCATCCAGTCAGATTAGTAGCTTAAATAAGGGTGTTTTTATTATATAGAGTTATAGAGTTTGTTATTATGTCTCTTAATCAAGGAAGAGCAGCTAACCTTATTACAGAAAAGTGGAGAGCATTGCTATTATCTACAGTAATGAACCTGAGAGCTGAACGGTAAACACCATTTAAGAACCTAACAAGCAGCATGTTTATAAATGGGATCAGAACACTCCTCTTCATACAGTATAACTCCGAGGAAAGTGGGGTCTGTTCATGTCGAAAAATAACAGATGCACTTCGCCAACAAAGTTGTTTTACGTGATTCACTTTGTTACAATGATACAGTATGTTTATTTTCTGTGACCAACACAACAGACACACTTTCATATAGAAACCTTTCCAAATACCAAAGCAACCGCACAGAACACCCACGCTCCCACTTGGAAGCTGATTTCCAGGGGCATGAATGGAAGCAAGTGGCTGCCTCGAAGGTAAGTCAAGAATCACTTTGCTTTGTGAATTAGTTTGAAGAAATCCAAAAGTATGAGCAATTAGTTGATTAGCATAATTCTACAACAGACCATGCGTTAAAAAAGTACACATACCACAGGAGACACAAAGTAGAGACGTTGATAAATACCAAAGACTGTTTAAAAGAAGTCGACACCTCTTTTTTGTCAAGGTAGAAATGCATAAGATAATGAACGTACTTCTCACTTGATTAATTACCTCAGTGAACATTTACCGAGTGAGTTTAGCGTTTCAATCGCTAGTTTCCAGTCTTGTTCAAAACTGCAGGCTCTATATTTTGTAAATGATGGTCCCCTTCAGAGTCAAGTACATGACGTGTATGATTCAGGGAGGGCTCCCTTTTGATTGACAATGCTACGACAGCAACCTGTCAATGACGATAGAGGCATGACATTGAGTATGAATATCAAGCTTCCATCTGCGTTCCAAAATGTTTACCTTTTAGTCGGAAAAAAACAACAAGATGGCGACCACTCAAATGCCAAACGTTAGGTTTTAAGTAGGGCTGCTCGATTATGGCAAAAATCCTAATCTCGGTTATTCGGGTCAATAATTATCACGATTATTAAAAACGATTATCCATTTACTTTGAAAACATCAATTTATTGGAGAAAAAATCTTTACAGTATGTTTTTAACAGTTGATTACCCTGAACTTTAAGTATAATTCAACTGAAAAACCAATAAAAAAAAAAAATTCTTTGAAAAAATAATAAGTAATAATAAAAAAATAATCGTTTTATTTCGATTATGTTGTTTTCGTAATCGTTGCAAGCCATAATCGTAATTGCGATTAAAATACGATGAATTGAGCAGCCCTAGTTTTAAGATAGTTGAGTGGGTGACGTTCACGTGGCTGAATCCACTAAAGTCTATGATAATAACTTTTGTATTGCCAGTGTTTGTTTCTTTACATTTTAACTCCTGCCATGAGTTCTACACCCTAAACTGCTGTCTCTCTGCCCCTGCCACCCTCACCCTGTCTCTCTGTCCGTCTTCCCTTTGTATATAAATGGACTCTGTACAAGGTGGCTGTCCACGCCTCTGTGACTAAGTGACTGGCAGTGACAGGCGACAGCTCCTCTCCCTTTCTGTGTGTGTGTGTGTGTGTGTGTGTGTGTGTGTGTGCCTGTGTGTGCGTACGGGAGTGAGTGTTACTGAGGAAGACTTTGTGTGTGAATACTCCTGGCCTTAGTCTCACTTTTGCTCGCTCTGTCTCTATTTCTGCCTCCTTTCATCTGTCTACCTGTCAACCAACATTCCAACATCCCTTCCCCAAAAAAGAAAAGAAAAACCCTCAAGCTCAATGGAGTAGACAAATAAGATACGCACATGAGTCCTCATTCTTTCACTCTTCATAACTGTATCTTTCTAACGGAAAATCACAGCCTATTGTGCCGTTGGTTGAATCTGTGCAATCTTTGTCCTCGAGCGTGTCGGCAACTTGTAACTCGGTGATGACCGCTGGGTGACACCATAGTTGAAAAATAAATCCAAACGAAATCCAAACAAATCCAATGAATATGTTATGTGTCAGTAAATAGAGTCTTTTGTAAGGCTAGCTCAGTGTGTGCGTGTGTGTGTGTGTGTGTGTGTGTGTGTGTGTGTGTGTGTGTGTGTGTGTGTGTGTGTGTGTGTGTGTGTGTGTGTGTGTGTGTGTGTGTGTGTGTGTGTGTGTGTGTGTGTGTGTGTGTGTGTGTGTGTGTGTAACCACACTCTGTATGTCAGCGAAAGTCTGGTCCTGTGTCAGCTGGCACAGCCAAGCATGGCATTAGGATTTTCGGATTTAGCTAATCTCAGAGCAGCCATTTATCCTGGTTGCCAGTTCAGCACTCCAGCAACACAGTGGAGCTTCAGAGCTACCTTCTGAGATCCACTGCGATTGGGTGCACTGTAAACAACATTTAAAAAGTGACATAATGAGCGTATGTGTGTCGTTGTTTGCATTTCCTTGCTTTAGGGCAGTATGCACCCCAGCTAGAGGACAGCGCCTCGTGTAGCCATATCATCCATCTTCCTCAGAGTCATTGTCTCAGCTGCTTCACAGTCCAACACTCACAGAAGACTCCGCTCCCCCACCTGCTCTCCAAGCACACTCACACACAAACACACTGAGGCAAAACACAGCTATTTGTTCTACAGCACCAACGCACCGAGCCGCTGAGCCAACAGACCTCTTAGCCTCATTCTAGCTCTCCCAAAGTGCCAGCATCAGCGTGCTGCAGAATTTTTATCAAAGAGCACTCGAGCTAAACTTTGCCATCACATCAGAAGTTGATGCGTATTTACAAATGTGATGCCCCTGTGGGTCCATCAGTAGAGAGGGTGTGGCTGGTCG
Source organism: Pseudochaenichthys georgianus (assembly GCF_902827115.2). NCBI lineage: Eukaryota > Metazoa > Chordata > Actinopteri > Perciformes > Channichthyidae > Pseudochaenichthys > Pseudochaenichthys georgianus. Next base: position 20,136,429 of record NC_047516.1, read on the forward strand.
GTCTGTGCTGCATTGGCTGCATTGATTGCACTGATTGCAGTAACTCAGGGCACCTGGGTCTGGTGCTCTGCAGCTATTTTAAAGCCTCTCTGCTTCTCCCTGCAGGCACTCTGGTTTGGTTGAGTATACTATGCGGTTCTTCAGTTGCTTTACTTTGTGCACTTCAACACTCTCACACACATACATGTCCATACAATCCTCACCCTGCATTTATATTACTGATACCACTGACATCCACACCTCATACTTTACTGGTTTTGACCTAATTTGATTTGTTTGTCCTAAATAAACATATTTTGTTAACCGTCAACATGGTGTGTCTCCTTTTTGTTGTGGCCTTTTGAGCCAGGTCATAACAACAAACTATTGCATTTAATACCTTTATCTTTAAAATGCATGTTCACAACTGAAGCTGTCATTCACTCGCATACAAATAAATTAGAATCAGAATAACTTTATTCGGTATTCTGATTAAATCAAATGAATAAAGGTAGAGCGTCTGTTTCCATGACATTTATCTCGTGTATGCGTAAGTACTGTGTTGTGCTAATGCTACACAGAGAAGGTAAGCTTGCCCTACGTTTGGCATCTCAGGCCATGCAGCATGGGCAAATTAAACTGTAAAAAAGTCAATTTGATTGAAAAAAGTAGGTAAATGTTTGCCTGTGATTTCAGGGAGAAAGTGAGGGAGATTAGGATAGTGGGCACAGTATGTTACATTTGTTGGATGAAGATTAGTCTGGGTCTCTAAGTGTCGAATAAAGAGATTGGATAAAGAATAAAGAGAGTCAGTGGATTAAGGCCCAGCAGCCAGACGGGCAAACTGCGATTAAACCACATTTAAAGGTCGCACAGCTTTACAGGAAAGAGGGGGAATATCTAGTAGGGGAGAATAACTTGGCGCTGGCATCATAATCCATGACATCTTCCTCTCACTGGTAGTTCAGCATGTTATAAAAACATATTTAAAAGAAGACATTGTCTACTTTAACCCCACTGAGGGTGATCTGTTAAGACATGTTGTTGAGCTGATGCAGAGTGAGTGACAGCTTTCCTTTAGTGTCTTCCTCTATCCTCCCCATATACTCATTAGATAGAGCAGCACAGTAATGTCTCTTTCTCTGGGCTATGGCTATATTTCGTCAGATTATAAATTGTTGTGATTGCAATAAAGTATGCATATGTAAGTGCCTTTCCCTCATTCAATGCAGAAAACTGCCGGATTAACTTTTGCCACGCATAGGTAGAAGTTGTGGCTTTCTCAAACAGCTAATGACTGCTCCACCAGATAGACAGCTTGAGATGGTAATACGGACAGCTTAGTCTTGTCATTTTTTTTTAATGCTGGTCAATTTTATTTTTTTAAATACATCTCTAGGCACGGGAATTCAGTTTGCTAATTATCTAGGATTTTCCTCAATGTGCTGTTTTTTCTTTTAATAGCTGCATCTTTAACCATCCTTGAAAGCTGCAGACTCAGTTCTCCCGTGCCTGGCTGCTCGGATTGCTTTTATTGCCATCATTCCAATTTGGGATCTTTTTTTACTTCCAATCAACACATTCATTAACATGCTGAAGTCATGCGAGTGCATTCTGAATGTGTACACCATTCATAGGAGATGTCATTAAAAGTATAGGAGATTTGGACTTTAGGTGTATTACAGATACAAATACTTTTAAAAATACATTGTAGTTTCACCAGACTCAATCAGCATTTCACCTTGCTCTATACCGCAGGTCTCCATTGGTGGGGATAGCCTTACAGGACTAGTACAAATATAAAAAGACTATGTCTGACATTAAGTATTAAGTTAGCAGTTACATTAAAGCTATACACATGGCACTGCAGTGTATGTCGGGTAAGCCTTGAAGCATGGATCAAGACTAATTTCCTTCTTTTTTAAATAACAGACATCAGATGATCGTAAAAAAAATCCCACCATGATTGAAGAAGCGTGCTGTCGCCTCTTTTCCTCATTGGACATGTTCAATGTTCATGTTTTGAAAGACAGCTTTAACTCACATTGCAACATTTGGAAAGCACCTGAATCCCTGCTGGTAAATGGAACATTTCATCAAGATTACTTGTAAATCGAAATATGTACCACTTTCCTGAAAGTGCTGCCTCGAGGAGAACTTTTTGGTTTTTATTCGAGACACGCCTCATGTGGCAAAGCAATCACTTTGCGTGTATTCTCAAAAAATGTAAATCAAACCATTAAAGGGAAGGTCTTTTTGAACCACATGCATGATTAAATAAATATAAATATTAAATACAAATAAAAAAGTTTTATTTTGACTTTAGTTTGATGGAAAAAGAATCTCTTCATGGGTGTTTTACTGCTGATTATTGATAGCTGTTCAAATGAAACACTGATAGGTATATTTTGTTATTAAATGTTGAAATGATGAATAGGACCCTTACATTCATACTGGCTGGAAACACATGTGTCCTTTCTGTAGGATGTTGTCCTTCACTAGGGGACCTATCTGTGACTGCTTTCGTAATCTGTGCTGTCCATTAGTGTGTGTGCATTAATGGTGTGTGTGTGTGTGTGCGTGCGTGCGTGCGTGCGTGCGTGCGTGCGTGCGTGCGTGCGTGTGTGTGTGTGTGTGTCTGCAGTTTCCTATCTGTGCTCTGAGAATTGGAATGTATCACAATCAAAGGCCCACGACAGCTATGTGGGATGCATGGGAGAGAACCATCAGATTATCCCTAATGATTGATCATCTCATTTGTGAGGGCTGCTGCTGCTGGTGCTGGTGCTGGTGTTATATACCGCTATGACGCAAACGACATTGTGCATTTGACTTGTCCTGCCTTTTTAAAAAAAAAAACGAGGCAGACTTAAATTAAAAAGTAACTACCGGTAGTTAGAAAGTGTATTCTCATGTACTTCCCCATAAAATCGAAGCAGAAAAAGGCTATGCTAGTAGGTCATACAATACTACACAGTTGCACCTTGAAGACTAATAAAGCAATGAGCACAACCAAGGATAGCACACAATAGCTCCAAAAAGAAAGGAGGTAGGGGACAGAAGCACTGTACAACCATACTGGATCTAGAGAGGCATTAGCTGTTTAGATCCAATATGATCTGAACTAACAAAGAGTATGTTCATTATGTTACAATGGTGAATGGACAAGCTAGAGCCTTTCAGAAGGCTACATCTGTATGAATGAAGTATCCTTGGCTAGCACTCTCTATCCTACAGTCTACCTCTAACCCTGTGACTTCATCTTTGGCCATTATTAGATTAAAATGTGCGTACTGATTTTATTCAAATGTCTTATTCAGCGAAGTGCATAGGCCCACCCTCTTCTGGTTTCTTAAAACCCAGAGGCTAAGACTTCAAAACATAGTCCACAGACCAACAGGTGACAAAGCAGTGACTACGTCCACTATGCAGTCAATTAATACATATTTCGGCAAAATATATTTTTAAGAGAGAATCAAAACAAAAGTGTTTTCTTCAGCAACATTTGCTTTTACATCCCTCCTCTCTTAGACTGATCAGTGACATAGTAAAGATGTTTCTGTGTCGAAAGAATCAATCAGACTACTGCTTTAATTAAGGCCTTTCAGGTAGTGTTAATTTCGTCAGCTATTTTTTTATTTAGTCTTAGTCCTTTGTTAAATTTCCTTTTTAGTTTTAGTCATATTTAGTCACCTTCATCCTGTTTTTATTTAGTCAAGTTTTAGTCGACTAAAAGTCTGAGCATTTTAGTCTTATTTTAGTCAAAGAAAACAAATTATTTTAGTCTACTTTTTGTTAATGAAAACTGTTGAGTCTTTTTTAGTCATCAGATTATATAGAACATTTCAGTCAAACTAGTCTAGCCAAAACCAATAATTTGTCATTTTAGTATATATAAATACATAGGATTATATCTTGTCCTTATTTGATGAAAAACACAGGTTGAATGATTAAGCAGCTTTGCAGAGTATCTGCTCAGGTTTGTGGTGTGTTCTGTGTTATGGCCACATTGCTTCCCTTCTGATGAAACAATGCATTCACTTTTTTTCTCCGCCTCATTGTAGCGAAAATGGGCCCAAATATCACATCTTTTCTTTCTCCCAAGCAGTGGTGGCTTTAGACTTTTTTGTTGTCAGTCATTTTGACGGACAGGATTGTAACATTTCCGTCATAATAATCCATTATTACCCTTCGAGTACACAATTTATCACTCACTCACGCTGACGGGGGGGTATTCGGTTAACGCGAGTGCGACCACTGCTCCTAAGCCCTGTTGTTGCCATTTTATTTTCTGTTGAATAAGGTTAGTTAGACCATGAGTTGGACCCGAGTCTTCCTGACAGTTTACAGTGTGCCGCTGCCCGGTGTAATCTATGTGACTATCAGAAATGTAACGTTATCTTTGATAATATTTCGTCTCCTCATTTTTTGTCAACGAAAGTAAAGGGAGATTTTGGCATAGTTTTTATTTAGTAAACTACATTTTCGTCAACGATATTGCATGATGATTTCGTTGCAGTTATTGTTTACTGCCGTCGGTGCCGTCTCGTCATCGTCTCGTTTTCATCATGGAAAAAAAGGTCGTTGACGAACATATTTCGTCATTGTTTTAGTCAACGAAATTAACACTACTTTCAGGTTTGGAAAAGTTTACCTCCAATTACTGGCCTTTTTTTAATGTCACAGTTCTTGAATCCATCATCCTCTCAAATCTCATTAAAGTCAGTCAAGTGGTGTCATCATATTATGTTTGACAGACAGACGGAGAGACACAGTGCCCTATCCTTTCTAGACAAAGATGAAATTAAGCAAAGTCAATAGACTATGGCTACAATTTTCAATCTAATTTGCATTCTGCTGATTTCAATCATTAAACACTAAGAATAGCTCATCATGCGTTGACATTTTGAGCTATGTAAAACATTTCCATTGCAGCTTTCTCAGATGTCATCAATGTGCAGGGATGTGCATGCTAAAGTCATCATAAACATTTTTGTATTAATGTAATTCATGTTTATATGTTCTTACCAGAGTAGAAGCTAGAGATTAGAAAAGTTGACAATCTGAGTTAAGTTGATTATTGTACTAAACACTTTTAGGATCTACAGTTATAGAGCCATATAGAAAGCATTTGCTTAATTCACATCACATTACTAGGTGTTGCGTAGGGTGCAAAGAGAGTGGGCGACAAAAGAAGAAAGTGAGAAAGAGAGAAGTATGCCTCACGAGAGATGAGAGGGTAACATGTTGTGCCTTCAGGACAAATAGGAAAGAGTATAGTGGAGAGTGAGTCTGAAAATCTGTTGAAGTGCAGCACATCGAGGAGCGCAGAGCATAGATAATTACACATTATGTATGCTAACGTAAAGCGTAAAAGTAAAGTACTTAGATGGCTATTGAAGAGTGTGAAAGAAGGACATTAAAAGATTACATATTAGTAAGAGAGGTCACTTAAATAAAGAGCACATTTTCCACAGAACTTGATTTATTTTGGCCGTCCATGTGCTTTGTAATGTATTGCAATGAGCTGATGATATTGCTATGATATACATCCAATGCCTACCTACAGTATACAAATGTGTTCCTTTTACCCATTGTTAGAGTGAGCACACTGTTCCTCTATCCCCACACCCCCATTATCACACACACAAATATATACGCACACACAAAGCATGCAAGCCACTACACACAGACACACACAGTGGGAAGCCCCCTGGTGGATCTAATTGAAGAGATTAGATGTTATCCTGTTATATCCCAGCCAATTTCAGGCCAGAGCCAAACGTAATGCCGGAGAATTCAGGGGTTACAGCAACCTCCACACACGGTATAGCTGTTCCCTTGGAAACAACAGCTAGACAGTCTATAATAACAACCTAATGCACTCTTTCTCTCTATTCTTTATTCTAACTATCTCTATTATTTCTTTAAACCTTTACTCAGTCAATTCCTTCTGTCTGTGTAACTGTTTTCCATGAAATCATTTCATGCTATTATTCCTTTATCTTACCGCTGTCAGAAAAAAAAGTTTTCTCTTTGCTCAATACTTCTAGATATGCCATAATCAAAAAGGGAGCAGAGCTTTACCATAAAAAGAAATGCGTCGAATGTATTCAGTCGTCTCACTCAAACAAAAACATATATTCAGATATTAAAAACCATCTAGAGAAGACTGCAGGTATATGTAGCACAGTATACAGGGGAGGACTGGCCATTGGGAATACCGGGAGTTTTACCGGTACCGAAGCCGGTCGGACAATTCACTAGCACCCCACCCCCCTCCCCCCGTTGACAATTGGGCCGGTCGAGTTTCCCGGGCTGATTTGTAGTCCTAGTCCGCCCCTGGCACAGTATATGTACATGTTATGAGGCGGGAAGAAAACAAGCAGAGAGGAAGACAATGATGAAGAGCAACAGAGTCCCCCTGCTCACTCACGCTGTGCCCTCTCTGCAGGTACGGCGTTTAATTAGAGTCTAAAAACATGTCCACTAATAATGATTACCTCATGTTTATCACTAATTACTCCTCTGAGGCAATCACGGTGTATGTGTGTGTTAGCGCATGTCTGTGTATTTGCGCTATGCATGACAATGTGACCTGGAAGAAGCAGGGGTGCCCCCCACTGTAGAGCCTTGCCCCCCCAGCTGCCCCCCCCTAACTTTTGTTTCCCTAAAACTGTACTTGTAGAAACAAACCTACACTATTTCCACAAGCTTCTCCAGCAACGAAACAAGCAATTAATTAATTAAAAGTGAATCATTTTAAATATCATCTTAGGCCCGTTAAAAACGTAGCTACGGCCCTGCATTAAACTGCGGAGCGGCGTTCACACAGACCGCGGCTCTCACACAGCTGCAGAGAGGGAGCGAGCTGTCCCAGCACCTGAAGGAGGATCAGCTTTCCATGGGAGCATTTCCCCTTCGACTAGTTTTGTTTTTACTAAAGACAAGAGCTTGAAACAAAATATTAATAAAACGCTGCTTTTTGAATCGATAGCGTTTAACAGACGGTCGCTGTTTGGGACGTTACGTTACAAAATACTACACAGACAGCGGTAGCTGGGAGATCGATCACTTTATTTGCTAAACTACGCGGTAGCCTACTATTACATCCACGTAAATTACACATCACAGCAATGAGGCAGATCAATGAAACCAGGATACATCCTTTACCGTCAAACTGGGTCTAAACCTGTGTGCGTTTGATATACTTGATATATATTGATATATCTGATTTAATATTTATTATATGTTACTTATTAGCTACATGGCCCTAACGTGTGAAGTTATACAATCATTTGTAGGCTACCAGTGCTTTTCACAAGTAGACTCTTGCAGGCCAGAGTATAGGAGTGATTCAACAACAACAAAAAGACATATCTGAGAAGTGATCAGGACGAACAGAAAGAGGAAAAGGAAAAGAGCGATGAAGAGACCAGGAGGGTCAGAGCAGGAGGAAGAGGAGGAGATGAAGAGACCAGGAGGGTCAGAGCAGGAGGAAGAGGAGGAGACGAAGACATTAGTGAAGAAGAAGAAATGTATGTGAGGAATAAAGATGAAGTGTCAGAAAGAGGGACAGAGGCAGTGTTTTCATTCTCCTATTCCATTACAGCAGCTCAATCTAGCGGCTCTTAGTTTTGACAATATGTATTGAAATGTGTTGCTGCACACGTCACCTTTAGCTCTCTTAAGAGATGGGCGATGTCATGTGTGTACTTAATTATAACTACGTACCTTTACTGTACTTACAGTAAACAGAATTCTAGGGTATCATGAGCTGTTTTATACTATATTTTAATTTCTTTGTCTGAACGCCTTGTTTCTCTTGTGCATTAATAACACTTGTGTTAGGGCATGATTTAACAATAAATAGGTTATATAATACCACGTACTGTCCGTCCTCCCATGCCCCCCTGGCATGACCTCTTGCCCCCCCTTTGCCACCCATGTAAAATGTTCTTGAACCGCCACTGGGAAAAAGGATATAAAGTATTGTAAAGTTGAATGGTTGGAGACATGGGACTAAAAAGCTGATGTGTGTGGGTTTTCACTGATATATTGATATCATGTGTTTACAGAGGATCTCCACAGCTCCATATGAGTGGGCGCATGCACTCCCACCAAAAGCAAAGGATGAGCTAAGCATTGTCCTGTGTGGTTTATAGCAGTTTATAATTTAATCTGTGCACGTAACCTGGGAAAAAATGGAACCAAATGACCAATTAGGGTAATGTTTGCACCCTAATGCTCTTATTTGTGTGCTGCTATAACAAAGGTTACAATACCCTTGATACCTCGCGCGCGCACACACACACACACACACACACACACACACACACACACACACACACACACACACACACACACACACACACACACACACACACACACACACACACACACACACACACACACACACACACACACACACACACACACACACACACACACACACACACACACACACACACACACACACACACACACACACACACACACACACACACACACACACACACACACACACACACACACACACACACACACACACACACACAGACCTTCTGCACTGCAGGGCTGTGTTTGTTTACCCAACAGTTTAGCTTAACCTTCAGATACCCTCTCCACTCTTCCATGACCTGGTAAAGGTCTCTTTGCACTCTCTCCCTCCTTCTTTCCATCACTTTCTCCCAAGCCCCTGCACATCTGACTTTTTTTCACCACTTATCCCTGTGTTCATCTACGGATGAATAGCTTATAGATAAAGACGGACACATTTAAAATAGCATATCAGTGTAATACATTTGATATTCTGAAATTGTATCACATTTATTTCAACTGAGGGTCTGAACTTGTACTATATTACTAGGTGATCCATTTAGGCATGTTTTAGAACATTAAATGTGAGTATTTTTAATTCAGATGATCATAAGGACATGGAATGATTCAAAAAAGGACATTTCTTGCTTAACCACTTGGCAGGCTGTGAGGTTTCCTTGACATTCATTGGAGGAAGTTAATCAAGTGTGAATATTACATTTATTTTACGGTGTCGTTTAGAAATAAAAATGTCAAACTGTTTTGCCATGCAGCCAAATGATGACTGGAACCCCTCAGCATTTACTTAATAGGGATGTTTGTTTTACAGTATAATGTATAAATGACAAATTAAATGTTTACTTCAGCCAAGCTGTTACGGCATGTCAGGCCAAACTGCAGTGTTGAAATTAGAGCGAAGAGAACATTTGGATCAAAGATAGGGCCTATTGACCGTAAACCGCCTACTCAGGTCAAATGAATGCACGTCTTCATTTATAGCTCAGGGGAAACTGACTGTTTATGCACTACAGCCATAATGAATAGTAGCTGGAATTTAAAATGGTATGTTTTGAATATAACCAAAGTGATTACAGTTGAACTTTAAAAGATGTCATACAATATATTTAGTGTGTTTTGCAATCAGCTGCCGTGTCAATGACTAAGCAAAATAACAGTAAAGGAAATCTGGTAAATAAAATAAAACTATTGTGTTTTCCAATTTTTGAATAATTATAATTATACTTACACTTATAACATATACATATACTGATGCCAATGTTTAAAGTTCAGCCATGTAAATATGAGTTTAGCTAAGCTATCAGACTGGCCTTTAATGAGGGCAAAAAGGCATACAAATCCATCACCGCCATGGCAACTTCTAAGATTACTATTGATGCTGCTCATCAGGGATCTCATTGGCTTGCCGAGAATGATTGGTTCTGTCTGGCAGGGACTTCCGTGTGTGTGTGTGTGTGTGTGTGTGTGTGTGTGTGTGTGTGTGTGTGTGTGTGTGTGTGTGTGTGTGTGTGTGTGTGTGTGTGTGTGTGTGTGTGTGTGTGTGTGTGTGTGTGTGTGTGTGTGTGTGTGTGTGTGTGTGTGTGTGTGTGTGTGTGTCGGGGAAGTGATGGGAGTAGGGAGTGTTGGTGAGGTTGTCTTGTGATTAATACTCCTATTTGCTACTGCCTCTGCCTCCTCAGTCCTTTCTCGGCCCAAGGTTAGTTGGAAATATCTTGTGCAATGTCCATAAGAATATTGGAACCCTAATACAGCATGTCACAATACTTAAAAATACAGCCATAAGCTCATGGGTTTTTAAGTGCAAAACAAGTTGATTTTAAAGCCTTTTGCAAGGTTAAGTGATGGCAGTCAATGTATAGAGGAACCTAAAAAGTCTTGATACAGGAAATCCATTACCTTAATTTACAGAAGCAAATAATGTTAACTGTGTTGTGACAAGTTATTGTCAATAAATCATTTTACATTTAAATAAAACAAATGAAATGTTAAATACTTGAAATAAGATTGAATGAAAACATAAATATTCCTAATTTCTTCTTTCACAAAATGCATTTATTTGTATATCGTGCACACCCACAGGTGAACACAACCTCCTGTACACATTGACGTAAAGCTATGATATAACCGATTTGACCTATGCTGTCACGTACAAAGATCTCAAGGCTAATTGCTATAGCATGTGTCAGTTCCAGACCTATACACTGTGGCTAATTAACATTTGGAAATCAGTGATAATATTTAATTACGGATGAATGACCAGGTGTATGACAAAAGTGAGGAATTAGTTGTTCATGATACTTCATGATGTTACATACTTATTGGACCAAACCAAGACTGACTTTAGGATCTGTGTCGTTAAGCGGTCTCTGCGTTGTTCATGGATGACCCGAGCCAGCATACGGTTTTGACGATCTCCGGTTTATTACTGACAATCTGACAACAGATATAACGATCAGTTTTATATTAGCTTTCCCTCACAGTGACTCCTCTCACATGGGCAGTTACAAAAAGGGAAGAGGAAACGTGAGGGACACAATATATAGGAGGGAAAATCCTCACAACAATAATCTCCTGAGCACAGCGACCACACTTCAGAGGTCCCGCCCACTGATCTCCGACCTCGTCAGGTACTGAACATGCAATAAAATGAAGAACACAGAATTTATGTGATTATACAAAATGATTTACAAATAAACCCCACTGGATATTTACATCTGTTCATGTTGTTGTTTACAACACATACAGATGAATGCAGGGCTATCTGTCACTACGGTCCATATTATGATTTTATAAAAACCTCAACAAACGTTTTAAAATTCTAATCTGGAGTTTAATCTTGGAAAGAATATGTAAAAATCTTACTGCAATATCTCAGAAAATGCTGCTGCACATATTAATTACCCGGCAATTAAGTTGCCTATCATCATCTGTCACACGGGGTTGTCGTTTTTTCCGACACATTATGATGTAAATTAACGAATCTTCAATCAATTAACACACTGATCCTTCTCAGTTGGTGCATAAGATAATCAGAGATAATAAGAATTATTAAAAAAAACGGTCATCTTTGACAGCAAGGACATTTAAATGTTCTCTCCCAAATGGTTTCCCTTTACTTTATCAGATATAGATGTCTATTAAGATCATTATGTACACATATCCTTTAATGTATTAGCATTATAATTGGGAGGGATGAAACCCTCTTTAATGGTCACACATGCAGAGCACACAGCACACAGTGAAATGTGGGCTCTGCAATTAACCCATCCTAGTGCCAGGAGTCTAGTACTAGGAGCAGTGGGCAGCTAGTGGGCAGCTAGTGGGCAGCTAGTGTACAGCGCCCGGGGAGCAATAGGAGTGGGGGGTGTCTGGTGCCTTGCTCAAGGGCACCACGGCAGGGCAGGAGGTGAACTGGGACCTCTCCAAGTAGCAGTCCACACTTCATATGTTATGTCTGGTCGGGGACTTGAACCGGCAACCCTACAGCTCCCAGTCCAAGCCCCTGCTGACTGAGCCACTGCCGGATTGAAAGACACTCTAAGTGAGTGCTTCCCCTGCATAAACACACTCAAACACACTCAACGCAAATACTTTTCAAACTCTTAACAGACTCCAAGCGGCGCCGGCTCAGTTACTGTGCCGAGCAAATTGAAGAAAAATACATTTTCCCCGAGGATCATCCAACTATGTTTATCTCTCTATTTAACGTTTCCTTTCTACCCGTCTCTGCTTGATGACAGCTTGATTATTCAAAAACTGTGGGAAAGATGAGAGGTTAGGAATAAATTGATATCAATAACTGTGATTTGTCTGGCCCAGCCCTTTTCACATTTAGTGTATATGTGTGAAGTTATTGAGAGAAATTAACACTCGCTCACTTAAAGAGAAAAGATGATTCAAGGATACAATTGCACTGGCGCCTGACAATTAGGGCTAATTAACACAGCAATTCACATCTGAACAATGATTTAAATTAATATGTACCACTAGGGGAAAGGCTTAGAATGGATTCCGTGACCATGCCACACATTCAGACAGGCGCACAAAGGTAGCCAATTGAAGGAGGCTTGACCCTTGATCCCTATGAAAATGAACAATTACACAGAAGAGCAGTGTCCCTCAACTAGACAGTAGTTTACTGGCATTTGAACCAGAGCAGTGATGTGGATGGCAGGTCATGGTGTGTGCATCAAAGGGCCACAGAGCAAGGAAGCAGCTACATAAATATTACATAAAGTGAGCAGGAGATGATAGAGGCAGACAGACCCTCCTGACCTTATAACATTATGTCTTCTTGTTGTAAAAACAGTGTCTGAAAGTCTGCTTCGTGTTGAGCAGCTACACTGAGATCAAGTTAATTTAAGAAAGGTTTATTTTTAGCTTTCAATTTGCACAAATAATTCATGCAAATCTTAATTAAACAGAAATATTTGCAAACTGGTGCCTCAAACATGCACATGTTGTCACACAATGGGGGACTGATGGCGTTGACGGAGAGACAGATTTCACACGATAACACGCACGACAAGCTGCGAGGAATAAAAAGACTAATGATGAAACATGAGATACTAACAATGGCCAAATCAGAGCGGGCTGGGCCTCAACATCGAGGCAAACAGGATCTTAGCGCACGGCAGGTAGTTAAGAAAACAAATGAGTTCAACAGCATGCTCCTTTTTCAAGACAGTTCACTTAATTTGTGAAGTGCAGTCTTAAATGGGAATCACAAATACGAAAATAAACCAGAGAATGAGCATTTCATTCTGGCTGAGAGATGTCCCGATCCGATCATGTGATCAGGGATCGGAGCCGATCACGTGATTTTCAAAAGTTCGGAATCGGGAGAAAAGAATCGGGGATCGGGATTTTTTTTTTTAATAAAATATTTGTATTATTTTATTTAAAGGTGGGGTAGGTAAGTTTCAGAAACCGGCTCGAGATACACTTTTTGTTATATTCCATGGAATGCTCTTAACATCCCGATAGCAATGAATATCTGAAGTGCTTTGACAAAAAATCCATAAAAAAACGTCATCTGTAGAAGCCGTAGTACTGTAAAAAGTACAACCAATCCGTTAAACGGATTGGATGGCCTACCTGCCTGTCAGCCTCCCATCGGGACACAAACTTATCTCGTGCCCTCATTGGTCATGTGCGCGTTCGTGTGTGTTGCATGGGTGTGTTGGAGGAGGGGCTCTATAAGGAAGTGGCAGATTTTCTCCGGTTGTGTATTTTCAAATTCTAGCGATCTCGAGCCGGTTTCTCAAACTTACCTACCCCAACTTTAATGTTACAAAAAAAAAATGACCATGTTCACATCTTAAAGTCATCCTGAGGCCTTAGTTGTTTCTTTTGGGCTTGTTTTCATAGACCTGGTTGTTTATTTCTCTCAAATCTGGCAACAGAGTGGGCGCAGTGTCTAATAGTAGCAGTAAGCTAACGAGAGGCTACGTTCAGCTGGTGACTCGGGATTCGGAACAGAGAAAATGTCAGGAGTTTGGAAGTATTATAAAATTGAAAGCGAAGGCCGTGTAACAGCCAGATGCAATGTTTGCAAGGCAGAGGTTCCGCGTGGTGGAAAGAACAGAGCTGGGTCATTCTACAGAAAAGGTGGAAGTGCTGTCACTTACTTTTGCAGACACCAAAATACATGACGTTGACCTAATACTCACATTCATTATATATGTTGAATAAATAGAGATTGTCTTTGCAATAGTACTAAATAAAAAATAAATAAAAAATGGTTTTATACGTAAATTGCAATTTATCTAAAATGTCAAGTTCAAGGAACTGCCTTGTCACTTTGATCATACATGGAAGTGGAGCCTATAGTTTTAATTTAATTTTTTTCAATAAATAAATCAAATTTATATTTACATAACATTACAAGCATTAAATATAACACTGAAATGGTAAAAAAAATGCAAATTATTATTAATACTATCAAATAAATGTCAGTCACCCACAATTACGTCATTGGTGTTACTGCTACACAAAACGCTTTTATTTTGAAGTAATGTACTGTCTCTGAAGTGCCTCCTGCAACAAGAGATCATTTGAGGCAGTGCAGTGGACAAAGACATGAGGAAAGTCAGATACTTCTTACTTTGTTTGTTAAAGGTGTCATTTTATCTTCAAATTTTAAATGCGTCTTTCAAGTCAGTTACTCATTGCATAGCTCTAGGGGTGAACATTTGAATGGGAAAATGTATTGTATTGAAGAGTTAAACGATTTTGATATTGACTGAAGCCATATATGGTCTGACACATTGCAGCCATTTTGTTAAAATGGTAGTGTTTTCTCTTCTTCCTGGTAACACGTAACACCAGTGACGTTCCTATATAAATAAGCTTTGTATAAAGTATAAAAATAATATTAAAAAAATAATATCTACTTGTTGTGGATTCATCAAGTTAAGAGTTAGTTATTGCTATTTAACAGGTTTTAGGTAACGGCACTGAAACAACCGACACTTTCAGAGACTTTTAAAAGGAAAGAGAAACTGCCCCAGAACAGTGAAAAGGCCAAAAAAATAACAGCCAAGATAGCTGAATTCCTCGCGTTGGATGACCAGCCGTTATCTGTTACCTTTTTTTCTCTTAATGCATTGCATAAAGATCGGATCGGGAAAAATCGGTATCGCCAGATTGTCAAAATCAAATGATCGGAATCGGGAGCAAAAAAAAGGTGATCGGGACATCCCTATGGTAGCTGCAACACACACTGGCACGTACAGTATGTGCACAGCAGAATGTAAATGAGCAGATAAGAAGATAAATAGTGGGAGAACAGAGGCATCATTAATCTTTGCGGAGATAAGGTGTAGTAATTAAGGTTGCTGACACATGGCAGACTCCCATAGGGAGGCTGTGACAGAGTCAGACAGAGGAACAGCGAGCCTCTCTACCCGTGCCCAGTACCCTCTTAGCGGGGTGCTGAGGTGAACCTCGGCTGTCTGGCAGCACGGCTGACGTGTCGCCTCTGCTCCGCTCTCTCCACCCCCCCATCCTCCTAATTAGTATTTGAATTTCTGCAGCGCTTTTCCATAAACTATTTTTGCCATTTCCCCCTGCTCCTGTGAACTTTTCAGTTCTTCAGAACTAACAACAGCTTAACACAGAGACGTACATTTAAAAAATCTACTCCTCCTCTGCTATGAAGCACTACTGCAGCACAAAGGGCAATAAAACAACCAGTGACACTTGATAGATGACATAATAAAGATATATAAACTGCTTCCAAAGACAAACCCTGAAGCAATATGAAGAAGATTATTGTTTAAATATTATGGCAGAAATAATTGACATTATGTGGCATCATTACTGTAGTTCTCCAGAGTAAATGTTCACTATATAAAACTTTTTACATTACACAGAGAGATCCACCTAATGTATAAACACTGCCTTGTATCACTCTCTTTATAATATTGACTACTTCTGAATAGATATATATGTTACTTGTCTTATCTCCTGAGTTGGCTTAGTCTTCTACAGTATAAAGAAATATGTTATGCCCTCATGTTTAATGCGATAACAAACCTGAAAATTAAAGCAAAACTTTAACCTGACCTTAGCTGGGTCCTACCGGGCTAGATTAGTACAAGTCCACTGGCTTTTCTTTTGTTTAAATAAAGCCTCTACTGTATGTGCATCATATTATTCTGTAGTTGTTTTGCATAAAATCAAGGTTTTGCCTTCAGTCATTGTTATCTCTCATAAGTTTATACAAGAACATTCAATTTATTTTCTAACTTTGTGCTGATACATTTCATTTTCTTAATCGGGTAGGATTTTGTGCTGATTTTCTTGTCGAGATGTCCACTTAGAACTTAAATAAAAATAAATACTCGCACATATTTTCTTGATTTTGCATAATCCTGCTTGCCATCTCTTCTTATTACATTATTATAGCTGGATGAATTGCAGCAGATACTGTGGCATTGATCTGTATTATGTCAGACCATTATTGTTCAAGAACAAAATTCAATTCTGACAATACTTTAATTTAATTTCATATTTATAACAAATAATATTGTAACTGTTGGCCTATTTGTGGTCAGAAGGTCTCATGTAATGTTAGAAACTGACACTTCCAACACTGCAGTGCCAATACACATACTGAATAATAGATTGGAGTACTGACGCTTTTCACGGGCTGCTTGTGACTGACATATGAAATGTGATTTGTACCTCTTATCAACTAAACAAGTGTGACTTGCTTGTTATTCACTGGATAATGCACATGGTGCCAACACAGTATCAAAAAGGCCTGCTGGAGTCCATTCAAACAGGGGAAATAATCTGCATGTTTTTACTGGCGCTACTGTCTGTTGATTGGCAAATGCTTTGCTTGAGTTATTCAGTGATGTTTGCTTGTCAGCACAGGACATGTTGCATTTTTTGTTGAATCATCAAACTCGACAACACTAAAACAGTCTGTCTTTGTGGAGGTGCACTGCTGCAGATCATTTCAAGTTCCCCTAACGCTCAGGCTGTGCTTCAATTCACAACACACTAGCATCAAGGTGTATCAATTCATTTTAATGGTCCATCTGCATCCTAAATATGATAAAGTGTTCATTTGAGTTATAGTCAACCTGGGCCTTATTTTAGGATTTTCCCATAAGAATGATTGATCGTATTCATTATTGCCTTTTGATTAGAGTTATTAACAGCACTATTTCCTCTCAGCTCGACTTACGTAACTCCTTTGTTGATATAAGTCCCTGCTGTGCGTCAGCTTCCTCAAAGTGCTGCTGTTGGACGTCCTCCTGGCACCCCCGATCTGGCCTCTCTTCACTGGCCTCTCTTCACTGGCTTCTAGTGTTATCAATTATTCATCTTAGTGTTTTTTTGTATGGCACTTAGTGAGATCTTGTCATACAGCTCAGGTCTTTTAATCCCTCAAGACTCCTCCAGATCTCTAATTGTCGTCTGACGTATAGCTTTTGGCTTTCCTGTGGTCTAAACTGCTACACAAGGGAGATCATGGACTGTGGAGGACCATCCCTCGAAAAAGCAGGAGCGACACGCAATTGAAGACCTCCTCAAAGCTCTTACACAGATACACAGTCACCTTTTCTTTTAGTCTGCATTTTCTATGAGCCGAGATCTCTGGTATTGCCGTGTTTCTAACACACACAAACCCAGAAAGTTGTTCCAGACACACAAAAGATCTGATTTTATGTTAGAACATATTCTTATTGATGTCACATACTTAGGTTTTCTGCTATCTCCAAGCTGTTTATTTTGCAGCAATCTGTTTTTAAGTGTATTCCTTATTGTTTGCTGCTACTGAATTCTGGCATGCTTTTTTCCGGAGGCCACATTCTTTGAATCCCACTTCGCCACAAGTACACTTCAAAGGTCAAATTGTTGTAAAATGTGTTACTTATTTCCATAGGCACTACATGAGTAGGCATTATCAGCAGAGACTGTTGAATGTTAATTGTGAATTAAAACAAATCACTCAAATATGTCTTCATTTAAAACCACATTGGATACGTTCTTTTATTGTATGTTAAAATGGTCTCACACAACATCTGAACAACTGACATTTGTAATTAACCAGACATTTATTCAAAAATGTGATTAAGGAGGTTGCGAATGTTGTACTCATGTCTTCATACCTCATTAGGGTTATTGTGGTCATCGTAGAAAAGCCCCAGTGATGATTGTGGTCATCGTAGAAAAGCCCCAGTGATGATTGCAGTCCTCACTAACTTACAGTATCCAAATAGATAAGTCAGAGAGTTATTTCTACATGATCTGTTGTCTGACATACATATCTCTTTAAAGTGTCCCTAATCTTGAGAGATATACGCATGTTAATGTTAAAAGTTAACGCTTGCCTTTTGATTTCACATTTTAGCTTGTTTCCTATTGGATTTAAAACATTTGAATATTAAAGGAGTGTCTGTTGAAAGCAGAGTAACCGTGGTGAACTATTATATAGGCTTTCCATCTTCCTCAACTCATTAGACCAGCAAGGCGCGCATCTTCTAGGAAGTGCAATATCTATTTATCTCCATAAAATATGTTATGTTATGCTGGAAACAAGCCATGAGAAAGCATATGAACCATTGAGTTGAATAATATGAATGCTCCACTAGTAATAAAAGTGAGTGACACAAGTGCACAAGATGCAAAGCACATAAACAATCACATCTTCAATCTTTGCTCTCCAAGCACATGGGGAAAAAAGGGTTTCTTTCCGAAGGTACGGAAGGAACTCACAACACATTAAATCATTTACAGTATATCCAAATACTGATGTTTTTTATGCAATAACTGAACAGTACGAATAGAATAAAAAAGGGTTGATCTGCATGAATGATGTGAACAGCAGATGTCGGAGAACATGGTGATCTGCAGACGTTCTCCAATGTACCAACAGTCTAATGAGAGCAGTCCTAGTGTCCCGCTCAACATGTCACAATCCCCCTGCTGCACGTCACTAGTTTCATGCTCAGAGAAATCCAATCTATCATAATTACATAGGCGTCTGCCTATATTGATCACATGTTAGTCAGGGAGGACTGACAGTGAGTAGAGAAATTAAAATAGATGTGTGAGTACCAAGACGGGGGACTTCTACTCCACTCTGGCTGAGCAGCACACCAGTCTGCCAGCCGTCATTTTGATAGATCTCCTTCCTTCTCTTGCTCTTGCACACACATGTACCGAGTCGATGGTATATGTAACCTGACATACAGTACTGATGTAGTATATTGTGCAATGTGTTTTTGTGCAGGCAACATCATTGCTAGTATATCCATGAAACAAGGGTTGCATGAGTCGAATAAAATGGTTGAGCAGCCAAGTGTTTGAAAGTCATGAATTATTACCACACACACATATATACACACACACACACACACACACACACACACACACACACTTATATTATCTGCTCCTTTAACAATAACACAAGCATGAGCAGCAGCATCATCATCATCATCATCATCATCATCATCATCATCATCATCATCATCATCATCATCATCATCATCATCACCACCATTACTCACATTGTCGCACTGTTTTCCTAAATCACCAATCTGATATTACGTCTGTACATTTGCCACGCTTGCTCATGTGTCTTTCTAGTTGTACTTGGCATTAGCAAGAATACATTTTTATATATTTTTTTTATTCACTTGCTCACTTTGTTATCATCTCTTATTCGCTCTCTTCCATCATACCTCCTACCTAATGTCTCCACTGACGGTGTCAGAGTGACTCCATCATTCTCTGAGGAGCAGCTGAAACCTTAATGGTCCTTAATGATAGGCTCAAAAAGAGCAAGGGGAAGGTTGTAAAGTGACGGCAGAGAGATGAGTGTAGCAACACGGACATGTGAAGAACAGGTGAGAAACACATTGAGGTGAAGAACGGCTGGAAATAAAGTGTTGATGGTATTAAAGTGAAAGTGAAGGAGGAGACAAGATGGAGGTAGGAGAGGGGAAGGGAATTGGTAAAGGCTTGGGTGAGAGGTACTATTCACTGTGTGCAGCAAACACAAACAGACAGGGTGATTGAGAGAGGGTGATAAGCAGATACTGCAGATACAAATAAAAAACACAACTGCAATGTGACCAATAAAAAGATCTGGATTCATAAGAAATGTGTTTTTTCAGATCTGATTCAGCAACACGGTGCTTGTACACTAGCAGGGAGAAGAGAGGAATCCATGGTATCTATTTGTGTTCCCCACTTGATGTGTTATCCAAACAAGCACATGGGTAACAGACTGCTGGCCAACCAGAGCAGGATCATCACACCCAGCTCTCACCTCAGCAGCATATTGATGGCTGAGCGAGACAAACAAAGTGTAAATGCACCAGGTGTATGCGTGATCACATGCTGACCAACCTGTCCGTCGACTCACGCAACCACACACACACACACACAGATGAGGAGAAACCGACAACATTATTTCATTTGGGTTTTACACATCTGTTAGATTACAGCTCAGCAGGGAAGACAGCAGGAGAGAAAGTGGTAAACAGAAGGAGAGGAGTGAGCATGCAGTGTACAACTGTATTCTGTCCATCTTTTATCTCCCTGTTAGCAGTGCAGCTCATTTGGTATCACACAGAGAGATAGTCAGGGAGGGTACAAGGAGAAAAAAACAAGGGCCTTTTTGAAATGGCTACTTGGTAGGGGTAAATGTTCTGGAGCTGGGTGGTAGTAACACCACAACAATATTTTGGAACTAGATCTCGTGAAAAAAAAGTAGGGGTTTGAAGATGAGAAAAATAAAGAGAACATGGGCAGGGACTTGACAAAGTTAAAGAATGAAGAGTGGATGAGAAAATAAATGGCTGTGATTTCAGCACTCTGTCTTTTTCTCACTAGATAAAGCTCACATGATCTTGGTCGATACAAGGTCATTTGAATACAGAATGGTTTGTTCAAAAGCTTCACACATACAACCACATGATACAACCGCAAAAGAGCAGCGCAAATGTGTTGAGATGGTGTAAAAACTACCCAGCTTAGTCACACACTCTTAGACACACACGGTAAAAAAAATGATGAGGGAGTGAATTGGAAGGGGAAAAAAGCACAGGCAGAGAAAAAAAGACCCCTGACAAATTCAATTTGCGAGGGCCAGAGCCAGTGAATGCAGAAAGGTCTATATAAGTATTACTGATATGATAAAGCAGCCCATCCATCCATCACACACAGGAGAAGAGAAGAGGAGTGGCGAGGAAGGTAGACAAGAACAATGCATCTAAATAGCACCTACCAAATGACTCAGTGGCAACTTCCTGTGTGTTCCTTCTCCTCTGAAGACAATTTGAATCTGTAGTCTCATCTTTCCCATTCTGTATGTGTGCAAATTCCTTATTTGGTGTCCATGTGACGCAGTGTGTTGTTACAGATGACCTCAGGGGAAAAGCAAGATTATTAAAGCTATTGTTTTGTGAAGGACAAAGCGGAAGGTTGCAATCCAGCCCGTCTCCAATCTCCTGTCCCTTCTGGGGAAGAAAGTGACGTAGCAGGCAGGGATGGATGCAGGCTGAAAGCATTTAGCCGTATGTTGCCATGTAGGTCACTATTTCGAGAGTAAGCTTTCTTTAATATTTAACCTTCTCTCCTTCATACAATTTGCCTCAATCATAACGCAGATGAGAAAATGTGCTTTGCTTTGAAACCTATAACTGCCTTTAGATTAAAAAACGTAGCGCGCGCACGCGCGCACACACACACACACACACACACACACACACACACAAACACACCCACACACACACACACACAGCAGCTGACATCTGCTGGCTGAAATATTCTTTGTTTATTGGTAAACATGTTTTTTGTAACGTTGACGTTAATGGTGGCTTACCTTTCAAAGTACCTGTCAGATCAAGGCTTTATGTGCTGATTAGAACAATCATAAAATATGATATAGTTTAAAAGGAAAATTAGGAATACAGTAAAGTATCTATGATGTATCCGATTCTAAGTGCAGTTGAGGTAAATAATGGTAGAATTGCGGTATGTTTTTTTATTTTTTCCCCCTTCACATCCTTTGTTCCTTCACTCCCACTCCCATGATGATATACGCTATCGTCATGGCTACCTACGCTCTACTTCACAGCGAGCCCAGAGCAAAGAGCTTCTCATGTGTGCGCCCCCAGGGGTGTGCATGCGTGTATTTGCGTTTCTTACATTTCTTCTCCGTCTGCACATGTTTATAATTCCGTTTGCCAGATCATATCCGTTAAAATAAAAAGCCCAAATATGAACTTGCTTTCGCACATAATGAATGAATGAATGTTGCAACCAGGGGGGAGAAGAAGAAAATAAATAGCTGAACTTTTCTGTTCTTCTGCCTCTTTGCTGTTCTGGATCTACTGCAGCGAGCCCATACACCCACATGCTTACACACATCACAACATGGGTAAGATTGCTCGGACACCCAAATGTCAAGGTCACCTTCAGAGTTCAAAAACCATCACTTGGTTTCTCAACCCGTCTTCAAATGAATCCTGATAGAAGTCACTAATGCAATCAACCTTTTAGCCTCAATTCCAAACCTCTCTTCTCCATGCCGGGCGATGTGGACTCGCCCCATAACGATTCATGAGACCACACAGAGATACAAATCAATAGAAAAAACACAAACAAGGACACAAACCCTGTTAAAGTTGAGGGGAATAATTCAACTTTGGATCCTTTTTTCAACCAATAAAACTCTCCTTAACCTCACCCATTATTGTACATCAAAGCAGGGTAAATGGTGCTCACAAGTGCCAATTTCTGGGTTCTCTGATCTTGAAGGGTCGCTGGATACTTCAGAGGTGGAGCACATGCGACGCGAGCATCAACACACATGTGAACACTCACAAATACCCGCCTGTTCCTTGGAATCGCTTTGTTTAAATGGAGTGTTTATAGGCTCTCCCTCGGCCCACAGTAAACCCTCCCAAGGGAGTCCCTGCCCCCTTCAGGTCAAACTATATCAGCGCTGTGTTTGATCTCAGCCCGGTACAAAGGACACTGGGAGGCAGCACTGCTTGTGATATTGATATCACGACACCTCGCAGGTATGCGTGTTTTGTTTTAAACAGATATCCTCCAAAGCGGGAGTTGTACATTTGAGGTAATTAAAACCAAATTCTAGAGGCTCACTCCATCAGGGAGGGAGTCGTAGAAAAGACAGACTAATAAGATGCCACACTGAATTTATACTGTGGAACAAACACCACAGGAAAACATAAAGTGAAGCCAGATGATGCTATGCTTTAGATCTACTCCTGCAAAGCAACAGGGCTCAGCCAGTTCTCTTGTTCAATGAAATGTAAGATCTTCCCCAATTCTCCAAGAGTTTTAAAGCCTCTATGTAATGTTTGTGTTATTCAGAGGGAGAGGAAGCAAAACAATTTACAGTAAAGTGTGTGTGTGTATAACAGTATGTTTTTCATTAGTGTATTTTTGTGCAAGAGGGCCGCAGAATGATTTAATATAAAGGCTAGGCCCTCAATTTGTGGTGTTTTTCAAGCCTATATTTAACAGCAACAAAGCCAAGACCCCACACCACAGTTCCCTCCCACTCAATACAACTCCATTTACATCCAACAAAGGGGCCTTACTTTTATCTCCAGCAATTCATCCGGGACGCATATGTGGACCTCTCAGGAAAATAACCGAGTGCAGAAATAGGCTCTATACCCTCTACCTCTCTGCTCTAGTACACAATTATGTTATACCCAAAGATATACAATCACAATGATTTCATATCCAAAGAAATGAAGCAGCTCTTTTTTACAACCTGCAGAGTAAACATGGAGCCAAACCAACATGAAACCACACAGCTCTGTGCTTCAATTTAATAAACTGGAATGCTCTGTGGTGAAATAGAGAACATCTGAACCGGCAGTATCTCGTACAATCATACGGGACATGTGTAATGGTATTATACAACACAACTAATCCCTTTAATTCAACTCTGTAAATCCAAATACTATCTAGCAGTTCAGTTTTTTCTTTTGTGGTGACTGTATGTGTGGAGGCTGTAAAGTTGTACCCTACCAACACAATGATTTAATCAGGTCACCATTACAAAATAAAAGCATTTAAAGATGGATAGTGTGGGTGTGTGTATTTTCTTTGTGCCGCAAGCACAGTTTCTTCATTTTTTAAAGATGGACATGTAAAGCCAATGCAATGCACAAATGCTGTGCTACTGGGATGCTTAAATGTTACTGGTTTGTCATATTTTTTAATAACAAATTAGCCTAGGTGAACTGAATTCAACTGAAAGAGTTGGCAAGTGCAGTGCATCGTGAGTAGGCTGTGTGACTGACTGCTCAGTGGTTCAGATCTGTCACCTTTTAGAAACATGTAAGTCACACTGACAGCTATGCCGTCCCGCTATGTGTCATGACTCAAACGTCTGCCCTATAGTGCTCCCAGATACAGTTAATGCCCGTGTTTGTGTTGGCCATTAAAGCAGCAAACACTGTACCGTGGTTTTCTGAGCTCTGTTATTGCCGGCTCCGTCACGCAGCTTGAGGTTAACCTCAGATATACAATAACAGAAACATGGCTACGTTTATACACACTGCACACACACTTTTCCTTCTCCTCTCCGTCTGCCTTTCAATTTCTCTTCTCTTGAACCTCCCTTAGTTTGCCACATGTACACACACACACACACACACACACACACACACACACACACACCCTATCTAACCTCACACTATACTTCTCACAGAGCAGAGTATCTTCAGCTACATACCTGCTAGGCCTTGATTTAATCACAGTCTGTGTGCTTGCAGAAGCATGAGAAAGGATCACTAAGACTGCACAGAGTGTTGATTTACATACTGATTTCAGCATCGCCCACTACACTTAATGAGCCGATTTTAATTTGCACATTGACATATGAGCTTACTCAACTATAAAGTTGAAAATGAATGAATTCGACAATGTAAGTCACTTTTATGTTTGGACTACGTTAACGTGTATGAATTGCTTTCTTCCAACGGCTCTAAGACTGAGAAGCTAGAATTACGAGAGTAATTTAAAACTGATTTGTTTCTTAGTCCAACTGCCGTTGTCTTGGTGTTTGCCCACCCGGTCACAGATTTGGGTCTATTTGATGTGTTTCTTGGTGCTTTGGTGGAGCCTAGCCGAGGGTTGGGAGGGTTTGCGAAGTGTTTGTGTTCCCGATCTGATGAGGCGTATAAAAGGATTCGACAGCTCCTGGTGTCTGCAAAGTGAGCATGGGCAAGTCCTGAGCCAGTTTGGTGGTTGTTTACACCCCGATATGTGATATTTCACACCAAAAAACATGGAAGGAAGAGGAAATGGCACACAGGGTGGTGAGATTTGACAGCTTTCAAGTGTATCTATTGTTTGTGTGATTATATTCCCTGTTCATGAAAACCAAAGACAACTGGCTTCCATTCTTGAGTCTTTCAATGACTTCTCCGCACAGTATTTGTTTACTGGCCCGTGTTAATCAGGATAGTCTAGGTCAATGTTGAGCAGAGACAACGCAGTATAGCGTGGCTCTCTCATTGGTAAAAACGTATTGGCTGCCAAGAAAAAGGATATATGAATAGCACATGGGTCTTTTCAAGCATTACATCAAGTCATATGATGACCAAGCAACATCTGGGTGTAGCACATCATAAAAACTCACCCAGAAGGCCAGTTCCCTAATCCCACAAGAACATATAAAAACTAAAAATATCCCTTTACGACCAATTTGGACGTGCTCTAAGAATACACAGTGGATAATAATTGTTTATTTTTCTCTCTTTCATTTGTATTTTCTTTTATGACGAGCCAAACCAGTAGTTCATGAATCCAGTAACCACTTAAAGAAAGAGAAAAACAGAAGCGTGGTCTCCAGTGCAGGGGCAGATCCCAGATGAGTAATGTTGTGCTAATGCAGACCAGATGTATGTGATTTGCTACAGCATGGAGTCACTGTGGCACAGCCTTTTATTTTGGGCGGTGGGTTTGCCTGCTGTTTGATCCAATATAAGCACACCCCGAGATGGGACAACAGTTTCACTTTTGCTGAGGGCTCATTTGTTACTATTTTAGTAGTCAGGCTTACTCTGCATGATCAAACGTCTGAGTGCTTAATGTTTTAGAAGAGACAGATGGGAGACACCCGTCTGTGCATGAGTCTGAGTGTGTGTGTGTGTGTGTGTGTGTGTGTGTGTGTGTGTGTGTGTGTGTGTGTGTGTGTGTGTGTGTGTGTGTGTGTGTGTGTGTGTGTGTGTGTGTGTGTGTGTGTGTGTGTGTGTGTGTGTGTGTGTGAGACCAACGGAAATGTTCCCGGTTATTGGGAGTGCTCCAAAGCCTTTTTGTCCGTATAAAAGGAAGACCGAAGACATTGGGAGGGGCTGCTTGGTTGAAGGTGGGTTAATGAGGTTACAGAGGGTTGGTTGAGTTCAGTCCAGCAGCTTCATTAAGGGAAGAAAGGGAGCATGATTGGAAGAAGAGGACACCAAATATCATCTAAACAAGTGTGTGTGTGAAGACGAGTCTGTATTTGTTTGCATTAGGGTGTATGGGGGAGTCAATTGTGGGGAAATCCCAATACAGTTAGTGAAGGGTCTGCTGATCTTGATCTCCTTGCCATAACCTCAATATTACAGAGAAGGCATTGGGAAATGGCTTCTCCTTTTAATTGTTGTATGTTCTTCAGTTTTAAATTTGATTTCAAAATGTTAGTGGTTAAGAACAAATGTAGTGTTGTTCAGTTATGTGCTCTAGCATTGAGGGCATGCTACAAACCGACAATCCAGTTCGAGATTTGATTTTTGGAAAAAGACTGAATGTGACAATGATAAAAAAAAGTCATTATGACACAGAAACGGCTTTTTGTATAATATTAGGACAAGAGTTATTCATGTCATGTTACTTCAAACATCCACAGAAAGAGTGTCTTTGCAGATATTAAAAGGGAGAAAGAGACTTTGTTGGTGGCTGAGGAGGAAAGCTAAGCAGCTGCTAACTTGACACCTTAATAATGTAACCTGCAGTGCCAAGCTATCCTTATCCTTATTCTATCCAACTGGAATTAAATTGTCCAACGCAGTTAATGTAAAGCTATCCAGGAGCCAATAACACTGATTTCAGCTGCATACAATCTCTATAATGGGCCGTGTTGAGAGAAATACTGTGTGTACAGTTTGATAGTTTTAGTTTAAGGCACCCTCTATTGCGGCTTTCACACCAGCGCTTTTCCCTTTCTAGCTCCGAGCGAGAGCTTTTCTGATTCAGCTCCGGTTTCCCTTTTCAGCTCCCGCTCTGTTCACACCGCCCACTGGCGCCCCAGAGCTGCCCCTGCTGCGTCATGACGTCACCGTTTACATCGCTGATTTGCTCCCCAACGGCAGCCATTACGGCGCTCACAACAACAACAACAACTGCGTCGGGTCGATGATCGTGTTGCTTTTAATCACACGAAGCCAGAATAAATTGAATAACGACTTCTCCAACCTTATACTTTGCTCCAGAGTGCCGTGGTTCATTGTTTATTAATGTGTTTCTGCAGCATTTACCGACCGCTGCAGTGCTGCTCTTCCACAGGAGTGTATTCTCCCGTTAGCTCCCGGTTAGCTCACACTGCAGAGGCCGCTCTAAAGTATTCACTGTCCGACTCACACAAGCAGCTGATGCATATCCCCAGTTCCCTTAGCCTAAGTGAATGTGTGTCAGTCTGAATTGACGCTGTTTGGTATCACAACGCTGTTATTTCTCTGGTATAAAACGGGTGATGTTAGCATAGCAACCGAAGCTAAACTGACTACTTGCATCCGATAGCTGCAATAATACAAAACAACACGTCTGCTTCTCTCCACAATGATCGATAACAGTGAACGGATGGTCAAAGTAAGGCACAAATAAACAGAATCACACGAAGTGTTGCCTGACTTTATAAAGTGTGTTTATAGGCACTACTGCTTGTAGGCAGGCATAACAGTGTTCAGGGGAGGTGGGTTTAGTTTCCTGCACGCCTCGACGTAAGAGAGACGTAAGCGACGCCACCTCTTAGCTCCAAAGCTCTTGCCTCTCGACCGACAATTTTTTGGAGCTGGAAGTGAACCCGATTCCGGAGCTAAGAGCCGGCGCCGCTGCAGTGTGAACAGGAAAAAACGGCGCTTTTCAGGCTCCAGCTCCGAGCCGGAGCTGAAAAAGCGCTGGTGTGAAAGGGGCATGTGAGTTTGTTGGTAGTTAAAGACAATGTAGCCCAAATGTAAAAGACAAAGTAGTAATGGTCAGATTTCAGTATGATAGTCCCCCATTTAAATGTCCTATCAAGCGACTGTAATGTCAGTGAAAATATATGACGATCTGGGTCAGGGTTTATCTGAGGCACTGAGTTAATGTTAGAAATAGGGTCGTTTGGGAGGAGGACTGGAAGCTTGCACTCCGCTTAAAATATAAGTTGTCTCAAACGTGCTCACCTGTGTAATGGTGTAGAGTTAGTTGTAAGAGCTCAGGTCAATGCTTTATCTTATAAAAGCATAGCTTTTCTCATATCATGAAAATGTCTATAATTACTACAATAGACTTTAATTTCATCCCCGGAAAATGAGAGAAATGTTCTCTTCGCGTTGAAGCCTTCTGGCCACTTGTTATCAGAATGGATATGATTTGAAAGGTTGTTGGAAAACAGGTTTGGATTATAATATTACAAACATTTTAAAATGTAATGCCAAACCCAAGTGGTGTGCAACTCCGAAGGTAGCACTGAGATCTGTGTAAGCAGTTTGAGGATAGAAAAATAGTAATGATTCAGTATGAGGAGGGTCAAAAGGGTGTTGGGTCATTGCCAGTGACAAATAGGTGCAACTCTATTAGTTAAAGGTTACCGCTGGGCAGAACTTAACTATTCAAGTAAAATGTTAGCAAAGTTATATTAGATTTAACTTTATTGTTCTTTTCTTGCAGGGGTTACATAATGCATGTAAGAAAGCCATATAGAAAACGGAACAAAGAACTACCAGTCGAATACAAAAGCTTTATACTAGGAAAAAATGTTCAACACTGTAAAACAAAACTATTCCAAGTATTAAAAACTGATGTCAGGGTAAGAGCTGACAGATCTTCAGGATGAGGAATATTCACATGGCACGTTTTTTAAACATGTGGTCCGTATTGCAGGTCTCCCTTGAAAAAGAGATCATTGATCTCAATGGGATTTTACCTGGATAAATAAAGATTTTGAATTGAATTGAATTTACTAAGAGACACAATAATTACTTCTGCAACCATGACTTAATGAATTAGGTGGTAAACTACATAAATTACCACCCATTAAGAAAGTTAATGCAAATCAAGTCAGAAGCAATTTTCCAATTTAAATACCTGAGGCACTAAAACAGTCAACGGTCTCAAAGCAACAGACTGCAACGGAGAGATTCCCAACTGAACCAGCCATCACCAAACACACCCTCCAAAAGCCACAAGAGAATTACCGTAAACAAAGAGCTATTATCAAAATAAATATTAAACAGTGTACATATTAACAGCAAATATGTTGCTGTGTGTATTTCCAGTTATAATTAAGAGCGACAAACATGCTTAGAGTCATGTGCTCAAGTAAGCAGGTGGCACTCTTTATAAATGTAACTGCATTCGTGCTGCCCTGAGTTTGTGTCTCTGATTACATCGTTGTCCTGATTCAAAGTTGAATGAGTTTTAACATTCAGCTAAATCTAGTACTAAAATGGTTGTATGAAAGGAAAGAAAAAACAAAACAGCAGAGACATGTAAAGAAGTAGAGCCATTAATGAAAGTATAACATATGGCCTGCAATGTGTAGCAAAGTCCCTCTGAATGGAATGGATCACATGAGGATCTTAAGCTAAAATCCCTCTGTCTTTTTAACCAATTGACCCTATAAACAAAGGACAGAAAATATTGCAGTCTGTTGAAGCATAACAAGTTTAAAGAAAGGGCTTTTGGGGAAAATTGTATTTTAATTTGTTCTGAGAGCTGATTAGGATGTGTTGAACTGGAAACAGAAGCACTGCTCAGGAGCTCATAAAGCGCTGTTTTAAATAATTGTCATCATGTCATATTTTATCCAACCTTTTAAACCAATGTACATCTTTCCCAGGAGCCTGTAGAAGTTAAGCTCCAGGAGCAGGCAGATGGATCATTTTAAACTCAAGCAAAAGGAAAGGAATCGTGCTGCTTATTCCTTGCTTTAGGGCAAATAACATTGGCAGTGAGAGAAAATGCAGGAGGGTTCTCTGAGGGTTTACAAGGGTATTTTTGCTGCTGAGATGTCAAACTGTGTACTGTAAAAATATTGCTTGGTGATCTCCCCTGGTTAACCCATGTTCAAAGAACTGAAATGGACTCTTCCATTTCTTGTGAAAATGTATCTGTGATGGCTCTCGGCAAGAAAACCGTCCAGAACTGCTATAAAAAAAAAAAGACTTCGTGGAAACGATTGGACAGACCTGATTTTTTACATGGGAGCTCAGGGAAAGATGATGTACAGCTACATTTTAGCCTGAATTGATGATGTGAGGCACTTGAAAAAGTTGAGATTTAATGATGAACTTCAAAAGTTTTTCAAATAGACAAAAAATCTGTGGACATTACTGCTCAAATAAGCAGTGTGTATCTTCTTTAAAGTGGACCTATCATGCGATATTTAAGAAATATATTGTAGGGCCATACCTATACAAAACATGTCTGTGAAGTTTTTTTTCAAAATACCAAACAGATCACCCATTATAGCCATCCCACATACTGCTCAAACCCCTCTTTTGAAGCCCTGTTAGAGAAACGCAGATTTTGGGTCCTTAGCTTGAAAAAAAGAAAGAAGAGGAGGCGGAGCTAATGCCTGATCAGAATTCTACCGGCGATAAAGTGAAATTTGGTTGTGATAAAGCGCCATCCTGTTCAAACCACGTCAAGGATTATTTCTGAAACAGTATGGAGCTCAAATGCTTTTTCTCTTGCAGGTTTATCACAAGGTGAGTTCTTTTTTTTTATGTCCTTCTTTTTAAACACATGTGCTCTCCAGTAAAGGTTAGCTCTGAGTGTTAGCGAGGCTTGCTAATGTAAATAAAAACGAGATTACGTCCAAAACACGTCAGGCATTGTTTCTGATAGCAACTTTCTGTGGGTCCGCTGCCGATTTGACGTCAGTTCGGATGGAATCTGTATCCGCTCGTTGTACCCCCGTTATTAAAAGATTTGGGTACGGAGGAAAAGAGAGAGGGTTTTATTTTCTGACGCTGCGTGAGTTCCCTGACACACCGGGGAGGGGACACATATTTATGTATAAAAGACATCAACAAGTGCATTTTGCATGATAGGTCCCCTTTAAATGCTGTCAATACTCAGTGTAATTTGCTTTTCTCCCGTTTTCTCATAACACACCACAAGTCCAATTGTGATTGCTTTCAATTTACGTTCAGCTTTGTGGAATAGTCATTTCTCCATCTGCGTGAATGTGCTTCTGTGTCTGCAAGAACCAGATATTCTATGTTGGGGACACATATTCATGTATAAAAGACATCACAAAGTGCATTTTGCATGATAAGTCCCCTTTAACTCACAAATCCTTTGCGCTTTAGAGGACGTTTCACCACACATGTTTGACTCACCTGGAGAGAAAGAGAAAGACAGAGGAAACAAAACAGAATAGGAAAAAAAGAAGTTATTTCCTCAATGCATTAATACCACATTTAAAAACAATGAACTTCTCGTATAGTATTGCCATTACCATTTTATAAAACAACAAATGTGTATAGCACAATAATAATTCAAGACAAAGGCATATCCTAAATATTGCAAATACCTGTATGTGTTCATTATGTTCACATTCACACACAACAGTAAGGTTTCTCCCTTTCATAACGGTGAGTAAACAGTGAAGGTGGATCAGAGGAGACTATCCGTCTTTGACTGCTGAGTGACTGACAGAGATCATAGAGGGGTGGAGAGTGTTTTTATTAGAAAATAAAAGGTGGCCGTATGTACATTTCTGTATCTGTGTTTCCAAGGTCGTTGTGTGAGAGTGGGTGGATGCGAACCTGGCATTTGTGAAATGTTAATAGATGCGCTTCAGTGTCAGTCTTCATTGGCAGCTCCAAATTACGTAGAAGGCTCTGTTTTGTGATTGGAAAAAAATAATATATATATTTGACTGCATTAGCAGCTATTGATAACAGATTGTGCTCTGTATAAATGACTAGATTAATAAATCCATTAATGGCATTTCTTAAAAAGCTTGGTTCCACTTGCTATTTGAAAGGTTCTATGTGTATGTGTTTAAGGGAGAAAGAGACAGGGAAGAAAAAAACCTTGTAAGCATGGACAGATCTAGAGTGGAGGGGTAATGAGCCCTGGTCTGAAGCCAAAAGCAAAGCACGGGCTCATCTGCTCCAATCAAACGATAGCAAAACTAATGAGGCACAAAGAGGGAACCTTAAGATGCCTTACTATAGCTTTTGTGCCAAACTGGAGCTTTCACATTAGCTCGGGTCAATGACATAAAACCTAACATTTAACAGTCAAACTCACCTCAGTGAACAAAGTGATCTTTCGGAGGTGGAAAATAGTTACTTTTCCTCAGTAAACACATTAAGGCCTCCATGAATTGACTTTACGTCACTATGAGCAAATACCCAGTCGCAGCGCGCCCTGCTGCAGCTGCGCAACACGCTCACCTCGGTCTGAGCAGGAAGCTGAGCTGTGTGTACGCAGGAACACATCCCAGGGTGTGTAGCTGCACTGACATGGATAAAAAACGCACTAATGTGTTAATGGATTATTTACCCATCAGGACACATCTGGAGGAAGTGCTGACAGGACGAAAGTAAGTGTGTGTCCATGTGGATGTGATTGTTCAAGAGCTCTAATGTCTCAACACATGTGATGCTGCACTGGAAGCAGAGCAGGCAATGAGTGGAAATCTTTGCTAGAGGAGCAGCATGAAATCAGGTTAGGATCTATAAAACTAACATTTGAAAGGTCCCTATTATACTGTTTTTTTATCAATATATTATAGGTCTCAGATATATACAAAACATGTCTCTGAAGTGTTTGGCTCCAAATACCAAACAGATCATTGTCGCATCCCATAATCCCCTCTGTTTCAGCCCTGTTTCAAAAGTGCTGATTCTCTGTCTGTTACTTTAGATGAAAATAAGGAGCCACTCTCCACACCAGTCTGAGAGAGATTTGGTTAAAAATAACACAATAGGCGCTTTCACACCGAAGTACTTTTCCCGTTTAGTTCCGATAGTTCCTGGGATTCGGCGTTCACACCAAAAAGAGAACTTAGTTCATGAGAACTGTTACCCCCTTTTTAGTGCCTGCTATAGAGGTGGTACTTTCCTGGGGAGAAAAAAGTTCCAATTTCTGATTGGCTGGGCGAATTGCAAACCACGCCCCGTAAAACTCGGAAAAGTTTTTTTAAGCCGCCATTGTATTTGCTGGCATTAGCATTATTAGCATTAGCATTATTATCATTAGCCCCGCGCACCAACGGAGAGAGAATAACTTATGGCAACACAAAAAAAAACATGGGAGCGGTGGAGTGATGAGGAGGTGTCGGCGTCCTGGCAATTTACTCGGAAGGCTTCAGTAGAAGCTGCTGGGACTAGTCCCCAACTCCGGGGATTTCCGGCCGGGGACTTCGGGTGGCAGTATACGCCATAAAATTGTTTGAGGCCTGCCAGTAAACCCAAAGCAGAAGAAGAAGTGACGTCAGCGGCTTCATTCGCGTAATCTTCCCTCAGGGAACTTATTCCGGTGTGAACGCGATCGGCTCTTTAGTTCCATGGGGGTACTAAGTGCTGGGAACTAAGTACGGCAAAGCACTTGGTGTGACAGCGGCTAATGATGCTCTAGGAGGAGATTCGGGTGATAAGGTGGGGGGTGTTACCTTGGTTGGTGATTGGCTAATGGTTACATAACCCAAAAAATCGTTATGACATCATAAAGTGGCCGAAATCTGATCAGCTCATTTTCAGACAGGTTTTTATATAAATGGATCAGGACAAAAATTGAGAGAATACTTTTTCCTGAAACTTTCAGAATCTCTTTACACTGAGGGGACACATGTTTATGTATATAAGATTTAAGTGGATTTTGCATAATAGGTGACCTTTAAAAGTCTGATCACTACATTACAAGCTATATGCTACTCATTCATTTGGTAAAAGTAAATAATATCTTTCAAAATATTATTTATAAGCACTTTCAAACACAAGATTTTGATGTACTTGTTGGCCCTGCCCTGATTTTTTGGATTTACACTGTGAGGCTATATCGTGCCACTAATTATACAGCCTGAGAGAGTCTGTATCATCCCTCTGTTTTGTGAATACTTGACAATGAAGGACAGGACATGAAACTCAGACACTAAGTACATGGTTGTTGTCAAACACACTCACAGCCTCATCCACTTAAGAAAGTGTCTGAAGTCGGAGCACACCTCGGAGGAGCCTTGTGACTGCTTTAAATCCCCAAGATGATCACGGCACACAGTGTAAAAACAGAAGGAGACAAAAAAAGTGTGTCAGAGTGTGAGAGAGAGATTAATGAGATGAAGAAAGAAAAACTGCAACCGAGATTTTTTTTTCGACTTGCTATTAAAACAGCTCAGGTGTTATCACTAGGACTGCTCATGCTTTGGGGTTCACATCTTTTTGCATATTGTGTATATCTTCTTTAAGAATCTCACCTCAGGTTAATGCTGGTGTGAGTTAAAGTTTGGTTTAAGATGCTTATTATTTACGCATGGTCTGGGGTTTTGTTTGTCTGGATCTCATAAACACACAAAATAACTACATTGGTTCAAGTCAAGTGTATTTCTAATTAGGTTTGAATAAAATAAATGAATGACAGTCTTATATTAATGACCCTATTTCAAATACTTATAATCATTCCCACCAAAGAATACAATTATGATTCTTTGCTCACCCACTTCCTCCTTGACTGGTGGCAAACATATACAACACATTTCAACACAAGTTGTTGTCAGAATAAATCTTAGTGGATTTACTGGACCCATACATACATGAATCCTCTTTCTCTCTATCCCCCTCACATGTCCTGTCACAATACCCTGCTGGCCCAGTTATGCATATTCAAATGTAAAACAAAAGCATACAAAACACCATGCCGGCAACATATTCCAGCGTTAGTAGCACTTTGCAGTGGTTATTTTTCTATCCTGTGTAAGGCAAGGCAAGGCAAGTTTATTTATATAGCACTTTTCAACACAAGGCAATTCAAAGTGCTTTACAAAAAACGAAACACTTTTTTTCGCAATAGATGTGCTTCTTACTTAAGTACTCCATTAGTCTGGAAGCTTCTTGTATTCAGCTGCTTTTCTTTAAATCAATCTAAGCTAAGGGGTTAGAGAAGGGGCCTCAAGTTATCAGCAAATTACATTCATCCATTAGGCAATTTGTGCATTTCTTTATGCTACTTTTAAGACACTTCATGCATACTCTTCAAAAGCAAATATCACATGTTTGCTACTTTCACAAAAAAAAATAAGCCAAGTAAATATATGAAGTGAATGCCTGGTAATGCCTGTAAACATCAGCACTTTGCATCTAAATTGTTGAGTTATTGCTATCAACCCTGATGTTTAAATAGATGCGCTGAATACAAAAATAATGTATGTTCAAAGCAGTTTGGTAGTAATCCAAAATATAATCGATGAAAAACCACATTATCTAATGACAGAACAAAGCTTGGTTAAAGATTTTTTCTAGTTTTTATTATGAGGTTTGGTTCACAATATCAATACAGATTTCTTTTTTTATTTAAAGCCTGCATATGTTTAATCTAATCATACAACAGTTGCCCCCGAAGACAGCATACTATTTTTTTTAAATGTCGTTTTTTGTATTGCAACATTTCCTTGGATGTGAGCAAACTGATAACGTGCAGGGGCGCCGTAAGGGGGTGACAAGTTAGGACGATTCTAAGGGGCCTTGACTGACGGGGGGCCAAAAATGTTTAGAACTTTAAGAAACAAAAATGTAAGTAACCTTTCATCAATCCTCAATAATTAACATTAATAGAACGTTATATTGATAAAGTACTCACTAAACTTACGATTCATTTAACTTATTTTCTTTCAAAAGTTAATTATCCAAAGCCTCTGTACACCCCCTTCTATTTACATGTAATGGTTTGGTCCTGCCTCCAAACGCTTGCAGAGAGTGAAGCATGTGAGGAGGGATGCTAGTACTTAGCCTACGTATTGTGTTGTACCATGTCTCAACGACCTGGCGGCGCCCCTGATAACGTTACAGTGTGTACGGTTGCTAAATCAACATAGTGTTGAATGTGTGTAAATATCAATGTGATGCATGTATATTGACTGTTCATTGCTGAATATAAACTTAAAGGTCACCTATCATGCTATTTTTAGGCAATAGCATAGGTCTCAGATATATAAAATGTATAAAAAACATGTCTATGAAGTGTTTTGCTCAAAACACCAAACAGATCACCCATTCTAGCCATGCCTCATATCCCTCCATTTCACTTCCTGTTTCAAAAGTGCTGATTTGGGGTATATAGCTTTAAAAAAAAAAAAAAAAAAGATTAAAAAGGAGGGTGCTGAGCTCATGCGGGACCCGGCAGCTACTGTCTAAACTAAATACTGCGGTGATGAAACGCCATATCATGGATTATCAAGGATTATTTCTGAAACAGTATGGAGCTCAAAGGCTTTCTCTCTTGCTGGTTATACCACAAGGTGAGTTCCGTTTTATTTCCTGCTTCTTCACACACATGCTCTCCAGTACAGGTTAGCTCTGAGTGTTAGCGATGCTAATGTAAACACCGACCATATTACGTCCAAAACAGTCGGGCATTGTTTCTGATAGCATCTTTCTGATAGTGCCGTGGGTCCACATTTCAGATATTACGTCATATCGGACGCAAATCTGGATCAGCTCCGTTGTACCCCCGTTTTTAGAGATTTGGGTACGGAGGAAAATAGAGACGGTTTTATTTTCTGACGCTGCGTGAGTTCCCTGACACACCGGGGAGGGGACACATATTTATGTATAAAAGACATCAACAAGTGCATTTTGCATGATAGGTCCCCTTTAAATGCTGTCAATACTCAGTGTAATTTGCTTTTCTCCCGTTTTCTCACAACACACCACAAGTCCAATTGTGATTGCTTTCAATTTACGTTCAGCTTTGTGGAATAGTCATTTCTCCATCTGCGTGTATGTGCTTCTGTGTCTGCAAGAACCAGATATTCTATGTTTATCCATGTTCACATACACTGAGTCAAGCAATATGTTGCACTGTGTCTAAAGTATCGGTTCATCTAGATCTCACTGTCTGTGGAAGCCGCCTGAAAACCTTCGGCTCCACTCCAATTAACTCCGTCAGCCGCCAACGACCAAACTCTGTCAATTTCCACACTTTGTAGTTAACGGAGTGTTTCTCGGCTCACCACAAAGCCACTTTCCTTTCGCCCTGACACACAAACACTGCAACATAACTAAAACCTTGTTTGAAGTCAAAAGTATAATAGGACAGCAAAGCAAATGTGTTGGTTTCTTTTGTTATTTTGTCTCATTAAATGTTCCGCTAATAATGGCATTGACGTCTACAATAAGTGTAAATACAATACACTGAAGAAGAACCTTTTTAAGCTACACAAACACACTTTGGACCCTTACGCTTTCCCTCCTGTCTATTTTGTATTGCGATTAAAAGTGTTTTTTACAATGTTTTCTTGCATCACAATCAAGGTAGAAGGAAACATATTTAAAATGGTAACTGCATTCAAACAGTATTTTCATTTCCCCATGAGAGCAGACTTTATTATTTATTAGCTTCTGGTTCGGGTTGTAGTGAGAGATGTTAAACTGAATGTTCTAATGGGATTACATTTGAGAAGTAACACAGGAAGTTAGATATCATTAGGTCATGCTGCACAGACAGGACCTTAAAATGGGTTGTGTTGAGGCTAAAACCATATACAACATGTGCACCACCCTTTACATGCATATTCAAACCGCCCCTTATCATTAACGCAGTAATTATGTTTATAACAAATGGGAATACGTCATCATATTCTGAACTCAGCAGGGAATTAAACAGCACTTGCAGTAAAGAGAAAAAACTCCAGAGCAACAAAGGATTTGTTCACCAAGGCACACTGCTGTTTAAACAAAATGTTTGGGAATGATGAAGTGTAACAGCCGTGGAAGAGGATCACAGACTCCCCTGCCGAGTCAGAATATGTTCAATAAATTAGAATTTCGCTTGCCTCCAAAAGAGATTAAATACCGTCCACCTATTTTATACCTCTGTGGGAATGTAAGTTCCACTACAACCTCTCCAACAAATATGTCACATGCTTTCTGCATTAGAGAGGGACACATCTTCAATCCATGCCACACACACAATGCAGTACATTCCCTCTTATCAGTATCAGTAGATGGCTTTTACTGTTGGAGCTAGTGAGTATTTGTAATAACTGTTGTTTTTCAAAGTGTTTTATAAGCTATGACAAATGTGGTTTAGCAATGATACAAAAAGGTCAATATAATTTACCCACAGGTTTATAGTTGCTGTCAAGGTTATTCGTTTAGAATATTTGAGTTACTGTTAAACATCGGATATATTATCATGAAAGTTTCAAGACCCTTGTTGAAACCTCGCCTCAGTCCTCGCACACGCAGCTGCCCGAGAGGCACTCAACACCAAAAAGGCTGAAAATCAACGCATTTAGTTTCTGTATTAAATAACCGCTGCGCCAAATTAATTCAGCTCCAGTTAAACCACACACACAAACACACATTTTAACAGGGAGTGTTGGGTTACTGATAACAGCTCTAATATTTGTAATGAGGCACCTGCCAGGCTGTAGAGCTGCTAATTCACTAGTAGATCCAGCTGAACAGCTAGACTCTCTGCAGCACAGTGGGAGATGCGGACCCATGCAGAGAAAGAGAGAAAAATATGTTTGTTTTTTAAGTTGTCAGATATTAGTACAGATAATAAAACAATAATTAGGTCATATTAAAAAAAAAGGGAAATGTGATTTGTACAAAGGTGTACTTGAGCAACATGTCGAGTTACCTGCCACCGAGCACCTTGGGATACCAACACAATATACCTTCAGAAGTATAAAAACCCTTTCCGAGCCACATTTTCCTCTGACATTAATATATCATTTAAATGCAGATATTCTACCCGGAGAATAAAAAAAAAACTGTCAACATTGTATTATGTTTCAGCTGAAATGAGAGAAAAGCATCATCGGGTGCATCAGGTAGCACAACAGGTTGTTTTCGCTAAGTGTTTTCAGCCTTTCACGGAGACCGTGTAGCCTGGCACAGAGACCTCTTCACTTTGAATGAAAGGGAAAGAGCATAGCCAGGAGGGAGGAGATTATGTGGCACCTTTCAGTAAAGCTGTGTGGAAGGTTACATAGGTGCATCATCATTTTTCAACCCTGTGAGAAACACTTTCCAATCACATGAACAACGTGCACACTGCATTTGCACCTGGATGACCCAGGCTGACATTCAAGCAAAAGATTCAAGGCGGACGGCAAACACGATCAAGTTCACATTACAGTGCAAGTTGCGGGCACTAACAGTATACCTTGCATTATGTGTGTTTTTCTTTGCCCAGGTAAGATATCCATGTACATATCATATAACCAGGAGTAAACCTTCCACTTCAGCCTGCTAAGCCTTCCTATTTAAGTTATGCTAAGCATCTTTTCAACCTTGACGTACTGTACATTTCATTACATGTCATTTGTTAGACGCTTTCATCCAAAGCGACTTACATACATTCAGTATTGTGGGTGAAGTGTCTTGCCCAGGGACAGCACGACATGCGGACAGCAGTGGGACACGAACTTGCCATCCCCTGATTCGAAGTCCAGCACACTATCCACTGAGCCACAGCCTCCCTGTTGATTGATAATGCTTAGTTGATGCTATCTGTTATCTCGTTTGACTTTTGAATAATAATTATTTGTATAAATGTGAGAAGAACTGTTAAATGTTACTTTACCAGCAGCAGTAATAACAACAACAAATTTGTTTTTTAAGGCAACCTGAAATTAAATGAAAGATTATGATTTCTCTGAGGTCTCAGACAGTATACATATCTGATATGTAAATCACATGTCCAAAATCAGAAAACAAAAGGAAGAAAGGTATATTTAAATAATTTGACAGGGTACCAGTCCAGCATACGTGTATAAGTAGGTGAAGACCATTTTGCAATACAGGCCTTGAAAGCAGTAAATAGAAATAGAAGTAGAAGGTGAAACATTTGCTTGCTACAAAACACACGATCCGCTGAGTCTAAACATCTAGCATGTTCAATCCCCTGGAAAAGTCTCTTTTATATGTCATATAAACTTGAACACAGGGTTGCAATGGTCGGATATATTTACGAATTGTTTTCATCGTTTTTGACTACACAAATAGTGATTTCAGGTAGAACCTTAATTTTGCCTTACACGACTATAGTGTCTGTTCTTAATGGTCCATGTTTTGTCAAACGCTGTCACGATTCTTTGTTTCACTCCTCTTATGGTTTCTTGTGTGCCCCTGAAACTCAGATTGTTGTTTATGGTCTCTTCACTGGGTTTGAGAGTGTTTTTCTGAGAATGAGAAAGGGACAGAGAGTGCAAAAAGAGCAAGGGTAAGATATATGCTGCTGTACCCAGAAGAGTGAGATGACAGCAGGTTGCTAAAGAATTGATGAGCAGAGAGGGGACATGTTTCACCTCAGACATTTCCCGCTGTGATACATGTCCTCCATGATGACTTCCTGTCATCAATATCATTAGATCCTGCTGAGGTGAGTTGACAAAGGTTTCTGGTCTGCATCCGCACCACCCTGTAGTGTACCTACCGTGCCAAGACTCCGTGTGCATGGATCTGAAAGAGGGCAATGTGTGTTTGTGTGTTTGTGAAGGGCATGAGAGGGTTTTAGGAGGATTGTGCAGTGAATTATTCATTTCCAAATGGCCTTCTCCTTCTTTATAATCCAATTGTAAAAGCTTTGCTTGTAATCCAGCACGACTCTCTTGTTATTTATGCCATTAACTGAGAATCTATAAGTCTATTTATTATTTCTAAATGTGCCCTTTGAAGATAATTAACTTGAGGCCACTTGATAAGTTCATCTAACTCGACAGCCACTCTTTATAAAAAAGAGTTAAAACAAAGAAAGCTGGAACAAACATGCATAAAATACAAATATATGTGTATCTATAAAAATATATATTTCACAACATCACAGCTACTCGACACAAAGATAAAAGCCAATGATTTGACCACTGGACAGACAAAGAACACAACAATGGAAAGGAAAACACTTGCAGGCAGTATGCTTCATAGCCACCCCTCAGGAAAAAGGCTACTGTTGTATAAAGCTCCCTACAATCTGTCAAAACATCACATCAGCAGGTGCCCCGCCATGGAGCAAATCATATTTCAGTGTTTGAGTGAAGGAGAGTTATTCCAATACCTCAACGCTGTCCTGTCAAACCGCAGCACACTCACCAATAACAAGAACCTTCTGGCTGGAAACCAATGAATCAAACTCAGATCTAATAGTTCAGACACCAACATAATCACTGCTACAGAAAAGAGCCTATTGAGGATCCTCAGTGGCTGTAGCACGTGTAAAGAAATGATACAGTATGTGGCAGAGATTCAGACTCCAAAACCCGCATCTTAAAATAACGACAGCTGGGGGAGAAAGGAGGTGAGGGAAGAGGATTTGACTTAAGAGGAGAAGATGGAGTGTTACATGAAGGAATAAATACATACATCCCTCAGGACTTAAAATAAATAAAACAGTGTACAATAAATGGGTATAAATATTGTGGAATACAGTTAAAGACGTGTCTTACATTGTGAGAAACGTTGCTTTAGTGTACTGCAACAGTAGAACCATCTTTCTTTATATATCCTGCTTACTTTGAAGTAAACTGTTATTTTTTTGTTTTATTTTATTTTATAACTCGGGACTGTGGGAAACAGTATTTCAATCTTTCTGTGTGTACAAACTTATTTTGAGATTGATAATACACTTTGACTGACTGTTTCTGCTATGCATTTTTCTCACAGCTGAATTAATCAAACACAAAAAAAGAAAAACCTCAGACAAAGCGTACCTTTTGATCTAGCTGCAATACTAGCCGGCACATTCATGCAAATCTTGTCTATAGCGTAGAGTTGTTGCCGTAGCAGCTTGTGAGTGCCGTGTAAACACAAAGTGGCTACACTAATGTGGTATATTGCTGCAGAGCTCATACAGGAAACCTTTTTTATTATGACCCAGACAACCAGGCTGAACAAAAAGCATGGTAAAAAACACCGTCGGGTCTTTTTCCCTTCTAAGCCTCGTTTGAACTCGCCTTGACAATGAAAATGCATTAGGAACAGCAACCCACGTCCACCCCGACCACGACTCTTATGATGGAGGACAATTCAGTTAAGCCTGTTGAGTCCAAACAGTGAAGAGACTCAAAGTGCGTATCCTACTTTTTACCTGCTTTTTACAGTCTTCAGTAACCATGGAAACTGAGATATTGTGAAGAAGAAAGGTGGGTGAACGAGGAAGACTTGTACCGTGCAGATGGATGGATCCAATCATTATAATAGAGAATTCCCACAGCATGTTATTAACAACACCAACACTCCTCCTAGCATCAAACTCAATTAAAACTCTTTAAAAGTTGTCACTGAGAAAATGTATATGAGGAAAACTTCATATAAGCTTAAGGAACTTTAAAATGTCAACAACTGGTTCACTTCTGTGTTTATTCGGGGCAGATAAACGGCTTAATGGATGAAAAAACTTTATAAAGCTTTAATAGCAGCAGGCTTATGACTTGCCCTTTCAAATGCAATATCTCAAAGCATTCAACTGTCTTTTCCTTTCATAAGAAAGTGTTACCGGTGATTGATGTGTCACATTTGAAAAAGAAAAGTACTTTAAATAATTTAAAATGTGAAAAATAATACATGGTAGCAATGTTTTAGTAAGTTCTCAGTTGTCTCATGGTATTAGTTAATGTATGTGTGTTAATGAAGTCATTTAACAGTAACAGCACAGACTATGTGGGCAGATGGGCCGAGAAGATGCTGTGCATTAATCTCTGTTTATGCTTTATCATCATCTAAAAACTGCCTGCCTGTATCTGTGATCTGGTGTGTGAAGATATCTCACCTGAAATGTTCATTCCTAATAATCAGAATTATTTTTGGAAAATAACTCGGCATGTCAACTCTCCTCATGAACGTTGTGTTTGTTCTTTAAAAGCAAGAATGCCTCCATTTACATTTTTCGGTAATTATGCTGGCGTTCTCATCCAAAGCAATTACAATGGAGTGCAGTGGTATTTACCAGTAAACAGGATGGAATGTAACGATATTTTGTGCCATAACCTGTGATGAGCTTCCAATCAGAAACCTCATTTGGATGTTGAAAATA
Source organism: Pseudochaenichthys georgianus (assembly GCF_902827115.2). Taxonomy (NCBI): domain Eukaryota; kingdom Metazoa; phylum Chordata; class Actinopteri; order Perciformes; family Channichthyidae; genus Pseudochaenichthys; species Pseudochaenichthys georgianus. The sequence continues at coordinate 20,179,719 of NC_047516.1, forward strand.
ATGATGAACCATCCTACGAATGATTAACAACGGGAACATGAAGCTGCACATCGTCAATTACATCAGCAGCCAGCTCCCTGCACTAGCGTGGGGGACAATAAGAGAGGAATGAATATGGTTTATTTTTCTATTCAAGGGGACTTTTAATGGATGCCTGATTCCCACAAAACAAAAGAGAATTTCAATCTGCCAAGCTTCCCTACCGCCTAGAATCAACATTGCTTACTAACGTCAAATGATCTGAAGCTGTGGTTTACAATCTCTTCAAGCTGTGAATATGAAAATACCTCAATTAATAACTCAAAGCATGCATAACGGAAAGGTGAAACATTGCAGTGAAAAAAGTCTGACAAAACAGACTAGTCTATGTGAGTTAAATAACACAACAGCCCTGTTACACCTGAACCACATTGTATTAAGTCCTCGCTTACGGTACACCCACACGAAGTTTGCCGGTGGGCGTGTCTGGTGCGCGACCAACAACCAATCACATTAATCTCCCGCCCCGGACACACAAGCACGCGGTTTTATTGGCTAGCGCTTGTACTGGCATATGATTTGATTGGCTGGCGTTTCCGTCGAAGCTTGAAAAGTTGAACTGTTCTCAACTTTTGAAGCGAGCAACGGAGGCAAAGCGACGCAACGGAACCACAGTGCAGTTCGGCAAAGCCTGTCGTCACCCCATCCGAAGTGAATGGGAAGCGTCTCCGTTGAAGCAACGTCCGCTGCCGTGTGGACTGGCCGTTAAGGTTGAATTGTTAAAGCTGATATTGATGCAGGTGTGGATGGAATATTCTCCTATCCAGTCTAAAGCTAACATTAATTATCTTACCTCAGCTATTCCCATGCAAGCGTCCTTTGAATAATGAAAGGCTTCCATTCATACAGACACAACCAAAAGATAGTGGCTGTAAATGTTCACACCTCAAGGTTAGCTGGACACTATTTGCTTCTGTGACCCATCCATCACCTTTTAGATTATCGGAAGAGAAGCAGTCGACTTGTAATTGGGGGTTTACTTTCCCATACGTCTAAGTCACGACAAATTACTTAAACCCCGACACGTCTTTATCAGGGTTTAAATGCATACAATGAGGCAATAGCTTGAGTAGCAATACAAGGATCAAGGAATGATTGAAGAGTGTGCTTGTATAGACATGAGCAATTAAATGCAATGTAAAAGTAAACTGTAGGCTTGCATTGACAGGAAGGACAGGGATACAACCATGTTATCAAAATGAAAGTCCTCCTTGAGATAATATATACACTTGCTTAAAGAATTTGCCTCAGATATGTGACTCCACTCACTGTCCACAAGCGCCCCACACCTCAGATCCCTCATACCACTATTCACTTACATGGCTACAACACCCGCAACCACCGCTATTACTCAATGTCAATTGCTGGTGAAAGAAAAGTGAAGAGTGTATTGCAACATCAGAGAAGATCAGGGTTTTTTGAGATGATAGTGTGAAGGCTTTAAACGTCAATGGGACTGAAGAATGTCATCAGAACAGAGAGTCTTCAATTATGCACTCTTTCTTTCAGTGTTAAATGATACAATGGGAGATTCAGCTTTGAATATGTCTGAATCGAAGTTCAGCATTTCATATTGTGCTATTACAAATATAATACTACTGATATTGTCTGGGTAAAATGAAGGACTGGACTGAATTGTCTTATGTAGCACAAATCTGCTCTTGAATGAGAAACTGACAGACATTTGACCTGGAAAACATCAACTTTCCATTTCGACCCTGTAACAGGAATATACTGTAAGCCGTGTAAATGTGTGTGAGTGTGTGTAGTGGCAGAATTCCATTTCCGAGTTGTGCTTTTCAAACTGTTTTCTGATTAAAGCATTTAAAGAAATGTCCAACAGTCACAATAAATCTTTTGCTCTTTAATGGACGCTGCAAATCTCACAGTTTGTTTCTCATTTGCATATGAAAAGCATCACCTTCACTTTCGCTGTCTCTACGTTGCACAAACTAAATTGAGATTTCGGTAAACGAGGGAGAGAAAAGCATTTAAGGGGTGATATGTGGCGCAGTTTGTGTCAACATTCGCATTTCAATTTGTACCCAGAATTCCACTGTGAATCTTAAGCGGACCAGCTCCACCCTCGGTAGACCTTCCCATGATGACAGGTATTGTGCGTCGGCAGGAGACAAATAGTTCTGATGCTTTATTATCTTGAATGATTCCTATGAACTGAGCACCGTCATTCATCACCTCAGTGGCTAGCAAAATACGACGCTAAATGAGAATAGGAAAGCATTATCAACTGAAGACAACATGGCTGGCGTTTCCGTTTGATGAATATTTGGCTTTTTGGGAGTAAACAATCATGCTTCAAAAGCGTGCTGAGGCGGAGGGAGGGAAGAGCGCAACTTCTGTATGGCATTCACAAAGGCCCCAACTTGATGGAAGTTTGAATTACCATTTAAATAGGATTTATTTTGGGGGAAGGGAAGGCGTCATAGAGAACGATAAATTACATTGTAAACAATGTCAAAACAGTTTAATGACACATATGAAATGAAAGTACACACCCCATGCCTTCTTAGCTCCTTGGTATCATAAAGAGTGGATTGAATACACAACAAGGCCGCCCGAGGGGAATAAAGCCACTACGCTGACTTGTTTGGTCTCTAGCTGGGCCTGCACTTTTAATTGACTTGAATAAAAAACTCAATTACCGCATTGTGGCCACCGGAGGGATAGCGAGCAAGAGAGGGAGAGAGAGTGAGAGGAGGATAAGAGGACGGAAAGGCGGCAGAAAGAGGACTGAATGAAGCATGAATGGAATGAAGGAGTTATTGGGTCAGAATGGCACCTCGGGGGGGAATGAGCACAGCAGACGAGCTTTTATACAGGCCAGTCTGTCTGTGGGAATTACACCTAGCTGAGAGGTGAAAGTGACTAAAAAAGAACAGGGGAAGAGAGGTAAAGTGCTTTGTCCGTACCTTCTAAGGCGTTTTATGCATTTATTGTCATCCATCCTGTGTTATTCCTCTGAGGCCGACTGAGACACTGATTGAAGGTGAGGGGCATTGAATCAAGTGAAATCAGTAAGCAGTCCCATTCAGCTGAGGCGCTGATTTCGCTTGCAGAGGAGTCGACAGGCCTCGTACAAGGAGAGTATTAAAGTGAAGAACATGAATAGATAAGATGGCAACAGAACAAATGGTGAGCGTGATGCAAGGAGAAAGAAACTGAAGATTCTTTGTAAAAAGAAACATACTCGGCACCACATAGTGAGACTGTCAGGCTGATAAAGCATGACTGATGTGGCTCTATTGGCAGTTTGGTGTGTGTGTGTGTGTGTGTGTGTGTGTGTGTGTGTGTGTGTGTGTGTGTGTGTGTGTGTGTGTGTGTGTGTGTGTGTTCTTTATGAGAAGGTGTGTTACAGCTATGCGTGTGTGGGAGTGTTACCAGTGGTGGGAGGTGTTGTGGATGTGTGAGTCTTCCAAATATCCTTAAAATCAGAAAACAACAGATTATTTGTCAGCCTACAGCAGTCATTGCATTGTTTGCGGACAGTGAGCCAATATTTCCGCATTGTGTGTGTGTGTGTGTGTGTGTGTGTGTGTGTGTGTGTGTGTGTGTGTGTGTGTGTGTGTGTGTGTGTGTGTGTGTGTGTGTGTGTGTGTGTGTGTGTGTGTGTGTGTGTGTGTGTGTGTGTGTGTGTGTGTGTGTGTGTGTGTGTGTGTGTAGACAGCAAGCTATTGTTCCCATGGTTGTGTGTTATTGATTAGTCATCTCTGTGGGCAATAGGAGCTGTTATCAGGCCTGACATGGAGACAGACGGGGGTGGATGATGCATGGGACGGGAAAACTGTTCAGACGCAAAGATAATGGAGCTACACACACACATACATACATACACGCTGCAAAGATGGACAAGGAAGCACTGGCACATGCTCCCACAGATTCTTGCACACACACAATAGACCTGTTACACAACTCAGCGCAAATGTATTGGCAGCGATAGATTTGTTTTCAGCTCCATGGACAGCACTCTAAATCTTGAGCAATGCCAGTACACAGTGCATATGTCTAATGATTACCTATTGTATTGCCTACAACTATAATCTGCCATTACTCATGGAAGTTAAGTGTCGATGCCCTCAAGTATCACAGTCAATTTAGGGAAGTGCATCGAGGGAAGCAGATTCAAATGTGGATGTAATTAATTGAGTGCCTACTGTGACGATCAACCGAGAGCCTTTTCGCACCCATGAGACATGCACCGAGGAACTCACCTATGAGAGAAATAAAAAGAGAGAGTGATTTAGAGCCAAATAAAACACCCGCACATAATAAAGTGAGAGTGAAAAGTGAGTATTTTGAGCACTTGGTCGTGTTAACTGTCAACAACAAAACAGACAGTGCGGTTACCAGACACACACACATTCACCAACACATTATATATGCAAATGCAAAATGACACATTGTTTAAATAGATAGTTAATTATCTACTGCTTAAATGTTTGCTTATTTAAGCAGAATGAACAGGAACAGTAAAACATCCGGGAGGTCATTTTTGCTCTGAATTAAATTGGTGATAATCCGAATTTTGTTTGTAGCTAATGTAACGAGAAGTATGCAAATGAGCTGAGTCTATAGTATCTGTTGCTTGTAATCATGTGACAGCAGCAGTACATGTATCACACATTAGTGCGCGGCAGACATACCAAAAGAAAACTTTGTAGGTGCTATTATTGGGCAAAAGCGACCTTCGTTTGAACTCAAGATATTACCGTACTTTTCGGACTATAAAGCATATAAGCCGCAGCAGCTAAATTGTCCGTCTGTCTTGCTCTCGTTCTGTCTCTCGGTTCCACTTTTACTTTGGCGCGCTACCTGTCTCACTCTTTTCCGGCCTCCAGCTTTTCCTGCTGGAGCCCGCCCCTTAAAGGTGGCGGGCGCGGACCGGTCATAGAGCCCATAGTGTTAAAGGTGGTTAATTTTACCTGTCAAATCCATAGATTTAGGAGGTTCCCTAGTGGCCGTTAGCTGTACAAATAAAATGGGGAAAAAAGTTGCGGCTTATAGTCCGAAAAGTACGGTACTTAATGCAAGTATTTTTTTAACTTTCTGAGTGCTGAGTTAGTTGTGCATAAATGTCAGCTGCAGAACTGGCAGTCCACGAGAGGCCAACCATGTGCACACAGGGAATAGATTGTCATGGCCTGCACTCTACAATCCTCTCCTACTCCACAGGGACAGGTAGACTCGGGTTGTTCCAGTCAACCATGAGAATACACAGAGGTCAAGCTTCCCACCATGTCCTCCACTCCCTCTGATGAGACGGATAGGGTTGGGGGAGGCCGCAGAGCCGATGCAGGGAAAGTGATCCATAAAAAAGGAATTTCCATAAAAACCGTTTAGAACATAGTGGTGGAAGCACGGTAAGGATTGGGTGTTGACATTTTGTAAAGGATCGGCAACTCACCCGTGTTATGTGGTGAAGAGTAAAATACAATTCTAAAGATTTAAACATTGCTGTACAATATTTTGTTTCCAAAAAGATGTGCGAGTCAAAGATTATAACAGAAATGCCAAATCACGTTGCATTCTAACAAAACATTGTTAAGCAATGTATATCAAATGAAAAAACAAACTACAGAGCATGTCGTTTAGTCAAGACTAGCCGTTGTATTTTTATGATGACACACAGGAGAAAATGTTCACCATCTTTATTTAGCCTTCGGTGCTTGTTATTAAAAATATTCTGTACAGTCAAAGCTCAGGAAACCAGGTCAGTGCTCAGAAGACATCTAACAAAACATGTTCATTAGCAATTAAACTGAGGCGACATACCAGCTGTGGAAAAACAAAAATGTTGTGTAGTTTAAATCTGTGAATGACTTGTGAACTCAGTAATTCCATAAAATAAACCGGAGAGCTGAATACAGTCTCCTAGCAAGCACATATTCCCTCATCCCTTGATGAAGGAGCCGATGCAGCGATGAACGCATTCTGATCGTAAATCCTGCTAATAATACAAGGTGAGGTTCACCCCATTAAAAAACACAAAATAAAACACATCACATATATTCTCCGATGGTTACTACCTCATATATTAGATCATTATCAAACAGAAAGACATAACTTATCAATCAAAGTATGTTTGATTGCTTTAAATATACAATCATTATTGTTATTGTAAGTTGGCAGTTTAGCGAAGAATATATTACCTGGTTGTATTTTGTATTATGGTATAATGCAAGAACATGTCGTTTTAAGAACAGCTCCGATCTCCTTGAGTTATTACAAAATGAAGGAACCAAATGAAATGTCGGAAGCTATGTCCGCAGGTCGAGTTGTCAGACTGTTAGCCGAGCCTGTGACACATACAGCACACCAATGAAGCTCCTCATGTCTCTCTAACCGGCCTAATGAACACATGGCTGGCTTCCTGAGCAGATATTAGAGTGAGCCTCGACTACAGCAACATGAATATAGACATCAAATGAAAACTGTCTTTATTGGACGAAAGATATATCTGTACATGACAAAAGGCAAAATGTTCTTACTCTTTAGATATATCTTTACTCTTAAGACGATACCATCCTCAATAAGATGTAACAGGCGTCGGGGCAGACAGAAGATCCATCGATTTAAAAGAAATGTTTTCTCCCTATATTTAAACTCAGAACGATCTGATTTGAGGCTGAATGGATGCAGGCTGGATCGTCAGCACACAGAGAGCGCCTTCCTCCTCAGCTATGACTGAATTTAAATCAATTTGCATCGTGTTGTCTTCCAGACAGCAGTCAAGTTAATAAGAGTTACAAAGAAAACGACACCAAAGAGAGAACAATTGATTTTGAATAGTCAAAACACCAAAGTGAACTGTGAGGTAATATAGCTGTCGCATCCGCCATTAGTTCCAGAAAAGTGGCCATATCTAATCATCAGCTTGTTGAATATCTTTTCTACATCATCGGAGATCATTTCTGCTAGTCCAATATGAAATCAATAGACTAACAGAGGAACTGATGTGATCTGCTGTCTATTGAGCTCCCTGTTTGCTTATTTATGTATCTGTGTCTCTCTACAAATGCCAATTAGGGGAAAGGCTAGAATGTTCCAGGGCTGTAACCTTTCCCTTTTCCAGGACACACACACACACACACACACACACACACACACACACACACACACACACACACACACACACACACACACACACACACACACACACACACACACACACACACACACACACACACACACACACACACACACACACACACACACACACACACACACACACACACACACACACACACACACACACACACACACACACACACCATGTATACATCACTTCAGGGGACATTACATTGACTTACATGCATTTCCTGGAGACTTATCCTAACCTTAACCATAACCAACACATGCCTAACACTAACCCTAAACCTGACCAAGTATTCATTCACCCTAATGATTCCCCTCATGGGGACCTCCAATTTGTCCCCATAAGGGAGGCGAGTCCCCACACGTGACTGTGTAAACAGATTTAGGTCCCCACAAGTATAGTAATGCTAGGCCACACACACACACACACACACACACACACACACACACACACACACACACACACACACACACACACACACACACACACACACACACACACACACACACACACACACACACACACACACACACAGAGAAGAAGAAGAGACCGGCCTGGCTGGTTGTGCTTGAGCATAAACTTCAGTGGCGACTGCTTAAAGATTCATCATGGACTGACAATGAAGTGACCCCGCTGTCTCCTCTTATTAAAAGGAAAATAACAAACAACAACAAAAAAAAAGGGGGAGAACACAAAGAGGACAACATTATTGTTAGAAAACAGTGAAAAGTGTGCCAGCAAATCATTTCAATTTGTGCTCAATTGAAACGTCATTGAAATAGACTCTAAATATCCATCTCTCTTAAAATAAATATGTCTGGCAGTGCAGGACTTCATCTGATTATATAAGCTCTTCGCTTTGCACACGCACATAGCACATTCTGTTGATGGCTAAATAAAGAAAATAATTAGTTTAAGTGGCGAGAAAGATGGAGCAGGATGTTACATACAGTAACCCTGTTTTGAACACAGGCGACGAATCAATAGTCTGTTCCTCGCCTGAAACTCACTCGTGTGTTCGCACAGGAAAAGGTATGAGCTGTTCACTGCAGGGATGTTTCTGATGAAATGAGACAAACACGGGTCGACAGGGAAAACCTTGGCCACCGTATTCCTCTGTGAGACGTCGCTTGTTATGCCATCTTTTATCCTGTGTTTATTCTCACTTCTCATCCCTAACAAGGCATGAAGCACACCGCTGAGAGGTGATGAAAGGATGCGAGTGACAGCCGAGGTCGGATACACAAAGCGACAAAGAGCCGCTCCACGGGGAGACCCCAGGTGCGGCAGGTCGTGGGCTGAGTCACCTCCGTGGACAGTAAACACGACGCCAATGAGGCCCGCGTAACAATAACCTTGAACTCTGACCGTAACACCATGCGGCGCGTGAACCTGTGGCCCCCAACAGCACGGATGCTAATGGGACAGACTGTGTTAGTCAAAACACATTAGCAGGGGCATAAAGGTCAAAAAGTCACTTTGTGAAAGAAGTTGTTTTTATGTCTCTTCTTTTCTTTCACAGGTGCTGACTCCCAATCCTTAGAGAGCACAGGGTGCGGTGCTGCTGTTTTTGTATAGAGGTAAATGGCTGTTTTTGCCATCCATTAACCACAGCTTGTTTGTGTGTGTGTGTTTGCACCTATGTGCACATATGTATTGATTTTCCTTTCCACCCATTTTCTCATCTATACTTTGCAAGCATACCTGTATTTTTCTTTTTGTTTGTGGACATCAACAACAGAGTTCACTGATGGAAAATGCGATCTTGTCCCATTCCCTCACTTTCTTTTTTTCTGACTAATAGAAAGTCTGTTGGTATGTTTGTATAGGATGAGAGATGAAAATGATTCTGTGGATAGGAAGAAAGATGAAAATGGAAGGGAGGGAGCGGGCAATAAAAAAATGGCAGAGGATAGGAAATCGATGAGAGATGAAATATATCAGAACTCCTGGAGCAAGGTCAAGAGGATATGATCTCTCACGACACACAGTTGTGCCTCACTGCGCCGGAGGGAGAGAGCGAGATGGAGAGAGAGGAGGGAGACAAAGTGGGGGAGGATGATGGAAGGAAGGAGACACTAAGAAAGACAAACAACTTTTCTTGAGAGAAGCCACTGTCCATTTATCAAAAACAGCATCCTACTCAAAGCCTGTTTGTCCATACGGGCAAGTGTAGTGTTTTCTGCAAGCAGTGGACACGCTATGTGCTGATGCTGGCACAATAAGATCTGGTACAAAATGTGGAAGTAAATCTTCCTCAAGTCGACTTTCTTCCTACGCTAACTAATTCAGCAGCTAAGTAGCTAAAGGGGCCAGATCAGCAGGCTGTGTGTCCGCCCCGGGACCGAGTCCTGGTTCCATATGCACAGACCATTAGAGCCCCACTCTCACCTCCTACAGAGCGGGGCCAGATAACATCTGTCTGCAGCTACCTCCCTGCAAACACTCAACCAATTAAAGTGCCATTAGCGCTCAGGCTTGGCGGGTGGTGTGTGGGTCAGTGTGCCTGTTTGTGTTCATGCTTGTTCTCTAGGTTAATGCAATCTTACTATGGCACAATGAACTGGATGTGTTATTTACACATTGATCACAGCATAGGCACACATATTAAATAAAACAACATTTACTTTCATGTAACCTTTTGTTTTCCCTCTCCACCCACTTGGCCCCACCCCCATCATGAATCATTCATTAAATGCCCCAGTCTTCTTCATCATACAATTTTAATTCATAATAGGGACAGAAGTAGGTCATTCGACAGACATGTCACATCTGCTCTGATCAAGGCTGCACCTCCTTCTTGGTTCAGCGTTTCATCCCGTCTTAACACGAGAACATGGGCTTGAGGCAGCAATGGGTTGGAACTGCACCTGGTGTTACGGAGCCGTTTGTGCCTTTAGGTTCAACCCTGCTGAGAATGCTATTATTGCAGACAGGAATATCTGCTCTCAGACAATTATATGTAGTGAAGCATGTACAGAGTTACAGCAGATGCAAGTGCAATTATCAAAGGATGCACACCGTTCTGTGTGAGAAATAATATCACATCATCGCAACCAACAGCTGTTAATTGTAAAGGGAGATAAGACTGTATGGGTGATGCAAATATTGTGTTTATTCAGTGTTTTGTTAACTGATTGACTCCTTGGCTTCCAGCTCGAGTACAGTTCACATTTCACAGTGGCACTCACTTCTCTCAGCTTGTCTAAACATCGATGCGGTCTATTTGGAAATCCCTACCCGGTGTATCTGTCATTTGCCATTATTTGCACCCATTAACAAACCTAGGTCCAAGCCAATATTTCACGTGTGCATGTAAACACGGAAATGTGCTGTGCTGAGCGTGGGGGAAAAAACATGCAGGAATGAAATTCTGAAACATGTGGACATCAGTATTGGAAAATGAAACAAAGAGGTTGGATTAGCCTCTCTCACAGTGACCCAGGTGTCAGCTGCCCCTCTGTGGGGTCCCTCACCACTGACCCGGGGGAGGCGGCTGTCCCCAGAGCGCCTGCACGCCAGTCTGTCGGTCCACCAACTGGCAGAACAACTGCTCCACATCAATACCGAGTCCATCCAATATCATAAAACACCATATTTCACAGAAGATTCAATCGTGTTTAGTTTGTCTATATCTTTCTTTGTGTGATGGAAAATTGATTTGATGAACAATGATAATGTAGTAGAAAGATACAACATGCAGAGAAAAACATCCCCTGGGTCTGCTGTTATGGAGGTCTTGATATTGCCCTCAACATGTAACCATTAACATTTGTATAATTTAACACAGCAGAGTGCATCGTGTGTATAATGCTGTGTGTAATACATTTGTGTTGGAGGGTATTTAGTGGTGTATTTCTGTCTTTCTGCCTAAAGTTCCCCGTGGAGAGATAAAGCCTGCAGCCACTGAGCTTTGAATGCGTCCAGCTCTGCCGACACCATGCTGGCTTTCAAATCCTCCATGTCCAACAAGACACTCTCCCCGCTTCCACGCTGCAGTGCTCACAGCCATTAATTTGTAGCTATAGCCTAACACACTACAGTGACTTCAGCACGGCTACATGTACGGAGTTTTAAATTGTCGAGGGAATTATCAATGCCCGTGTTTGCTCCACAACAAGGAACTTGTCAAAGATCCGCAATAAAACTGTCACCAATACTGTACTTGCTGGGGAAGCTGCTGCTGCGATTGAATATTCTGGCAGTGTGTGTGCGTGTGCGTGTGCGTGTGCGTGTGTGTGTGTGTGTGTGTGGGTGTGGGGGGGGGGCTGGTTAAGCTACAGGGCTAATAGGCTCACACTAGGTTGAATAATGACCGTATTAGCCGATAGAGGTAAAATACATTATACAGAAAGAGGACATTCTTGTTAAAGTAGAAGCCTATACCGCTATAAAAGTTCACATGGAATTAGAAATAAAACATATGGGTATCCCATCTAATAGTGTGTGTGCTATGCATCCTCATTTTGTGCTGCTAGTTGAACTGACAGTTATGGCCTAAACAAATGAAAACTGCTTTTGCATGCAGACTCTGAACATCTCTTCTGAGAGGAGAGCAGAGGAAAGGAATGGAGGTTTGCTCGGACAACCTCTGTCTCTTCCACTTATTGTTACAAGTAGAATATTTATCCATGCCTCAGTGCTCAACAGAAAAACATTGGAAGTCCTTCCATATCTCTCCCTCCTTCCCTCCCTCCCTCGCTGCCTCCCTCTTCTCCCCCCCCCTCTCTCTCAGAGTAAACAAGATACTGCCCCTGCGTGCCACAGCATTTCCTCTTAGAGGGTGAATGCATGCCTGTGTTAATTGAGAAGTAAGTGATTTTAAAATGTGGCACGAGTCTCCTGCCTCATAACATCTTCCTCATTGACAGCCTTGAATGCAAAAAAAACAACAACAAATTACTGCTTCACTTTATGACAGAAACCAGGATTATGAGTGCTAATGAGCATAATCAACAACACTTGAAGCATCTGCATGTGTCTGCGCACGTGGCCTCTTCTCTGGGTGTGTGTTTATAATTCCGTTCTGTTTCTGCATCGATAGATTGCATTGTACAATTACATCTACCGTAAGGCTGCAACTCTTTTTTCCATTGAATAATTGGTTAATTATTCACATTAATCAGTTCAGAAAATACTGAGAAATGCCCATCATAATTTCCCACACACACAGAAGTAAGTCCAAAATACTCCATTTACAATATATGTCCTTATATTTTAGAATAGTTGGTTAATAATAAATCATTTAAAACATTAATTAATTATTAAAATGTTTGTTTTTACCAATCAATGAATAATGAATTAACTGTTTCATCAGCACGTATGCTTATATTATTAACTCACATAACTTTTTGGACCATGAAGCATTTTAAAATGTTGTATGTAGAAGCTTACTGCATTGCCATTGTGTGTGTGTATATGAGACGTACAGTTTAGTCCACATTATGTCACGGTGCTGTCCGCTGTGTCGTCAAACACCATCGTACATGTCAGGTTCATTTGAGAGAGACAAAGTGTTGATGCAGTTCTGGCTGTGCCCGCATTAACGGTCATGCCTGTCTGCTTTAAAATACATGGGAGAGGCCATCACTGACAGCATATTCTCAACTCATATTAGCAAGTGAGAATATTCAGGAGTTGATTATCCGGAGGGAAGGAAACGTGGAGCAAGTGCACGTTTTGAATCCAACTTCCGGCACACCTTGAGCATGAATAAACCCATGTTCTGTAACCAGTTCTATCACCAAAAGAAAAAGGTTACTTGGTCTAATTATCAACATATTGTAATTTCTTGTTTGTTCGACTGTTATTGCACCTGCAAGATTTGTCCCAAATTATGTCAACTAATAATAATAATTCCTTACATTTATTATAGCGCTTTTACAATGACTCAAAGCGCTTTACATATACACACATTACACATATATCATACATGCAATGGTCAGAAACTGTGGACAATACCCACAGGAGCAAGTTCAGGTGAAGTGTCTTGCCCAAGGACACACCGGCAGCAGCGGCGGGTTTCACCCCTTGATCTGATGATCATTGCACACACCGTCCATCTTCACGCCTCGAGGTCATCGAGGCGCGTTTACAAGTACACATTGGTATTATACATGTACTGTGGACAATACCCACAGGAGCAAATCCGGGTGAAGTATCTTGCCCAAGGCCACAACGGCCTGACGCAGTGGCGGCAGGAGCGAGTTTCGAACTGGAGTTCCCCAGCACTCCCCCTTGATCTAATAATAATAATTCCTTACATTTATTATAGCGCATTATCAATGACTCAAAGCGCTTTACATATACACACATTGCACATCATACATGCAATGGTCAGAAACAGAATCAGAATCTGATGATCGGATGCACAGGCCACTGCGCCACCCGTCCCATACGGGAACTATGCCTCTGTTACGAAACATCCCTTCTGTTATTGTATAAAGTACAGGAACATTGTATAAGAAAAAAGAGGACAATAAGAAAGGGGGGGTTTCAATACTGTTCCCTTATTGAAAAGGTTTACTACTCCCTGTAACTGTAAGTATATTTCATTGAAATGTTCTCAACTATCTTCTAAATAAAGAATTGTAAACAAAACATGTTAACGATGATAGTAACATACTAACAACACATTTCTCCTCCAAACAAGAACGATGTAATCCCTCGGCTGCCCTTGTGTTTGTTCCCCTCTTAGAAGTGACAAGCCCAGACGGCGGAGGAAGGTTGAGAGAGGAAGGGGAGCTGCCTGCCTGTGTCCTATTTGTAGTGGTTGCCAGACTCTATAAAATCCCCCTCTAGTTGCAAAGAATATGTCGCCCACCCACTGACAGCCTCCTCAGCTTGACACTCTCTGCATTGCCAGTGGGAGATAGTGGGAAGAGATATCTAACCCAGCTGGGATAATCCTGTTACACAGTTATGCAAAGACCACCATTTCACCTAGAGAACACATAAGTCATGCATAAATCAAACAAAACTTCAAAAGTGGAGCAGGTTTTCATGTTTTCAACCCGACTCAGTTATCTCACCGGTTAATAACCAACGTCTTAAATGTGAGAATTGCTGGGACATTTGACTCAATGCGACGCTATGAACATGATGTTTTGCGTGAGCCCCAAATCCATATTAATTACTGAGTCACTGATTCCCAAAATCCATCATTTTCTTTACATGATGTGTGTATGATTATAAATATAGCCAATTAAGTTTCAGGAAAAGTCTGCTCTTAATCTGTGATGTATTCAACCTCCTAAAATTGGCAGCACTGAAGACATTAATATTCTTCAAGCGCATGTTTTTATATTAAAGTCTATTGAGGAAGTGAGTTGGAAACAAAATGGATGGGGAGAAAGTGTCCATACACATACAATGGATTTCAATTCAGTTCACTACAAAATGTTAACGGGATAAAAAAGCGGGATATAAGATGAAATGCTCGCAATATAAACCCATAACTCTCACAATTAAGTTAGAAGCATTATAAGCTGATTTAAAATGTAGCTTATGGCCCCCTTTAATTTATCTTAGAGACAGACATATTACTTTTCTGAAACGTTATCTTATGAGTCAATGCATCATTTATGTGCCAGTCAGTCATCAGCAATGCTATTAAATACGTGCTTCCCCATTTAGTTAAACAGTGTAACATGTACACGAAAAAGCACAGTTCTATTATTTAACTATAATATACATTTGTTCCTTGTTGCTAGGTTTGACCCGACATGTAAAACTTAAACCCTTGTTGCTTTTTTACAAAAGACACAACGCACTGCTGCTGCACTTCCTGACAGTGCTGAAAGCAGAGCATGCGATAAGGACACACACTGCCAGGAGTAGAAAGACAGTCAAACTTTTAGCAAGCAGAGGGGAAGTGGACTTCAAACGTGTTTCCATTAGTCACATAGCAACAGCCGCCTCCTTTGTCAGTGGTTCCCAAAAGCATTTGCAACAAAAAGGAGGTTAGTATAGTGGAGAAGGAGGACAAAACCACTCTGCCTCTGACGAGGACAGTTGCTATGCTTTTACTTTCACTTGACATATCCGAACCATTCGGCAATGGCTCTGGCCTGAACCCTTTAAGATCGTTGCACTTAAGTTGAGTCCAGCTTGCGTCCAGCAGACCCTTCATTACATCAGTTAACTCTGAGGAACACACACACCGCCACAAGGGTAAACGACTTAAAACCAGACCTTTCTTGATATTGTATCTTGGCCCTTTAACCATCAGTGGAGGTGCACAGTGTCAGCTCCTTGTCACTCTGTCAGCTGCCCCAGTGTCCCCCTCCATGTTAACATGCAAGTCCCTATCCAGTAGGCATTAACATGCAGGGCCAGCAGCCGCTAGGTGGGCCTGAGCAGAGCCCGAGGCAGGTGGCAGATAGTCAATGTGCATGCTCCTAAATCATTCATGTAGCTGTGTGGAGGGGGGGTATCTGTGTGTGTTTGTGTGCGTGAGAAGAGAGAGGAGAGGCCTCTATTGGCAATACAATATAAGAATACAAGAAGTAAGAGGGAGTGCCGGATGCGATGGTATTGCATAGCCTTTGTGGGATTCCAGGAGTGGATATCATCCATGTGTATTTTCCTTATTACCATATGGGTCTTGTGGATGAAGCAGGAACAAAGATAAAGAAACGGGAATGGAGTGGGGGTTGGTAGGAAAGATGAGAGGAAAGAGGGAAGGTGAAACTGACATTCTTGAGAGGGGGGCAGGCCATGCGGGCGAGGTTTTGTTAATGAATTAGTATGCATGGCTGGTAGCGCACAATGACCTCGAGCAAGGAGCTGACACGCTATAGACACTAGACTGAAACTAACTAACACCACAAATTATTACCTTTTCATTATGGAAATTAGCCCTTCCCTCTCATTCCTCCCACTCGGTCTCTGTCTCGCTTCTCTCACCTTCTCTTTCTCTATTCCTCACATCTCCCCGCTCACTCTTATACTGGAGGAAGAATGGTGTTGACTCTGAAAAGCTATTACCTGTCATTTACCTGTCTCTCTCTCCCTCTGATAATGAATTTCAAGTGAAAGGTGAAATAATTATCTTTTCTCACACAAAATCAAAGCCGTGGGTGGGGACAGCCCTTGTCACAATGTGTGGCATGCCATATGGGATTAAAGGATCCTCGGTAACACAAACGCCTACGTTCGGTAGAATCACACACATAATATAGCGCAAAGTTGTGCCTTGAACTGTATTTGCATTAACGATACCACAGCCTCCACCTAGACAGTGACGGCAAGTTATCTTTTTGCTATCTGATGGCCTGTGTGATCTTAACGTTTAGCTTTAGATCTGTCAGCGCAACTCATCTGGAAGAATGTCTTCTGCGGCTGTGATTAACTCATTGTCTGCGCTCTGCAAACAATATGACGTGGACGGACAGGTTTAATTGTTAAGAAAATGGCAGGGTTCCAAGAAAGCCTAAATATTGAGGGGGCGGTAATTAAAGGGAGTATTGCAACATGAACAAAAAAGGCTTTAATATGAATAGAGTGCAGCCGATAGTTACTGTAAGGAACAGTGCCTCCCGAGTTTTGCATCTTGACACAATTGCTGATCCGTATAGTACCTCTACAGGCCCGGACACACCGAGCCCATTTCGGCCGTCGATAGATGTCTGGCCGTCGATGAGCGTCCTGTCGCCCTACTCAGATTGGTGTGTCCCACACCGTTGTGTCTTTTCTTCCGTGCCGACACCTTCCGCCCCCGATTCAACATGTCGAATCGGGGAGCTGTCGGCAAAATAAATCACTCTGATTGGCTGTTCAGCTTAGCGAATCAGTGCATGAGAAGCGAAACGTAAGTGAAGAAGGCGCACACACGGCTATTATTTTTAATTTTCATCTCACCTGGATGCAATAATTTATTTTACATCATGGCGATCTGGAATGAAGAAACCGAATACCAACTCAGTTGCCACGTAATTAGCTGCCACACTTCCTGCATGAAGAGGACAATAACTTCTTCAAGTATTTACGGACAGGACCCTGGACGATGTGGTTATATTTTTTTTATTGTAGGCCTATTAGTTTCTATTTTTATCTTATTGTATTTTAGTCGATTGTCTACATTGTACAGTTCTACATTTGATAATAAACCACTTGTTACTGCTACTGCAAAATACAAAACGTTGTTATACTACAGCCATTAGATAACACAACATTAGAATGAGGATAACATGTGCTATGATACAATAAAAGTCAGAAGATACAGATGTACATGATGATACATAATTTGCCTGTCAGTGTTATGATGTTGTATATTAATATAATCTTGGATTATAATGAATGATGCATGGAATGTGGTAGCAGCAGTACTTTAAGGTTGCCAGCCACAATGCTTAAATAGTTTATTTCTGCTTCAGAGAGCTGAAGTGTGTATATATCACAGTCTGTCTTCCGGTTGCCTCTTCTGAATGATGAATACACACTACCGCCGCCTGCTGGTAAGGAGTTATTGCCACTCACGCATGCGCAGTTCGTACTTGGCCGTCGGCTGAAGTCTTTGCGGTGTGTTCCGGTGCGACTGTTGGTCAAGACGCAGGAGACGTGAGGCGAGACAACAGTCGGGTCCGTCGGGACGTGTTCTTTGGTGTCAGCTTGGTGTGTCTGGGCCTTACAACATTACACATACAGGGGAAGGTTCTTTTAAAGCCCTAAGCCACTACGACATATTTTAAATATGGATTCATTTTGAATAAAGAAAATACTCAAAAAAGGAAAATAAAGAACTGGAGAAACATGAGGAACAATATAATTCAAAACAACTATCGTTTAAGTGTGTGTTTACAGCTGCAAAGAGAGGTTTTAAGGGAAATCAATGGGGATGGCAAAATGTTCCATCTGGGAAATCAGAGAAAGATAAAAACAAACAAAAACACTGCGAAGACACAAAGAATACATATCAAATTGAAACTGTGGATATAGGTTTTCTGTGGGAGTTGATTTATAATGGACAACAGATGGAAACAATAAAAGCTGTCAAAGCTTCGGTAAAGAAATGTAATGTCCTCATGCATCTTTACAGAGTGTTTCTTGTGTTTCTGTCTTTATTATTTTATGAAGTGATATGACTCCCTAAAACCACTGAGACCCTCTAGTCTCTATAAAAAGATATATTTGCACCCCAAACAAAAAACTCAATGGTCTCTCCAGAATAGACATGCCAGTCTGAAGCTTATAGCCAACACACTAGGAAGTTTTTACTGCATGTATGTGACCGTTTCTTTACAGGTATTAAATGTTTAAGCATATTTGTCAAGTGAAAGTGTCGAAACAAACAATAATATTGAAGCATATATAAACTGTTCCTCAAATGACCTGACTTCCTAAACAACCTGATGAAACATCTGGTCTGTTGTTAAGTTATGCCATAGACAAGTGAAAACAATACACCGCCAGATGTATCACAGAGAAAACTAGTGAATAAACATTGTGTCATCATGGCTTTAATGTCGAGTTAAAACACAATTATTGTCTGTGTGAGACGGAGAAAAAATGCATCCCTTCTACTTCTCGCCCGTGCGTTCACATCCACCTCTTTTGTGTAGGTTAGTTGTTGTATGCCACTGTGAGTGCTTGCTAGCCGTGTGCAGTGTGCATGCAAGTGTGATAGGGGGTGTTGAATAAGCTTTCGCAGCAGGCAGTCTGTTCAATGTGAACTAAAATAGGCAGATAGGGAGGAGAAGGCAAAAGAGGAGGAGGAGGAGGGCAAGGATGAGGAAGAGCAGAAGAGGCAGCAGGAAGACAAAGAAATGGGAGGTGAGAAGTGGGTGAATGTGGGAGAAAAGATCTTCTCTGCCTCCCTGTGGCACCGTCAGGAGAACAGTGTTGAACGGTGTGCAACAAAAGGCCTTTAAAATGAAAACTGTTGCATGTGGAGGCAATAGGGAAAAAATAGAGAAGCCAGGTATGAAAGGATGACGTCTATTCAACCCTTTCCATCCTATTTTCTACACAGATGTGTTTATCTAATGATCTTCAGATATTCTCACATCCATACATGCTGTGCGTGCGTGCGTGCGTGTGCGGGTGCACATGTGAAAGAGTGTATGATCTACCTATGGCCCAGAGCATGATGCCTCTGTCGATATCCAATCACTGGGAAAAACTGCACCCTGTGAACTAAAAGTGCACCCCGGGGAGTGTCATACAGTTATATGTGCCTAACAGGCTTCCTCCCTGTTGACTGGGACAGACACTCACGCACACCATTGATAATTAGCACCAGCATATGAAGACTTATGTTTTTAAAAAGGAGGCTTAGACAGATTTTGTAAACAGGAAAAGGGATACACATTCTCATGGCTTCCATCCATCCCTGCCTAAAGATAAATAGGAACTAATGAGCAAAAGCACAACATGGGAATGGTTTATCTGATCTTTTTTTCCTTTCAGCTGACTGTCCATTTTGCCCCGCACAGTAGCATCGACAAAAATAGGCTGCAATAGTCGCAGATACACAGGGTAAAATGTATAGAGCGACAGAGAGACTGCAATCCACAGATAAAAGCAGAGGTGCATGCTGGGATCTCAACACCTGATCCACAAGCAAGCTAGTTAGAGGGAGAGTCTTTGATCTCTGGAAGACGGCTTGGTTTGTGAAAAGCTGATTGGAGACAAATCCGTGTTTACACACACACAAGCACGTACACACTCAAGCACGTACACACAAACACGTGAAAGACATACTGTTGATTTCCGCTCCTTTGAATGTACCGTGTCACCGAAGACACAAGAGAATGTAGCATGTCCCGACTTCATTGACAAAGAGAACTCTCTCAGCTTCATTTGATATTTTAGGAGTTACAGTATATTTAATAACGGGTGACAAAAGGAAAGGCCGCCTATTACTCCGGATACAATTTTCAGTAATTCAATCCTTTATTTTCATACCAAAGTCTTTATTTCTGTCCTCTCTCTCATGCCCTAGTTTTCCACCAGGCAAAAGTTGATATTATGCAAATGATCTCCAATGCTAATGTTTGAAGGCTGGCACAGGCCTCATTTGCATATGGCACGACACTCAGCCAGTGAAACAGTGTGACATGATGACCCTGGTCAGGTTGCCAGGGGAACAACCCTCCCCCGCCCAACACCACACACACACACACACACACACACACACACACACACACACACACACACACACACACACACACACACACACACACACACACACACACACACACACACACACACACACACACACACACACACACACACACACACACACACACACACACACACACACACACACACACACACACACACACACACACACACACAATACACACTTTTAATGCAACAAAGACTACAATCACGTTGGTCAGTTCTGATGTGCTGCAAAGTCCCAATTAAGGGTTCACAACTTCATCTTGTGCTCCATGCAAAGTTAGCCCCTTGACTCCACAGACATCCCATGGTGATCATGGTCCTGCGATCCAACTCGGGGGACTAAATGACAGCAGTAACGCCTTTGTGTCCATCCCAGGCACTTAACGCTGCTTTTGAAATGGAAATAGTTGGATTACTGACAACAATGGGCTCAGTCTTCTTTCGGTTAATTCTACAATAGAATGACGAAAAACGATGTTAGGCTTCTCTTTCCCTCGCCACCATCTAAATAAAGACATATTTCGATGTTTGAAAGCAGTGTTAATCTTTTACTGATGACACTAAGACACACGCGCATAAACAACAACTTGTTGTGTCACACAACAACAGTGTGTGACACAAAGACACATGGAGGCATGGATGGGAAGGCAGCAGTGTTCATATGTGTGTGCCATGCTTTCAGACACAGACACAGGCACAGGCACAGGCGCACACACACACACTCCGTTTTATTGGACAGAACAATGGCTGACAGGGATGGATGTTCTGGATTCTAGCTGCTTAAGGATTATGTGAATGGGTCTTCTCAGCACATGTTAAGCCAATAAGACGTTTCCTTGGACAGCACATTTTGGCTGCAACTTTCAGGACTCCTCTCACAGTCAGAGCATCTATGCACACATCCAAAAATGAAACTCACATACAAAGTGCTGATGAAAAAGAGTGAGAAAGTGTTGAGATAATAGGAGAGAGAGAACAAGCATGGGAGAGGAAGGGAGGAGTGGAATGGGTGGATGGGATTTACTGTCAGGCTAGTTGAACGTGTGTGACTGCTCATATTCAGAAGCCATGGCAGCAGGTGCTGCAGCTTCTATCTGTTTATGTTTGCCACCACGAACAATTTTCATGACGGTCTGACATCTCTCTACAGTATGACATTTGTTTCCCTATGTTATCTGAACACATTGTCACGCATTCAAATAATCTTTGTACCTCCATTACGCTTCCTTTATGGCAAAGCCTTCATTTGATGATCGTGTCTACATTGATATAATGCAGACCTGATTTGACAAAAGCAGCCAATTAAATTGATCTAGATAATATATGTTTGTGTTTATTTCGCATATCCTCTTGAATAAAAACCAGCTGTGGTTCAAGGCCGGATGAGCTGGTAGGGACAATAGAATGTAAAAATGTCATCCTTGTAACAAATATTTTCTTTTCTCGAAGAGTTGTCAAAACGCTGCAATTGAGAAATCGTTTTTTAGAAGTTAAAAATAAAATGATAAACAGTAAACACGCTAATGTTGAGTGTGTGATTGAATGCTATGAAAGACAACAAATAGTATATTTAAGATAAGATGTTGTAATGCATCTGTTTCCCTGAGGTTATAGCCTATAACATTATACATGAATAGTTTTACACAAGACCGTATGTATTTATAACAATTTGGAATTGTGAGTTTCTATGCAAACAATATGGGAGAACTCCATTCGACATAATGCAAACAAGGTTGCTTAAACACGGCTCCATCGGAAGATCAATACTAGAGAGCAACTAAACAAAGAGCAAAACAGCAGGATAAGATTGCATTTGTGCATCACTAGAAGAAACAAGTAAGGTAAGTAAAGGCCCGATTAAGAGAAGCAGTGAGAAATGTTCCTGAGAAAGAAGTGAGAGAAGAAGAAGAAGAAGTGCCACAATAGGAGCTAATGAGAGAGGCAGGAGGGGAAAAAACAACTTTTTGAATCACACAAAAAAACGTGTTGAAATAGTGAAAATATCTGTATTTTTTAAATGATGTCTGCCATCTAAAAATGTCACATCTACTCTAAATGGTTTGTTTGACCATTTTGTACAGTAGATATAACATATAACAGCTTCTATCTGGTCACTTTTGATCACCTTAGCATACTTTTTCCAAACTCCAAACCATGCTTGTTGTTGAGAAACAACATAAGACTTGAAATGGATGTATCTCTTTTAAAGGGGACCTATCATGCAAAATGCACTTGTGTACGTCTTGTATACATGAATATGTGTCCCCGGTGTGTCAGGGAACTCGCCAAGTGTCGGAAAACACAACCCTCTCTCTTTTCCTCCATACCCAAAACTCTAAAAACGGGGCTGCAACGGATCTGATACAGACTGATACAGATTTGAAATGGTTCTGACATCAGAAACGGGGAGCTCCGCCTATATGGGCAACTCTCCACCTATCAGGAGAATGAGAGGTTGCTGTGGCATGGTAACAGCATGGTAACATGACGCTCGTGCCACGCCCCCCTCCTTTGCAGGGGGGCGTGGTCAGCTGCAGCTCATTTGCCACAGAATCAGCCCATGGCTAAAATGCATGAAACTTCACAGACATGTTTTATATAGGTATGGCCCTACAATATATTATTCAAATATAGCATGATAGGTCCACTTTAAGCTGTGTGTTATAAGAAACTTAGCAAGCTATTTTTGTATTATTTTCTTTTTTGTATTTTCTCTTGCAACACTCTTCACACCGTTTGCTAGACTGAAGCCCTGTAGATGTAATTGTATATTATGCATGGTATTTGTATTAACATTTCAAAATTGATGGTAAATGTTTTGTCTTACAGTATACGTGAGGAAAATTGAGGTGAGCGGCCTCGATATAACAGGTGCAGTGGCCAAACACAGCCCACGGGCCTGACTTGCCCTTCATCATTGTGGATGTCCGTAAGTCCTCCTCCGATGCCCCATGTAAATGGATTTCACAGATTCATTAGACCTTGTGACCAAGGTTAATCAGCTCATCATTCGGTAAAGAAACAAATGAGGGACTTCAGCTTCACTTCCTTCCTAGAGATACTCAGAAAATATTCCATGGTTTCAAACTTTCAAAGAGACATTAAAAACTATTTGGAAATGGTTTGCTGAGCTCCTACATCTAGACTGTAAGATGTCGATGGAAGCTTTAATTTAGTTATCTGATTAGGCTCTAGGGAACGTACAATTATAGTGGGAATGTCTGGAAGCATTGAGTATCACTTTTGCCACACACTCAGTGTTTCTGTGCTGAAAAGAGCATCCATTTATTTATTGCACGTCTAATTCAAGACTGCAGCATATGCACTTTTTCCATTATTCTGCCCCTATTTCTTGTTTATGAGTTTTCTTTCATTAGAGTGGCTTTTTAATTACTGTTCCTCCTCTCTTTATGGCCTTGTTTTTTTCTTTGTGTTTTTTTATCAAAGTAGTTTTTGAGTTTTATAAGTTGCACCACTGGCTGTGTGGTAAGCAGATTAATAGCAGAGTAATGCCATTAAAATGGTAATGTGTAGACTTGGGCAAGATGCTGAAAACAATAATACTCCACTTGATTAATGACACTCTAAAGTATGAGCATGCACAATAAATGTACACACACACACGTAGACACACACACACACACACACACAAACTGCCGTAGTCACTTTACTTTCAAAAACAGCTTAAAGTAATTGTGCACACTTGTTTTCTAGGGAATACATGCAATACAATAACATTTTCGTATGATATATAATAGTAATTTTGCTTTTCTCATTTTTTTCCAATGAATAAAAAGCTGAATACACTGCATTTCATAACTCTTTTATCCAAAGCACTTCATAGTTTTCCTTTAAAGAACTATGATAGAGTGTCTCTAACCATCTGGATCAATTTTGGAGTTCAGTGTGTTGCCTAAAGACACTTTGACATGCAGACAAAAGGCGTCAGAGCGTTGCCAGCCATGAGTTTAGCAGCAACACTTTACCTCCTGATCGACAGGAGGTTAAAGAAAAGATGGTGTCAATTAACATTTGAAACTTATTTTTATCATTGAAAGAAAAAGCCCTGATTTCGAAAAAATAGATCAAATATTAAAAAGACATACATAGTGAGAGATATGTAATCCAAGTGTTAACACACACACACACACACACACACACACACACACACACACACAGTAATACAGACAAACAAGCCTGGAGATGGGATTATTCAGTTTTTTTGTGAACGTTTTTTTTAATGAAATTGAGGGCTTTTTGTCTGCCATATGCAACTCATGGTTTCTAACCACAAAGACACAGAAAACAAAACAAAGACAGGAAGGGAGTGGATAATAAGGGTTTGGGAGAGGTTCTTGATGAATAAAAAAGGATAATGACTGACTGGCCTCTTTTGGTTTTCCACACCATGACACCATCCTATCAACTACAGTCTGAAACAACACATCTGTCAGAATAGCTATAATTGAGTAAAGAAACATATTAGCACCCTGGTAGAAAAGGCTGAAAGCATTGGAAACCATGACAAATAGGCTGAATTAGATCCAATGTTCCCAAACCTCTTAAAGAGATCCTAAACCATAACAACATCATCCTGCTGTGATACTTACTGATGTGACAATGGGCTTGCTTGACCATGAAATATTCACTGTGTTCTTTTACATAGCTCAAAGTTCCTGGAAACATTAAGGCTCAGTATTTCTTCTTGAGATTGGCCAAACAGGGTTGCATTAATTATATTCATGGCCACAATTGAAACATCTGGACCTGTATATTCTGCTCAGTAAGGCTTAGTCAATAATAATAATTCTGTCAATAACAATAGAGCCTTGTAAAGAAGGATATATGTGAAAGTGACAACGAACATCAATTCTGCTTCTCGCCACATAACAAGGGCTCGCCAGCAGAAGCAAACTGCATGTGTTTGATTTGCTGTGCATCTATGCCTGTTGCCAGTGGAAAACAATTGGCAAATGGTCAAATAATGACCAGCTGTGAGAGAAACAGCATTTGAGGGTTTGAATGCATTGTTTCTCTCAGCCTCCCAGCATGCAAACACATTCGCAAAACCAAGCCTTTTCAAAATGGCTCTGTAAGAATAACTCTATCTCCTGGGCTACTGTACTAGAAACAGCACAGCACCCTGCAGACCAAACACACTGTGACGTGTCCGCTGTACTCACATGTAGGCTTAGTATGCATAGATGATGGTGCTTTGTGACATTGCATTTACTGACTTCATGTATAGGGGGATTGTGTATAGGGACACAATACACAGATCTTCAAAAGAAACTGTTAATGAAGTCAAACGTGCTCAAACATACATTACTCACACATGCATGCACACACACACACCTCTGGGCCAGCCTCCAGGAGGGAGTCGAGGCCTCTCAGCCAGAGCGGCATCAGGGGAACGCAGTCTCTGATCATTTAATAGGCCTGGCCCCTAACAGACAGCGCGCGCTTCGTCAGCCAGTCAGGGGGCCAGAGCTGACCCTGCGGAGACATGTTGGCTGGCTGCATGCAGCATGCTGAGAAACACAGCAAATCAAGAGCCTCAGAGCCTCTGTCTCCGTCACTACTGGTCATTATTTAAGCATTCACTCGCACACACCATCAGGACACATAAGCAAACACCCATGCAGACACACAAACAAGAAGCAGACTGAGAGAGGAGTACAGATAAATCCATTAGATTTCTGCTGGTGAATCATGTATTTACACTTCATGTGTAACAGTGGGTTTTCATTGATTGGAGACACAGACGCATAAACAAACAAAGACACAACACAAATCCTGTGCGCTGGCACTCTGATACTTTGCACTACATTGTGCCGTGGGCTAGAAGTCATGCTGCATTTGTGGCACAACAAAAATAGAATGTGACAAAAATAACGCCAAACAATACCAGTTTCCAAACCACAACGGGGCCTGTAGCAAGGGGCAATGACGGCATGTCTGCGCGCTTACACACGTGCACACAAAGCACACACACATGTGCAAACTAACCCTGCACAATCCTGAGAACAGAGAGAAGAGGAGCGCAATGCAACATCAGCAAACACACCTTAGCATCAGAACAAGCTACACATGACCTTGGTTTAAGGTGTGTGAATACGTGTGTGTGGGAAAAGCCACCCTGATTACATCTGACCTGCGTGTGACTGTTACACGGACATGGCCTGAGATCAGACACCAGGAGCTGACGGTGCATGTGTTACTTTGTGTTTGTTTGCTGGGTGGTCGTGGGAACTAACAGGTGTAAAGCCGGATGCGGGATGATTGGTTCCTCTCCTACATCCTTCAGGATAGTTTTGATCTTTTCTCAAACTCAAATGCGTCCAGATCAAGGCGCTGTGATGACCTTGTATGTGACTGTCTGCACCAATAAGCAGCATACACGAGGCCAAAGCCAGGTCATCTCAGACTCAAATCCAGCATGTGTCTTCTTGTTGTGCGGCTTTCATTCTGCTCAAGTAATCGCTGATGACAGTATTGCATGTCACGTTAGCAAGGAGGGGGAGAACGTGAGAAGACAGGTACTGAAGAGGGCCGGATTTAAAGAAAATCCCGATTCTGTTGTTCCAAAGAACAATAATTGAATATTTAGAATGGATAAGGAATTGTTTTTGTTCGCTGGGATCCGGAGTCATGGATGATCCTGCGGTCCCGTGTCCTGGATCGCGAGCCCTGGATCGCGAGTCGTGGCTGTGGTCCTGGGTCATCGGTCCTGGATGGATATCCTCGTGGATTCATCTTCCTATTATACACACATGCATTTCCAAACATTTGGACTACCTATGTTGCAAATGTATTATCTTTTAAATTGACACACGGCATCTATTGCACGTCTGTCCGTCCTGGGAGAGGGATCCCTCCTCTGTTGCTCTCCCTGAGGTTTCTCCCATTTTTCCCTTTAAACTGTGGGTTTTCTCCGGAAGTTTTTCCTTGTACGATGTGAGGGTCTAAGGACAGAGGGTGTCGTATTGTCATACTGATATTCTGTACAAACTGTGAAGACCACTGAGACAAATGTAACATTTGTGATATCGGGCTATATAAATAAACATTGATTGATTGATTGATTGATTGATTGATTGATTGATTGATTGATTGATTGATTGATTGATTGATTGATCAACTAAATCCCTTCAAATGCTTATACCGCTGCTTTTGCAATGGCACATTTCTCTGGACGGACAATGTGTAAAAGACGAGTATGTATTTGAAAATGTTACTGCTGTCAAAAATACACTATGAAATATGTATAAATAATAATATATCCAAAATGTATTTTATATTAATAAAATAGTTTTATTTATGCTTAAAAGCTGCAAAAAGATTGAGTTTTTCTAGTTAATGAAATACAGATGAATATGCCGTTAAAAAGACTTTGACACGTTCATTTAGAGCAGGGGTACTCAAGGTGCGGCCAGCGGGCCAATGGCGGCCCTCGGAAATGTTTTCTGGCGGCCCGCGATAGTTAATGTGACACGCTGAAATGCATGCGTTATATTTTAATCCTCCATGGTTTGTATCTAGTAAGAATTTGAATGGAATTTAAGAATGGTAAAACTGCGCCCCCCTGGGTTGTCATTCCTAAATTATGAACGACAGCTTGTTGAAAGTTTGCTAGACTACTGGTTGCATGGCAACTAGGCATCTCGCGAGTTGCGGTTAAGCGGAAAATCTGTTGTAAGTTATCAGAATCAGAAACGGGAGTTAGCTAGCGATTTTAGCTAGTCACTGTCTGTAGATAATCCAACTTTGTGTCCTCTGCAAGTTCTTAATGTATACTGTATGTATAATTGGTTAGTACAATAAAGAAAGGATTTGTTTTGGAATTATTTTTTGTTCCGTGTTTTCGTGGGCGGCCCTCAATCCAATATTGGGTACCTAAATTGGCATCAAAACTTTGAGAACCCCTGATTTAGAGCTATAAAATAGATCGATATGGCTGATCTATATGCTGGCAGTGCATGCTTCTGCTGATGATGACAGTTGTCTGCACTGGCACAAGGGACGTATTGAAAAGCAAACTCGGTACGGCTTCCGAGAGCTCCGCCAAGACACACTGGACCAAAGCAGACGTGATACAAATCCAAACCCATGCAAACGACAATAGCACATACGGGCTGTTCATCTCCTTCTTTGCTAGATCAACACAGATTGGACTAATGTATCACCATAATCCTCACAACACTAAATCCAAACTGTTGTCTCGTCCAACAGCAAAATGATTTCTTCCCAGAGCTGGGGAAATTGTCACACTTTGATTTTCACTAACTGAGTCAGGTTTATCTTGGCTTGGTTTGTTCACATTGAAAGTATCGCACGGCAACCTGTTCTGAATATGAAATCAGACTCAGTGAGTTGTACTGTTACTGTTGCCTCGCTGCTACAGATGACATGTGCGGGGGAAATGTAGGGGGGGAGGAGGGAGGTGAGGGATAAGGTGCTGAAGGATGGCGTGGGTTTATGCATTACAGTAAACTGCAGAAGCAAGTTTCTAATGAATGCTGATGTGTGGTGTTTTTGGGACTATGCTGATGTGTAGGTGTGGGTTTGTAAGTGTGATAACTGAGGAGCAAAGGTTTACGTAGGGCCAGTGAGTGCATAATAACTAGGCTTCTGTGGGACAGAATACCCACCCACACACACAAACTCTAACACACACGGATTCAAAGGGGCCCTCGTTACTCATGCATGACCAGTCCATAATGCACTTCTGCACTTTCACTCACCGTTGGCAGGACAACAGAATTACGGAGAAAAGGATTTGGGAAGGCAGGATTGGGAGACTGTGGGAACAGCCAGACTCCTTCTTGAACCACAAAAGATGGAGAAAGAGCAGCTCAACTCTCCTATTCCCTAATACATACATTTGGAGCAGTGAAAGTACTATAGTTAATTTGATCACCTTCTTTATCAGAGCCCTACGCGGCAGTGAAACTATTTTTCCACTCGGATTGCATGCAAAACATTTGCCCATGAAAAAAAGGTTGGTTGAAATGGAAATACTAGGGACAGATAAAGCGGAATTTTCAGTTTGATATGGAGAAAATGATGAAAAAGGATTACACCTGCAAGTCATAAACTATATAAGCAGTGTGTGTGTGTGTGTGTGTGTGTGTGTGTGGTGTGTGTGTGTGTGTGTGTGTGTGTGTGTGTGTGTGTGTGTGTGTGTGTGTGTGTGTGTGTGTGTGTGTGTGTGTGTGTGTGTGTGTGTGTGTGTGTGTGTGTGTGTGTGTGTGTGTGTGTGTGTGTGTGTGTGTGTGTGTGTGTGTGTGTGTGTGTGTGTGTGTGTGTGTGTGTGTGTGCAGCCAAGTATCAAACTCTGACTGAACATTGATCGGTCTGGCTCCCTACAAAAAAGATGTGAGCAGACAACTAATGGAAGAGCTAGCCTCAATTAGCCCACTGACTGATGGGAAATGTCATTTCATTTAGTTGTCGCTACAGACACTGTAAACAAGCCATGTTTCCCCTCCAGGAGACAGGGCAAAAAGAACACACACACACACACATATACCATGTATACATCACTTCAGGGGACATTACATTGACTTACATGCATTTCCTGGAGACTTATCCTAACCTTAACCAACACATGCCTAACCCTAACCCTAACCTAACCAAGTCTTCACCCTAAAATTAATGATTCCCCTCATGGGGACCTCCAATTTGTCCGCATAAGGGAGGCGAGTCCCCACACGTGACTGTGTAAACAGATTTAGGTCCCCACAAGTATAGTAATGCTAGGCTACACACACACACACACACACACACACACACACACACACACACACACACACACACACACACACACACACACACACACACACACACACACACACACACACACACACACACACACACACACACACACACACACACACACACACACACACACACACACACACACACAAAGTCAGACTGATGTGAGGTTCCTGCTGTTGCAATATGTACATTATTCGTCATAACCGTTCTATGCACACAATAGCCCACTCAGTGTGATGTAAGGTTGTTTTTCTGATACAATTGAAAGTAGAAAATAATAAGACCTCTTTAACTGTTCACCTCGAACACAAACAAAGTTCTTCCTTACACATCCTGGAGATCTGATCAACACCCACAGGAAAGAGAACTCGACCTTTAGAAGCCATTACAGATTAATGCCTAGGGCCTGCTGGGTGTTAATTACACTGTTTTATTATAGCCAAAAGCCAAAACTATAGCCAACTTTTAAAACAACTACCAAATTAAAACCTTTCCAATACTTATTTGAAGTAAAATAATTGTATTTCCTGGAAGATTTAACAAAACTTACAAAAATGCATAAATGTGTCCTACTATAACTAACTAATTAACTTTTGATTGGTACTAACCAAGCCGAGCCATTCAACCCCCTGCCCTCATGTTGCTATATTGTGTTTTCTGTTCCTCTGTATTTAGCATCATTCACTTTTTCTTTGACATCATCAGTATTATATTACACTCATGAACCAATCCTCTGCCTACGTTTTATCATTTGATTGAGTGAATTAAAAGCTTTTTTTGGCTTTTAAATTATACTCAAAGACATATTTCCTTTGCAAAGTGGTGCTTTGCTTGATTGATTATGGATAGATTTCCATCATAAGACAAATGGAGGTTGGCTGAGGTTAGAAAAAGTTCAATCACAAAGACTGTATTCAGGATTTTCCACACTGTCAGCAGCCTTTCTTTCTTGCAACTATTTACTCTCAACCAATAATATTTCTCCACACCTGCTCTCAACCAATCATGTTGCTGCTGTAACCAGATGTCAGTATTGTGTTGCTCTCTAACCTCCTGAATCAATAGGCAGCAAAAATCCATTTAATTCTCAAGTACCGGAAAATGTGCATCCAAAAGTCAAATCAAGATTTCTTTACCCAACATCCACTTATTGTCACCGTTAAGGAATTTCATACCATAAGCATTATAATGTACAACAGAAGAGACTTGCTTAGGTCAAAAATGACCTCTGGCAGACGCTACATACAGTAATAGCTGCCAGTTAGACGCACAATACTGTTACGCAGATGATTTGCCCCAGAACTGAAACGAAGCTGAAGTCTCACTACATCCAGAAATAGACAGACAGACAGAGAGAGAGAGAGAGAGAGAGCGAGAGAGTGTAAAGGACAAAGAGAATGAAACAAAAAGAACGTAGCTGGCTGGTATAACAGATTCATCAGTACGGCCTGGCTGCTTTCTGATGGAAACAGAGCACTGTACGTATCGTTCTGAAGAGAGGAAATGATATGTCATGGTCTATAAAGCGGGTACTTTATATATTTTTGGAGACAGTATCCCTGTGGCTTAGATCATTGTACACTGGATGTAAAACCCTCCGTTATGATGACATCGCCTCCTTTCAGGACATTTGGTCTCTCTGCTGTAGCTGACTGCAGAAGATCAGGCCACTTTAGGGACTCAAGTGCTAAAAGCCCAAATACAACTGGAGCAACATAATGACATGGCAGATCTTTACACCCATCAAGTGTGATTATTGTCATACTCATGTATACAATATTTGACATTTTGAAGACTTGCTGTGAACATGACTGCTTCAAAGTAGGGTAAGAGGAGAAATAAGTCAGTAAAGTCAGTCAGTAAAGATCAATTCAAGTTGTTATCAAGGCGTACTGGGATGATTTGATGGGATAAAAGGGATTACATTATGCACCATGATACATAGTTTAAGGACTGTTTGCTCAACATATAATTAGATACAATTTAGAAGTGATGTTTGGCCTCCTCACATGGTCTTTTGGCTGCCAATTTCTCCCAAAGTATAAAAGACTAAGGCTCAGTAACAAAGGGACATTATGAGGTGTTGTAAAAAGAGAAGGAAAAAGGCCAGGGGGGGAAATAGAAGAAGTCAATTTGACTTTGCAAGCTTGGAGAAATAATTCACCACCACATCACCTGCAGGTCCGTTAGATTTGCATAACTTATAAAGAGACCGTTCATTAAAGTCATTCATTTTTATTTGGCACAAGACCAAGTTATTTCTAAACAGTCAGCCATCCCTCTAATTAGATTGTTTGTGCATTTCTCCTGTTGGTTTGCTTTCAAACAGGCGACATTTATTTTTGAACACTTCCTTATTCAAACCCCAACAAGCGCAGTACTATATAACTTCTGCAGTAGCCATGCATCTATAATAATGAACCTTCCGGAAGTTCCCTCAAAGCATACTCTCAATATATATTTGGGGACGTCATTAACTCCCACTGCTTGTTTCGGTCCAGATGTTGCATCTAACAGCCGTTCATCCGATAGACAAATGGATAGTGTGCCTCGCTCTCATGCTCAGAATATACAGTAGCTATTAACATACCTAATTACACATTATGTGACTTAGCGTCTGAATACCAATTGGAAGTTACTGTCGTGACAGCCAAGAATAAATGAAGATAAATGTAACCAAATTGAATGCAAGAGAATCAAATTCATAAAAGATGCTCGAGTATCCGTTCGGTTAACTTCACTACTGAATTTCAAACTCCAAATTCTCTACGGACAACAGCAAAGCAAACTTTACTCAGTCACTATACCTTTGGGCGGCTGCAGAGGAACTTTGTTGACAAGGACATCAACATACATTTCCCCAAACTTCACTGCCTCTTTAATTTGGTCACAGGATCTGAATTGACATTGGTATGCAGTTTCTGCTGCACCGGAAAACCCAGTGGTGCTTGTTAAAACACTTTTCATATCTATGCAAGTGCAATGAATGGTGTCTGACAAGGGCGCTTGTCTGCCAATTGGAGTATTCTCATAAAGAAAGCACCCTGCCAAGATGAAAGCCCCGGGTGACGCTGGTGAGTGAGGTGTCTAGGGTAAAAGAAAAAAGAAACATCCAGATAGGAAGGAGAGAGAGTGGGATGTGGAAGCAGAGACATAAAGTGAAAGGAGAAAAAAAACACAGGAACCAACTATTTGTATTGCATCCATTGAGATGCTTCTCAAAGAGCAAAATGAAATGGACCTGATAAAAACATACCTCTTCATTGTTACTGTTTATCTCTGCCATTGTGCCTGCATACATAATAAATGGTTCAACCCAGTGCACAAGATAGCACAAGATTGAAGCTGATGCATTGCTTGCATTGTTATTTATTTATTTATTATCTTTGTTCAGCTTCTCCGGGTTAATCTGTCTCTGCTCCATATTCCTGTCTGTACAGGGTGGAGCAGCAGATGTGATAGGACTTTCATATTCATTCTGTTACCCCCAACATCCCTCTAACGCTCAACCCATTTATGACACACGCACACACACCCAATGTGTTGCTGTTACCCCCATCCCT
This sequence comes from Pseudochaenichthys georgianus, assembly GCF_902827115.2. NCBI lineage: Eukaryota > Metazoa > Chordata > Actinopteri > Perciformes > Channichthyidae > Pseudochaenichthys > Pseudochaenichthys georgianus. The sequence continues at coordinate 20,213,343 of NC_047516.1, forward strand.
GTCTCATCTGATGTTATCACAGTGGCTTTAAAAGAGAGCATTGGCACAGCAGTGGCCATAACGTCTCACTCAGGATCCCAGCACAACATACACTCGCATAACATCTCAAAACAACTCATCACCTTCCCCTGGTGGATTTTCTGAATCACTTTCCTGTAATCTCTTCCATCAATGGTGTTCTCCTTTGAATGACAAGTACCAATGGATATCAGGACTGCTGAGACGTTGGGGATTATGCTATTAATTTTCTAATCAGGCTGGAAAAGGATAAAAGCACAGCAAGCCGTTCAAGCTGTATTTCTGTTTGGTATAACGTCATACTTTAAAAGGCCTAATTTGATGCAAATTAGCAAATTAATGTCTACTTAGTTGCTTCACAAGTACATCCAGCAGTAGTGTCTGATATTGCTTGATTTATTCTTAGTATTACACTTCAAACGGCGCCAACCTGTGCAGACGTAATGTGTCAGAATGTCAGGGATTTTGCTTAATTCAAAGTGGGAAAGGGTTACTGATTTATAGGTCATATTTTCTGTCTGTGGGAGGGACAGCACTATATGCAGCCTTGTCTTTTTGTAGATATAATGTAACCAAAGTGCTGGAATCAACATATTCCACCACTCCAACATCTTGACAGAACCATGCGTCTACTGCAGAGAAGGGTAAGACTGTATTTCATCTATTTCTTATCTTTTACTGATACATTTCATTCAAGTAGAGCAGCATTATGTAGGGCAGCAAGCCTAGCTACCGTAATGTCATGGAAAGATGTGAAAAATATAGCTTTTTATTTAAGATCTCGGATTAAAAAAAACAGTCATCACTACATATTTTCCATGTGGATAAAAGCATGTAGTTAAAATGTAATGCTGACAGAAGCTTTCTTATTATGTCATAGTACGGTCAATTATTTCCTGCTGCCATGAGCAATATCATATGTAGCGCTACTCTCTGTATTGCAGGGTGTCACGTTGCACTGCATTGTTTACACACTGCACCTTCCTTAGAAATCAATTACATTACTTCACAATAAATGCTATCGGATTCACCAGAACCCGAAAAACTCGAAGGGGACCTAATCTCTGGGATCATAATGCCTAACGGGGTGAAAGGTGGCTCAGGGATTATGTCGTGTGAAGGTCACCTCCTCTCAAAGTGCCTGGGCTACGACCAGCTGTATTGAGGAACTACTACAGTCTAAATTCTGGCTTCTTTCTGGCTCACTTTTAATAAGGTCAGGCTTAGGGCGACAAGTGCATTACGACAAGGGATTAGGATCAGCACATAGTCCTATAGAGTAGTCTTCCGTTTACCAGCTCAGAGCAACTGTGGTAACGCTGTCTCTTCAGTAATAGCTTGTGTCTGCAGCTCTGTGTGTGTGTGTGTGTGTGTGTGTGTGTGTGTGTGTGTGTGTGTGTGTGTGTGTGTGTGTGTGTGTGTGTGTGTGTGTGTGTGTGTGTGTGTGTGTGTGTGTGTGTGTGTGTGTGTGTGTGTGTGTGTGTGTGTGTGTGTGTGTGTGTGTGTGTGTGTGTGTGTGTGTGTGTATGTGTGCGTGCGTGCGTGCGTGCGGATGTTGGAATGCAGTGGCGAACCGTGGCTATCACAACTGGACCTTCTGTAGACACACCCACCGCCGCCCCCCCAACCCCCCCTCCGCGGCATTATAATGTCCGTCTTTTCACTGAATTGTCGTCTTGAAAAGGGTACTCGCAACAACTTCATCTTCACCTGTTGCACTTGTCATTTCAACGTTAAAAACAATAAAACGGCATGAATTGCTTTGTCACATTCGTTCGAGATCCTCCGTCTCGAGCCAGTTAACTAGCGGGCCTTCTAGAATACCCTGGAACCGAGGGAAACTCTGAAAGAATACGCCCATTGGCTACAAATAAATATCTGATTGGTTGATCAAACTGTCAGTCCAAACGTACGCTCTCATTCAGTGCAACGGCCAGGGCATTCGATCAAGGATGTAGAATACCTTGGTTGAAGGATATTCTACCCAGAGACCCAGAACAAGATCTGATTGGTTGCTTTCTTTTCTAACACAAAACCACTGAAATGCGTAGTGCATGGTCCGAGAAGGACAAACAAATCAACGTAACACTGTAATATTACAGATCAACAACACAGATACCATTCTCATTTAATATACATTTTATTTATATAATGAAATCGATTTTTTTTTGTTTGTTTTATCTGAGTGTTCCAGGGTATTCTCTGAATACCTTGAAGGCCCTGACGGTTCGCCACTGTTGGAAGGTGACCACTGGTGTGAGGATTTGTGCGTGTCAGCTGTTATGATTTAATATTTGCTATGCTGATATCTCCATTCACCATTTTGCTGTTCCCTCTCCTCCACTATCCATTGTAACTTCAGAGTAGCATGATAACGTTACTCTAAGGGTGCTTTTCAGAGGATTAGAAGAGATTAGCATTAGCGAGGCTATTTGAACTAGATACACATACAGCAGCATTAGGATGATGGCAAACTAGTCAAGGATGGTAGCCATAGCAATGCATTTGGAAGGAAGATGAGGAAGCAGGGAGAAAGAGAAACATACAGCTGCACAGTTTCAATAGGGAGATATCAATGTCTCGTTAATCAAGTCAATATATGGAAAAATCCTACCTTACAAAGATGCTCGAATGTAAAAAGCATTGCAAACAAGTTTTTTACCCATGATTCATAACTGAAATTGTAGCTCTTTTCTTCAAAACCTCTTATTTTACCATTTGTATTTGGATATGAAATGGCCAGATAATATAAACTGCTACTAGGAGGAACAATGTTGACAGAAAAATTCAACTGAATAAAGCTGCTATTAGTGAAATGTCAAATAATCAAAAAAAAAAAAGATAAATGAATGCTGCTGAAACATACAGCCAAGGTTACAATCAAAATCAAATCTATCAAAACTAATCCGGCTGTGCTAAATGCACTTCCAAGGTGGACTATAGATTAACAATCAAAATGAAAAATGCCACAGCAGTCAGAATCTGACTGGCGGTGTAAAAACGTAACACGCAGCATCAGGCTGTAAACTGACAAGGCCATACCAAAATTGTTTGAAAGCACAAAGCAGGGATTTAAAAATGTTTATGTTAAGCACAATTTTGGCATCACTCACTACTCCCTAATGAGCTTTACTGGACTCTAACTACATGAGGATTTGACTTCAGCCAGTGGAAGCTTTTGACGTGTGGGTAAAGGAGAGTGATGGACTGAGTAATTGAGTGCACTGTGAGACAAACACTAATGAGGAAGATAAAGGAGGAATTGAGTTAACTGTGTTCCCATTTCTAATGATAAGACGATGAGGAAAGACAGAGAGTGAGTGCAAAGAAAGGCAGACCATTCTGTTTTCCACGAGAATGCATCTGCTGCGTGTCTAACTTGTCTTGTCGTTGATTTTGCAAAGCACAATGCTAGCTCTACCCATCCGGAGCAAAGTGAGAGAAAAGCAAATAGCTTTAAGATAGGCGGTGAAATTACCCGTAATTGGAGACCATTTAAAAACATAATAACTTCTTTGTTTCCTCAGCGGGAGGTTCAGAGCTGGGGAGGCTTTTTGATTAGAAGTGGAGATGAGTTAGCTATAAAACCACTGAGCCAAACCTTAGCGAGATGCATGCAGTGTGTGTGTGTGTGTGTGTGTGTCTCTGTGAGTGTGTGTGTGCATGTGCTAAATCAGTCTGCCAAAATGCAAAAAATAATAATTATGGAGGTGGCAGGATTATTAAAGTCCACCGATAGTTCAACAGGGACGAGCTGAAAATATCACACAAATTCCCACATGGAGCAGGAGGAACAAGCTAACAGGCTTGTAACATCTCAAAGCATCGATGCTAAACAACAACTTACAAAAAATGCAAATGGAGCATGAAAATATGTATTAAAATCCAGCTGGAAACATGCCACCACATCTTTAATAAAGATGCGTGTGCGGTGGCAAATTGTCACCGTTCCACTGAGTGGGATAGTGGAAGTAAGCTCAGGGGGGTGTGCCACTTAGGATAGAGGGAATAATGTTGTGTTGCATATAATGGATTTGCAATGTGGCAAACAGAGACAGATGGCGGAGGGTGCTGTGTGCTATGTGTTTGCTAGCTTGGACTTACACACACACACACACACACACACACACACACACACACACACACACACACACACAGCGCAATGTGTGTGGAGAAGAAATCCCTAAGGCGCATTATGTATGCTGCCGCTCGTTCACCCAAGCCAAGGGTCTCAATTCATTTGGTTTTTAACTGTTATAAATTGTCTCACTTGACTCCATCTTCCCTCCTCACTACAACAGGCCTGGAGCAATCTCTACATAGAAAGCGGACGGATTCCCAAATTCTCCTAACAAAACGCATCCATTATATAGAAATATAGACACCGCTAAGGACAACTGAATGGAAGTCGTCATGCAGTATGACACAAGGCACGGAGAGGAATGGAGAGATTTGGAGGAATAAGGCCACTTTCGTGTAAAGATATGTAACCCGCTCTATCGAAATCAGTCGGAAGTCGCAACGGCTCATTTCAAAATAAACGTGGATTTACGTAAAAAACTATTTTTTCGGGGTTTTGTTTGATTTTAAACAAACAAAGTCTTGGCTTTCAGAATATGAAACTTTTATTTCCAAAATCACACGATAAATACATGTTTGAAGCTTGTAAAGAGAAGAAGACAGCTCTCCCTCGCCACTCTGCTGTTCCGCAGCGCCGCCCCCCCTCCCTCCAGCTGACATTATGAATGTAAGGCGTATAGTAATCATAGATAACACGGCAGGGTCCGGGACAGTTTGTTTTCATCTGATTTCAAATAAACAAAGTCTTGGCTTTCAGAATACTAAACTTGTTTTGGCAAATTCAGATGATAAATACAACTTTGAAGCTTGTGACGGCATAATTACAAGCGGAGAACAAAGTAACTTGACGTCACAGCATAACAACAGCCGGTGTTTCTCGTGAGGGTTTTCCCCGGGAAACAAACACAATACACACAAACGCAAAATTACACAAACACACACACAAACACACACACTCGCGAGCTTCCCCTCCAAACGAAAATATCTTCCCTCCGTAGTATTTTGATCATTTGCTCCACTAATAATCAATCAGATCGATGGATTCCAGAGAAGAGGAAACTTTAAAGGCCTTTTTCTCAAAATGATGACTCGGTGACAGTCATTATATAATGTGACATATTTCGCTTAATATTTGGAGTACAACAACAATCCTGATATCATTAGAAAGCTAGGAATATCCTCTTTCCAGCAGTGTATACAACTCAAAATGTGTCTTCGGGTCAATGCGGCTGATTTCGATAGAGCAGGTCACATATGCATACAATACAAACTGTATTGCCTATTTACAGATCAAAAGGAAATATATCATAAATAACCTCCTTCTGAAAGCACACTTAGAGACTCTGAAGTCATGTTAAAGCTTTTTGCTCATGGTATTACATGAATTCATTTTACTGGTAAAAATCTATTTGAATGTCAGCTGAAACCTTTTCAAGTGGATGAAATTTCACACCTTTAGTTTTAATTGTAGGCTTTAAACACAATGCCTGTTCTCTCTACTTTCACACGGAAACCTGTGCAAAAACCATCCATTTGTTCCCAGCCCTATTGTTCTTCACATTTACACATGCCTGATATATAAGAGGTGAAACCAAACAGCGGTAAGTATGCTGCGATTTACAATGTGCACCAACGTGAATGGAAGGAATGGCTTGAATGGAGTTAAAGAAAACATCAGTGGATTCTAAATGCTTAATTTCACTAAATTAGATGTGTTTAGAAATGGTGCTAATGCAAACGAATGTCTAATGGCTTTCAAACACTGAATTAAGATGTGGAGGGACCCTCAAGCTGATTAGACAAGGGACTAGAAAGTGACTTCTGGCGATATTATGAATACAAAAACATACACATATACACACTCAAGTGCACGCACACACACACGTACAAACACAGGCACACACAGAAAGTCAATTAACATGAACATTCGTCTTTGGGGAATTACATTTCAATTAGCTTTAGCTACTTCGAGGCTTCCTTTGAGAGCATGATGATACAACAAGTGAACAGATATGCATTTGTGGATGCAGTAAATCCTTCGATTCAATTAGTATTATGACATCATTCCATAATGTTAGCTACAGAACATGTTTAGCAATTAAGCACTCAATCAATGCTTTGCACAACATTAAGGAACAACATTTAAACAAAGACAATACATGGAATTAAGCAGATGTTGCCAATGTAGCTGCATTTTGAAGCACTTTCTTGCAATTAGAAATGCACAAGTATGACACATTTCTGCTCTGCCATGAAGAGTTTGTAAGCTCGGAATCCCACGTTCCCCTCCAGCCTCCTCCTCCTTTCTGTTTTAACTTTTGTAACACCTGGACTAACAAAAGACTGGCTTTGATCATGGGAAATCCCTTGGCAGGGCAGCAATGAATCCACAGTGGGGCTCCGTGTGTGTGATGCCCAGTTCTGCTCTACTAAGGATTGTCAGCATTGAAGGTGGATGGCTTCTGTAAGGTACAGAGTACGTCACATGTTCCACCCGTCAAAGCGTGTCCATGAACATGAAACACATAGAATTGAGAGGGTGAGTGCAAGTGAGTGAGAAAGAGAGAGCACCTTGTTTCTCCCATGTAATCAGTGGCTCTGCAAACACACAAAACACACACACACACACACACACACACACACACACACACACACACACGGCCGCTTGTTATCGGAAGCTTTCCCACGCTGCTGTGGTACAAAGCTCCACACCAGGATGAGAGGATGAGGCGAGGGAGGAATGCTCGGAAGTACAGAGGGATGGAGGGTCAGCCTACAGCAGCTTAGACTCACTGCGGGGATAAACACATCCCTCAGCGGGGGTTTGTATTTAGGCTAGCAAGATCAGAGTTCAAAACAGACGGACTACCAGGCAGGCAGAGCGATAAACAGCCATCCTAACAGCATACAACAACCAGAGCACACATATTGCACACTTTAGCCGAGAAGATTGCACATTCCTCCTCCACACCTCTCCTCCCACGTCACTCTAACATCAAGTCCTCTATTCTAGAATATCTCCCTCTTTCTCTGCTGCCTCCATCTCCCCTCGCCTGCCACGCAGCCCCGGGCTATTACGTAAGAGGGCCATTTGCATAACAGGCTGTTTTCTCTGAATCGGCATGGGCACACGAGACACACTGGATAATATGCTAACAACTCGGGCTGTTGGTAAACAACAACCTCCATCAAAACACTTCACGTTCACACTATATATATATATACACAACGCAGGTCTAGTCGGTGACAGAGATGCAGTGTGTCTGGATGTCTTGATGCCAGGTGGCACCGGGCCAGAGGGGCTGAAACAGCTGCCATTTACAGAGCGCACGGATACGGCTGCGGCTAGATAGACTTCATTCAGAGGGAGGCTGACCTGCCTGCTGTGTGGAACCTATACAATAATAGGTCTTGCACTGCGAGATGACTGTTCAAATCAAGCAGCCTAACAGTATCCCCTTCAGAGTTAGGCACGGAGAGAGAAAGAGACTGATGTGAGGGTGTGTGGAAACCGATCCGAAATGCGCGCGGCTGCTAACGGCATGGTTTTTGTCATTGCGTAGGCCATTCCAGACTTGAACTATAGAAACGTGGCACTCATTTGCAAGGTAATAAGCTCACACAGACACACTCATAATGAATGTGCCACCCTTAGGAGAATAAAGGGGAACAGAGAAGCCCTTAAATGTCAATAATTGCTGCAGTGCGAGCTGTCAGATACATCAGATACCCTAAGATAACTCATTACGTATCAATTCATTAAGTCAAGAGTGGCCTTAATCATGGCTGGTTGTTAAGGACTGCTCTCACTCACTCTCATATGCACACACACTCACACACTTCAAAGAGAGAACAACAAATTATCAAGGGAATCAAGTGATCTCTCCTTTGGGATTTACTCTTGTGGAAAGCTGGTTTAAGTCAAGGCTTTCATGTTAATAAATCTGCTATCAAATGCCTTAAATACACATTGATGTCATTTGAGTGGGATAAAGTGGACTTTATATCACAAACTGGGGCTCAGCGCAGCATAAGTGGCCCTGCTGTTGGACTGACAGTTTGTCCCCGAGTAAATCCATCACCCTCCTGCCACTGACAGTCCAGCAACTCAATACGAAGTGGTCCCTCTTTAATTTCTTACAAAGATATTGTTTTCCTTGGATGCCTCAACACGTGAATGCAATCCAGTACTCAACACTGTATTGTGTTTAAAGTGAAGTGAACAAATATCACAAAACATGCCACTGGGTTGTACTCGGGCATCTTTCTATAACATTTCTTAAATATGGAACAATACTGGAACAAAAATGAACCCTCTGCATTGCATCATCAAAATAGCGTGATATAAAAAGAGAGTTTTCTAAAGATAGTTGAATTAAAAAATCAGTCTTGTATTCACTGATCAAAACCATCAAGCCATTGAAGCCCCAGAATGTTCTTGCTGTGTTGGCCCACATCCTCTACTCTGTTGATACTTTATATGTTTAAGACAGGCGGAGAATAGAAACTATAAGCATATATAATATTGTATACACGGCTGTTTTGTTTTTTATTGCCATTGTATGATATTTCAGTGCAATGTATGTATTGTAGTTCCACTTTAATTAATATGCTGATATCTCACTGAACCACTTATGGCAGACATGGCAACCATATGACCTTGACCCCTATGTCACCTTAACCTAATGTTTACATACCTGTCTTCTGTAAACAACACTGTTTATCTTGATTTGATCACAAACAGTTATGAGATCGAAATGTTATTGACATTTACATCAGCCATTGTCAAGTTGATTTCCTTGCTAATGGATACTGTAAGCACAGTAATAATCACTGGTACATTGTTGTGCATGTTGGCTATATGAAGCATAATGTGAGAGAAGCTTGACCTTTACATCAGCTCGCACACAGGAACATCTACTTCTCAGAAAGTAATGGGAAAGCCTGTCATCCTAATCATGCACCTGTTCATTGACAATAGCCTTCCCTGAAACCTGAGATGACTGTGCGCACTATGTCCACAGACACCACGCCTGCACAGATAAAACGGAGGGCAAATTCATAAAAGAAAACTAAAGAGATTAGAGTCAAAATGCTGTGTGTGCATATAAAGCTGCCGTTATCAGCAGCAGCATCAGACTGTTCGGTGCGTACTCATCCAAGTGCTGCATGTCAAAAACAACCGCGGGGTTGGTTACTTCATGTAAAGGTGTGTCTTCCTAGCGGGCTCATTTTTTCTTTCATTGGCACTCACGCACATCGCAGACTCAGGAGTCGCACCACTCTGTTTGGCTTCACAGCCACTGCTCGGGTCGTGCCCTGAGCACACAATTATGAAAATAGTATCCTCCTCATTCCAGAACATTAAGGGATCCAGAAGGATGTTAGAGGACCAGCTCTCTCGCTCTCCTCGAGCTGTACCATGAGACCTATGCATGAGACGCACGTTTGCACATGCACGTACATTCAACTCACGTACACACCCGCGCACGCACAAACACACATGCTGGAGAATGAGAAACCCGGTGAGGGAGAGAGGGGGGTCCGCATGTTTCTGCCAGCACCCGCATGTGGTGTGACTGTGACCGCGCGTGCTGTTGTCCCTCCATCCTGCTCTGCTGTTGCCCTGTAACATGCACGAGTACACACACACAGTATGCACAAAACACCCGCATGTACGCACCACTTGTCCCAGACTCACCTTTCAGAAGAATCCCATAAATAGTGTAGAGGGTGAAAATCAAATGACTCTTTTGATTCATCCTGGCTTCTCTGTTTCTTCCTCTTGCCTTCCGGGCTAACTTCTCCTCTCTGTCTCTCCCCACTGGACCTCGAACCAGACCGGACTGCTCTGTCAGCTATCCAGGTGGACTTGGGAGTGCGTCTCAGGGCACAACCGACTTCACGACCGTAAAACTGTGTTACTTTTGAAAGCAGAAATGTGTTCGCTCCTAAAAAATAACAATTTCAAGGATGCACCAGCGGTTGGCTACAGGCTCAGTTTGCGGGAGAGTGAACAACAGCAGTAGTTGTCTCCGGTCACAGAGTGGATGCTGCCGATGCTGTACTACTGTCTGCTGTGGCGCACACTCCTCAGTGAAGAAAGCACGAGTGGATTGTTTGAGTCCCGCCCACACAGCTCTGATGGACATGAAACGTGAGCCAATCACAATGACTCAAAGTACATCGAAGTAGAGGACGGAGGCAGGGAGGGGGGTTAGCGTGAGATACACACTGCAAGAAAAGTCTATTTGAAGTGGTCTTTAGACTTACTGAGTATTAAAGGTCCCATGACCATGTCTACTGATCATAATTCCATTGTTGAGGTATACTAAAATATATTTATATTGTGCAATTTCCAAACTCACAGTGGTTTCTCATACAGCATGTTTTGAGCCCAGTGGCCGTCTGCGAGACAGCGAGACACAGCTAAACCCAGCACGAAGCCAGCCCGAGCACACACACACCCGCAGCATGGCTGGGAGTCTGTGTGTGTGCTCACACACTCACAGCATCTCCCTCGCCGCGTCCCGCCGTCTCAGGGAGGAGAAATCGGCTGAGCTGCAGCTGAGAAAAGATTGAGGCCCAATCCCAAACCACTCCCTCGACCCTACCCCTCCGTGATGGAGTGAACTCCGTCTGTAGCCACACTCGCAGCTCAACGAGGCTCCGTCCTGTCAGATGGAGGGAGTAAATACAGCAGCAAGCTTTGGGACGGCCTCCCCTCTCTCCGGCAGAAACAGGAAATGCCGTAACTGTATGTAACAACGGTTTCAAATCAGCATCTCTTAGACAAAAAGTTTAATTTAATAACTCAAATAAAACTCCAAACATCTTTCATTGAGTTTCAAAGCTCTTTTAGTTTTAAACCTGATGTTTATAAGCTTCTTAGTTTTTGCAACGGTCTGTAAATATACACAACTTTATAATAAAATGCACACATTTACCTTTTTCTAGACTAAACACAGGTATGATCCTAAGTTAAAAACATATGAGGTTATCATGAGGTTGTTAACATCGCAATTTATCAGTGGATGTTTGCTGGAACTTTGTTGTTTGCTGTAAACAGCGTGTTTCCTGACGGACACACAGCGTGACTCCGGTCAGGTAGAGACCGGTCTCAAGTCAGCACTGCTGCAGACTCGCTGTTTGAGGGCTTGATAGCCCACTCCCCCTCCGTTGCTTTGGAACAGCCCTCAATATGGCGGACCCTCCGCGTGAACGCGCAAACGGAGGGGTAGGGTGTAGGGGGCGGTTTGGGAATGGGCCTGAGTGTGTGTGTGTGTGTGGTGTGTGTGTGTGTGTGTGTGTGTGTGTGTGTGTGTGTGTGTGTGTGTGTGTGTGTGTGTGTGTGTGTGTGTGTGTGTGTGTGTGTGTGTGTGTGTGTGTGTGTGTGTGTGTGTGTGTGTGTGTGAGGGAGGGAGGGAGTCAGCGGATTGGTCCATTTGGACCAATCCACGGACTTAACGTAACGGCTCCGCGGATTGGTCCATTTGGGTATGGGCACGTCACTGTACCCAGGAAGAAAACAATGGAAAAAGAGAAATCTCCAACGAGGCGTTCTGGGGCAGCAGACAGGTATTTTCTGTGTTAGAGTTTTACTCACTACAGGGTGTACTTTGAGGGTTTGTGACTCTGCAGACCGTTTACATGCATAAAAACCTTCATAACACACAAGGGGACGGGTAATAACCTGAAAAGCATGACATGGAACCTTTAAAATATTAGGAAAAGCCTGCACAAAAAAGGCCCAATAGTTAGTATACATAAATAAGGGCCTGTCCGATATAATAGCACATATTTGGAAAATTCAAATAGTGAACTGTTTTAGAAGACTTTGGATTATTTATTGATCACGTTTTATATCTGCACTTGTTCATACATAGCCATTTTCATCCCTATAAAAAGAGTTCTGTTTTATCATAACTAAGGTATCATATCTTAGTTTCTCCGCAGCAGAAAAACGTGTTCCATTAGTAGAACATAAACAAAAAAAGACATCTCTTCAGAAAGGCAGTTTTATAAAGACACCTACATATAAATAAAAATAAAACATGTCAAGAGGTGGGCAGCAAAAAAAAGGTTTTACAATTATCTAAAGCCATCTAAAGGAATTACAATTATTATAAATAACAACTCTGCAGCAATAGATGTGCAATGTGTAGGTTATAAAAACCTGCTGTTAACCAGAGCACCATTTGGAAAACACTTAAAGGTGGGGTATAGGTCATTTTGGAGAAACCAGCTCGAGTGCGCCTCCAACACACACGAACGCGCACATGACCAATGAGGGCACGAGATAAGTTTGTGCACAGATGGAAAGCTGACAGGCAGGTAGGTCATCCAGTTATTTTAGCCGGGCCGGCTCAAATGATTGGTCGTGCTTTTTACAGTACTACGGCTTCCACAGATGACATTTTGTTATGGATCTTTTGTCAAAGCACTTAAGATATTCATTGCTATCGGGATGTTAAGAGCATTCCATGGAATATAACAAAAATCTCGAGCCGGTTTTTCAAACTTAGCTACCCCACCTTTAAGATATTTGAATTTGGTTTTGTAAAAATATGTATGTAAAGCATCACTTACAGTATCTCAAATGTCTCAGGAAGGCTATATTATGGTCAGCCACAACCGGATACAACCTGACCCATTCGAGACAACAAGGGTCATTTTTTGCAGTGTACAAGTAGAATGGGCTCAGAATTCAAAACAGAGAAAGAGCATGCAAACGTGCTTCTGGGTGTGTGAGCTGTCCTTCCACATGAACTGAGTAACTTATACATTGCATTGCTTTCTGCTCTGTTGATAGTGATGATCCAGGTTAGCGGACTGTGAAGTATTAATGTTGACAACTGCCTGAGCATTGAAGATTGTTTTGCTGAGGACAATCAGAGGGGTGGAGAGGTGAGGTGGGATGTGATGGCATCAGGCGGTGTATAGGTGTAGGGGACATGGGGGTGGAAGTGGTCTACAGCCCTTTGGAATAAGCTGCTGGGACTGAAATATAGAGAGAAAGAGCAGGTTTCACAGTACAAAGGGGATACAAGTAAGTGTAAGCAGAAAATTGTACAGTCCAAGGAAGGAACAGAATATGGATATTTACATATATGAAAATGCCTTTTTTGTAGCACCAGCAAAAGAAAGAAATGTTTATCACAAAATCGCTCGACCATAGAAATAATTTGCTCCTGTTGAGTAGGATAGTTTGAGGCCTTCCGGTTGTGAGATCAGAGAGAAGGGGCTACAAACTGCTTTGTGATGTTACATGAACATAAGAAGAAGAAGACTTTAATGAGCATGCATGAGACTATAATCGGATAACATACAGTAGAAGAGCCCGGGAATATGCTTTGAACTATGTAATTACTGTACGTATATAAATGTCAAGCATCATTAGACTAATCTCAGGAAGGACATCAGACACTCTGCAATCAAAAGCTTTATTTATTAATAAGGTGTTTGTAAAAAATGGTTGCAAAGTGTGTGATTGAAAAGCTGACTTTGTTATAAATATATACGTGTTATGTAATTAAATGTATTTGACATTTATCACTTGTCAAATCTTTCATCTCATATTTCTGGGGCAAAGGCACGGGGTCTCAGATTGCATCTTTAGCTTGATTATCAGATGGCTTCAAAAAATGCAGTCTATGCATTATTTATACAAATTAACATTGCTTATTTAAAGTTGCCTACCTATGCTAATAAGAGCCCAACGTCAATTCAATCACAGAAGTAAAGCTGCTTAGCAGGATGTCCCTCATCAGACAACACAGTGAAAATATATACAGCAAGTCACTTTTTTAAGGACAGAGTGCAAAAGAGTTTGACTCACGTTGACTTAGAAACGATGACACGGTCCAGTATAAAACACAAATTCAAAATCAGTTATTTTAATCAGCATTTCTCATAACCTGCCTTTACTCTCAGCAGTCAGTCATTTCCTGTTTCTTCAGCATGATACTTTCAGAAAAACACAACAGTTTTTCCCTCTGATATACTCTAAATCAGGCACACATGCTCGTATAAGCACACACACACACACACACACACACACACACACACACACACACACACACACACACACAACCCCTTGTTATGTTGACCCTTGTTTTCCGTTAAAAAGATACAAATCTGTTTGCCGACAATGTTCTATAAATAAACTTGACTTGGCTTGGCCCGCTGATCTCATTTTGGGTCGGTCCACTTTAAGAGGGGGTGAAGCACACCTTGTAATGGCTCATTTCACACTCTCAAAATTGCTGTGTGCCATCACTAGAGGCATAGAGAGGAACCACTGGATCCTCTCAGAAAAACAAAAACAAAAAAGTGTTTGGATTCAGGAGAGAGGCCAGTCAGTGAACTGATAGAAACAGCACATTCAAGTTTCCGCCTCACCTGATTGTCCCGGCGTTCCAGATGGCAGATAGACCAGTCTCTCTCATTCTGTCACACACACACACATGCACACAGCCACTAATGCACACCCTCCTCTCAGAGTTTCAAGTAACCACCACCTGCTCCTGGCTGAGGCCATTGTTCACTCGTCCACCTAATATAGGCTGACACACGTTGCCAAGCTGAGGGCCGAGCACTCTGGCTTGGATAAAACAAGGCGGGGCACGACATAAATCACCTCAGCTTTTATATTGAAATGTTCTTTCATCGATGTTTGTGTGTGTGTGATCAATTGAATGACCTACTTTGTCAATTCTGTACAAAGGGTTTCACAATGGCAAATTTGAAAAAGAGAAATAAATAAAAATTAGATAAAAGATTTGTTTTAAATCAAAGAACGGATATGAAGGCCTGTCATGAATAGTTCAAACCAAATGAGTATTTCATATTTACCACATGATGTTATTTATCTCTGTTGAGTATTGTCCAGTGTATCTGTTTATAAAACTAATTTAATTTTCAAATAAAATAATGGACCAAGAGTCTCTTTAAATAAAGCTGATGATGATGATGATGATGATGATGATGATGATGATGATGATGATGATGATGATGATGATGATGATGATGATGATGATGATGATGATGAATATTGAGATGGAACTGACTGGTAAGAAAAAGCAGATTTTCAGTATTACACATTATTCCTCCTTCACACTTTTCTTGGACTCATGACATAATTATGTGAATAACATACAGTTTGGAAGTTTGTGGTGTGACATCTGGAAGCGTGGGGGTGTCCTTGCCAGGATTGTTGAGGGTTTGGAGCGCTCTCTTTTCTGCAGCACTCTCCTGCCATCCATTTATTAAGCAAAAGGCATTGCCTGATTGATGAGCTAACAATGATGTGGAACAGCTTACAAACACGAAATCACTAACTAATATAAATCACAGCTACGTAAAGGCTGCTGAATATAATATAACATTATGTGTTGTAATATTGCTTTCATCCAAGTTTAACCAAACGTTTGCAGCTTGAAAAACAATATCAACACACATACTGTCAGTAAAGCCCAAATTAGCAACTTAGACAGATAAGGGAAAATGACATTGACAAGTGACGGACTGTGGAGAAGGAAATAGCATGTAGCTAATATAACGCATCAGTAACTGAAAAGGCTTCACAGCCCAGTAGCTACTATCCAGAAGGGATGTATAACTTCAGTGTGACACAGGCGGCTTATTTTTCAGACACCTGGGTGTTTTTCTCCCACTGTGTCTGCAGAATAAATGACCTTTCCTTCAGATTTTGGCAACCATGAAGTGCCACAGAGACCAGAGCCATTGCAGGCTGCCACACCACAAGGGGAGACTGTCCGCCAAATACAGCCAGATCCAAAGCTCAGCAGCAGTGTTGAGATTAGAGTGGCACACCAATTGTTTCAGTACCACTCACTCGGAAAGTGTTCCTCGACCAAACTCTGAATACAAAGGCGGCAGGGACTGCCCTCTTGTTAATGAGAATGGCAGCATTCCACTTACATTCAGAGGTTTAAAAGGCTGTAGACGCACGTTCTGAATAACATTCACTGTTACACTTGGGTCTCTTAAAAATGTTTCTACAATACAATGTTTTTGTGAGTGACACTCTTTGATTTGCAGTATATGCCAGATAGAAAGTAAAGTAAGGGTTGGTTGTGTTGTTTGGTAACTTAGGTCAAGTTCATATCCGGGCATATTCAGGAACAGAACATTAACTGTGAGGGGCTCCAAGGCAGTGTTCGGTTTGGCAGCAGTCTTCAAAAGACCAAACTGATGGCTTTCTATTTTTTGTAGCCCATTAACCGGGAATTGTGAAAACTTAACCTTATGTTGTCCACGGTATTGACTCAGTGTGTGCTCCTTTCTGACTGTTAACAAAACAAGGCCATACATTTTAGCTCACAGAATCATACTCATGAATACAGTACAGCGCTAAAGACTCAAATACCCTGATAAATACACAGCCATACGCTCTTTGTATAACTCATACACTACTACTATATATAAAAAACCCCACTGCTTATAAAATGTTATAGTACTGTACTGTATATACCAGAAACCAATAGAAAATGGAAGTGGGTGTGAATAATTGAAGTAAGTCAAACAAGGTTGAGAGAGAAAATTAAACATAATACTAAGCTAAAGCATATAGAAACACTATTATAGATGCATGAGTTATGTCACGTAATGTTCTCATACATACAGATCTTTGAACTATGGCATATGCACATCAGAGTTGTTCTCATCTTATGAAAGGCAATGCAAATAGGATCTTGAAATAACCCTTTAGGGCTTTTATCTTTTTGGAACTGATGGCTCAGATTTGATAATGCGAAGACATATGTTAAGAATCATGTGTGAGGTCTTTTTATATAATGATTTACAGAAAGATATTTTATATTGGCCCTGTAGTTAAAAATACATTAATGATCAAAGCATGTCATGTGACCTGCAATTTCTACTCTTGCTTCTACACCAAAATCACCACGCATCCATTAAAGGTTTTTATTGGAAAATTGATCAGAGACAATCATCACCTGAGAATTTAAAAATGCCTTTTTCTTAGATTAAAATCGGATGTATTATTTCACACTATCCTCTCTCACATCCATTATTACAATATGTCACAAACACTTTCATTGTCTCACTTTCTCACCACTGTTTCTACGTTACACGTTACTTGCTAGACGCTTTTATCCATCTCGTTCTCCCCCATATTCACCCATAATGTTTTCTCATTTATTTTTATTCTCATACACACATAATTATACTCTCTAATAAAACAAGGTGTTTTCTGTCTGCATTACAAGGGAAACCCCTCTGAAACTAATTGAAAATATAATATAATATTACATATTAGGTCCTTTGATGCTCATGTTCTTGTCAAATCTGAATAATGACCATGTCTCTTTGATATCACACACAAGTAAAACCTGTGTGAAAGCCAGCATGACTGTGTGTGTGAGTGTTTGTGCTGGTATCAATTTGATTAGTACATTTTGAACCTTGAAAGGTCAGAATCCTTCCTGTATGTTTTGTTGCCTGTAAAATGTCGCATTATGTCTTGCTGGTGGTTAAACACAGCTTGTTATTTCGGAGACAACAACTTTACCAGCACCAGCCTTTTTCTCTTGTTTTTCACACCAACATTTGCATATTCAAACGGGATTGCAGACAGGTGTGACAGAGGCAGTTTGAAGGATGATTGCCAACTTTTTACAAGCAGACACATGCAAACATAACGTCCCTGATTCATCTAACACGGGAAGATAGAGGTTCAGTTTGTTTACACAGAATCAGCAATAAAGGGCAACGTCTGACGTGTCCATTAGAAAACACAGGATTCCAGTTTGGCCTGTGTTCTTGTTTCTGTGTCTGCCACTGTCGGTCTCTCTGTGTGTTATGTTCCCATCCGCCTTTATGTCTGTCTATGTGCTTGGACACAATACATCATTTGATTCAGCCAGATCCAGTACTGGTCCAGAGGGAAGGAGCCAGATCTGAATACACCAACTGTTCCCTGGCAGTCAGAGATAAAGTATTAGCCAGTCCATTTAAGTTGCATTTCCGTGTTTGATTGCCATATTTAGCTAAGCAGTGACAAGGATGCCAAATCAGTGGAAGTCAAAGCTAAGATCAAATGTTAATAAATACTAATTTATCGACCGTAAATAAAGGATATGTGAACTTTGATATATGTATATAGTTTCAACAGCCAAAAGGCAGAAACCACACACCCTTGATGTAACATAAAGAGGCGAAACATTCATTTTCAGAGAACACAAATAAGTTGTTGATGTAAGATTATGAATAGTAATAATATTTATATTTAATGAAATAATACTTAAGACTCTTTGGTGCATTATATTCTGTGAACGGAGAGAAGCAATTTACTGAGTAGTCTCAGTCAAATATAATATAATATGAAGCGCATAATGGATGACTAATTAAGCCCTTGAAGGACATTGCTTACATTTGTAATTTACTTTTTAGTTTGAGCATACATTTGTGTAATATAAATCAAAGACTGTAAAGCTACTTGATAATTATAGTTATGAAAATGGTAATGTTTGTAACATTGTAAAGGCCAATGTTTTTACAAAAAAGACCACTCTGACACACACACACACACACACACACACACACACACACACACACACACACACACACACACACACACACACACACACACACACACACACACACACACAAACACACACACACACACACACACACACACACACACACACACACACACACACACACACACACACACACACACACACACACACACACACACACACACACACACACACACACATACCATGTATACATCACTTCGGGGGACATTACATTGACTTACATGCATTTCCTAGAGACTTATCCTAACCTTAACCTTAACCAACACATGCCTAACACTAACCCTAAACCTAACCAAGTCTTCACCCTAAAATGAAAGATTCCCTTCATGGGGACCTCCAATTTGTCCCCATAAGGGAGGCGAGTCCCCACACGTGACTGTGTAAACAGATGTAGGTCCCCACAAGTATAGTAATGCTAGGCCACACACACGCAAACACACTCACACTCTCACAGTAAAACGCTCCATGATGGGGCATTTATTTGTAATATGAGTGTGACTGTCCACAGCTGAGGTATCTAGTCAAGCCAGAGACCTCTCACTCATGCAGAACCACACAATTGCCATGTGCATGCAAACATGCACACAAGTACTATACACACATGAGCATACACCGGTAACCAAGTGTAGGCTGAAACCCAACAGACCAGCACTTGCTCAGATTTTTGGATGATTCAGTGGAGAAGTGGGCCTCACATGAAAACACACACGCATGCACACTCTCACTCACTCACTAGCTCTAGCCTCTAGGTAAGGGAAGGCTCACGAAATTGAGTTCACGGTGGTCGCTTAGCAATGTTGAGCAGAGGGTGTGCTATCAGGCCAAATTGTTCCGGTTCCTCTTGGCTCCCCTCAATTCCGTTTGAGTGTTCAGAGGTGGAACGATGGCACGGTGATCTGGCGGCACTGACATTTAGAAAGGAGGAAGGGGAAAATAAAAGGCCCAAAGTGAGAATTGATCAGCTCCTTGCAAAAAAAGAAGCTGTAACAGATAGAGGTACAAATATATAGCAGATCTTTTCTCTTTAAAGACAATGAATTGGAATTAGTTTTATTGACATGTACACAACTTTTCTGGACAATCTAAACTATATTTTGGCAGCGCTTTTTATCGACAACCTTATTTATTAAGCGTTTACTTTAAAAATCAACAACAGTTCAAAGGAGGAACAGTCAACATTTCATAAAAGAACACACATTGGGCCTCAGCAACATTCTCCTACATTTCTCTTACATTTTCTGTAATCAAAATAAATACAGGTCAACTCTAGATGCACCAAACGTTCATAGCCATCCAAACCAGCTCTTACCCAGATGTGACGAATAATGAATACCACTTCATCCTAAATTGTTAAAATCCCTCTAAACACATTAAAAGAGCTTGGCAGACTCATGCCAAATGGAGAGATGCTACAAAGAAAATATATGGAAGAAAAAAATAATGTCCGCATTTGTAAAATGAGTTACTGTTAAATAAACGTAAACAAATTCAACATGATATTTTCCCGAGCATCATTACTGGTCTCACAGAAAAGCATCTAATGTAAGCCATTCCCAAGCTGAACGCGCACTACCATCCTCCGGGAATTGTACAGTTTTAATTGGGGTAAATGGACCAATACTTTTTTGCAAGCCAACATATTAAATAATCCAATCATTTTAATTACTCCAAACATAAAACATTATTAATGTGATTATTTTATCATTTTTTTAAGTTCCTCAAATTAAAAAAACGTGTTGATTGTTTTGTTGCTCTTCTTCCTGGTAAGAGTGCTCTCGACCACTGGTTAATAATACCACCAACATAATAATAAGAGATCCTGATATACAAATAGCAGTATATGTGTTCGTATATTGCTTCTTGCACCAGGCACATTGCACTGACTGTGTCTACAGTCTAAAACTTTTAAGTGGAAGCTAAATGGATGCACACTTGCTCACACAGTTTAAAAGCCCAAGGGTTTATGTGACTAATTATCAAATACCATTTTCCACACCTCACTCTCAGCACTTTTCTACTATTTTCTTGTTTTAATTCATTTGATCTTACGGCTACGGAGGTAAGTGTAGGAAAATGGGTAATTTGGCAGCTCATCTATTCCTACTTTATCTCATAGCAAAGGACAAATATCACAGGAACAGTGTGAATCTGCAGCTTGTGGGGGCAAAAGCTGGGAGCACAATCTGCTAAATTCTTGTACAGTCTTTTCCAAATTACCGCTCACTCCTGAATGTCACCTTCAAACACGCTGCCAAAAGGAGGTTCGATGTGAAGAGACATTTAATTTGGAGCTGATACTGTGTAAGCATGCATGTTTATATTGCTGCTGGAGGCTGCGAGAAAACCTGGTTATTACCGATCCAGATGCTCCAACTGTACCTGCTTTACTGCATCCCTGACGGAGAGTACATGTCTCTGCAGCCATTGCATATTACAAACAAACCCTTATTACTATAACCATTCATTTTTACTAAGACCAATGTCCATAAGTCCATATGTCACATCTAAAAAATGTTCAGAGTTTTAGGCATTCGTTGTATTATTATCAAAGAGATTATTCTGTTCTTTCCCTTTGTTTGCATTTTTAAAAAGAATAAATGGGCAATCCTT
This sequence comes from Pseudochaenichthys georgianus, assembly GCF_902827115.2. Taxonomy (NCBI): domain Eukaryota; kingdom Metazoa; phylum Chordata; class Actinopteri; order Perciformes; family Channichthyidae; genus Pseudochaenichthys; species Pseudochaenichthys georgianus. Next base: position 20,234,636 of record NC_047516.1, read on the forward strand.
CCAACATTGACTGTTGTTTCCGACTGTGGTTAATATCCCTAAGAAAAAATCTATCTTTATAGACTGACTTTATCTTCCTTTACCAGCCCTTTCTGCAGCCTTAGACCTGCAGGTAGTGACTACACTTAGAGATGAATTTGTGTTTTTCTCTCCATCCACAATAACACCGTACACTTTTTTGACCACAGTCATTTGACTTTTGTAACATTCTTTTGGATGGACTCTGAAATATGCACTCTGTTATTTGAGTTTTCATTGGAAACATAAAAGCTTTTGAAATATGCTGATGCATTTACCAACCTTTCACAAACATTGCCACCGCCCTCGTAACTTTCTGTTGCCCTTGTCTATCTCCTGAATCACTTACACCGAGTAACCTTCCTTCACTTATTGGTCAAAAGGTGTGAGTGATGCATTTCAGATTGCAATACATGAAAACATGTGGCCACTTTATACTTAGCACTGGTTATGTCAGCAGCAACATTTCAAAGAGAAACACATGCAGGTGAGGGCAGGTCGAGTGTGTTTGAATAGCTTGCAATGACACTGCTGGCCCATGAAGAGAAGTGAAAGGCAACAGTAATCAATAGAAGCAATGGTAGCAATTTTTGAATACAACACTCTGTTATGTGTTTGTGTGTACAGTAGGTGTGCCAGGGAAACACATCCACAATATTCTTGTACAGTATCTTTGCCACATAAGGATATATTTGACATTGGGAGTGTGAGCAAAGGCTTGTGGACTGACCCTGTGTCTTCTTCTTAAGCAGACAGAGACAGTCTATTCAGTATTGAGGGAATAGAGGAGCAACAAACATGACTTTTCTGCCTGCAGAATATTGCAAAACTCATCTTCCATAGATGAGTTATGCTTTAAACTCTATAGGTTAACTATGGAGAAGGGAGAATCTCTCAGTACAATGTTTGTATTCATTCAGATGCCTAGTGGTGTGCGACCTGTGTGCGTGCTTACACTGTTGGTACCGAAATGCACTGTTATTTGTTCATTCCTTTTAAAATCTATTTGGAAGTTTATTTTGAAAAGACTGTATATGAATGTATCACATGTAAATTCACAAAGCTAGCTGTACAGTTGTTGTTCAGTGCACACAAAACAAGGAATCATTTTTTCAAAAGGGATCAACTGAACTGCTGTATGAGAACATGTTGCAGCTGCAGCATTACTAATGTTATTATGGCACAATAGCAGCTGCTTTGATGTCATCTTCCATTCAATAGCATTTTGCTGATGGTATCTCTAGTATACAATCCACTGATGATCTAGCCACTGTTTCACTAAAAGTATTCACCCATATCTGTCATTCATCAATAAGCAAACGTCAATGTCACAATTACAATAAGACAGTTATTAAATGATATAGTCAAATATATAGTTAGCTAGTAGACATATCTCTCAGTTTTAACATGTGACTTGCTTTGACTACTTAGAAATTGAAAAGTAACGTTTTTAAAGAGAGGAGAAATGTCAACAGTAACAAAGAATGCCAACAATTCAGGAAAAGTATGTTTTATAAAGTGAGCATGTGTCAGTGAGAAGGGAAACAAAGTGACACATTGTGCCCTCAAGTTAGATGTCATGTTCATAAAAAGAGAGAAACAATGTGGTTGAGCTATAGGATAGTAGTGTGGTCCTGAGAAGTTGACAGTTATTTGGAATCAACTATGGATAACCCGAGGCGGTCAGGGGAGTCGAGTGCTGGAGCCGTGAGATCTAGCACAAATGTTGGTATGAACATGAACACTGGAAAACAAGCATACAAAAAAAAACACATTGCAGATGACTTGAAATAATGATCCACCTAAACAAAAGCATAACTAATTCACACTTGGAGCAAAATGCTAATTATGCATGAAAAAGCATTTTAAGGTCACGAGAAAGCCAAATCAAAAAGCAAAACTTTACGAGAACATCACTAATGGGAAATTATAAGTCCTATGGTATATCTGATTCATTGATACTAAGTAAAAAAACTAAATCAAAGTCTTCATGTCTATTTATATCTGGCCTTTCATCCCATTTTATTTTGGCTTCAAGAAATGTGCCATCATCAGTTGGAAAGTGATCAAATGTTGCAACACAATTTAGTTCATTCACCTTTCAGTCAACCCCTAGTTTAGCTGCATAGGCTTAGACTGTCGGGGGACACCTTACTCCTTCCTTCTGTCTGTCTGTACCTGTGTACTCATGTTCCGAATAACCCAGCTTCCCCCAAATTTATTTTTGGTGTCTATCTACGCCGGGATCCTGAGTCGTGGCTGATCCTGTTGCTGTGATCCTGAGTCCTGGATCCTGAGTCCTGGATCCTGAGTCCTGGATTTCGAGTCGTGGCTAAACCTGTCTCTGTAGTCCTGCCTGACTCTCATCATACTACGTCCCTGATGGCTCCCACAGGATTGTTGACATCCTTGTGGATTCATCTTCTTATAGACACATGCATTTCCAAACATTTGGACTACCTATGTTGTATCTGTAAACTTAAACTTAAATGTATTATCTTTTCGATTTACACACAGCATCTACAGTATTGAACGTGTGTCCGTCCTGGGAGAGGGATCCCTCCTCTGTTGCTCTCCCTGAGGTTTCTCCCATGTTCCCCTTTAAACTATGGGTTTTCTCTGGAAGTGTTTCCTCGTATGATGTGAGGGTCTAAGGACAGAGGGTGTCGTATTGTCATACTGATATTCTGTACAAACTGTGAAGACCACTGAGACAAATGTAACATTTGTGATATTGGGCTATATAACTAAACATTGATTGAACCATGATTTGGACCATGACAGGACAGACGTTTTCTTTGTGTTGTGTTTCTTTACCAACCAGTTTGGTTGGTAATGCTAACTTAGCTGCATGCCACTAGTTTAATGTAACCTTTCTTCTGCTTGCTAATTCATTAAAACGACTCATGGCTATAGATTTGGATTTTAGCAGAACCAAATTCATGTGTGAACTAAAGCCAGCTGCTCTACAGCAATCTGGCTGAAGGCTGTTGAAGTCACCATCTCTATGCCAAAGTGATTCAGAAGCCTTTTCTTAGTACAGTAAGTGCTGACCTGTCACTTAAAGATGCTGGTGTGTTTGTGTGGGTGCCAGGCCCGGACTGGCCATCGGGAGGACCGGGAGGTTTCCCGATGGCCTGGCCTGTTAAGTGAACTGCTGGCCTGAGGATTTTTTTTTTATGTATGTATTGTGAACGGAATGCTGCGCAAATGTGGGTCTGACTCTGCCTCACAGAGGGTGACTGGCTGTCTACATGATGTGGCCTGCCCACATGGCCACTTTCATACAGATCATACTAATGCCCTCGATTGGTCTCTGTGTGTCATTCAAGCTCGGGAGTGTGTGTATGTGTGGCGCGAGCGAGTGAGATAAAGCGCGCGCACCGGTTACGTGTATTGTTGTTGTTAGCATCTGGTGCTAGCTAGCTGCGCTAACGGATTTAAGGAGCTTTTTCAACAACAAGGTGGAGGAGAGTCCTCTCCTGTCAGACTGAGAGACTGATAACTACAGCTCAGGTGAGGTAAAGGACTCTCTGAGTGTTTAGATAGTTAACTTAGTCTAAGTTATCTCAGTGGGTCTCAAACAGTTTGATCACCATTAATGTAACACATATTTCCATTTGAGGGGGGAGTGATTAGTAAAATATGCATGAATAATACAAAAAAAAAGGTTAACTAGGTGAAAAAAGGTAAGATAAACTATTAAAACTTGTTGAGAGCTAAAACTAGTCTTTCCCGCTGCCTCAAAGAGGAGCAGGGGCAGAGGAGGGAGACAGGTGAGGCTGGTTCAGGAGCACAGACACACTCACAACTATAAATTAACCAAAAACAAATAAACAAGTTTCAAAAAAATTTCATATTGGATATAGTATTGGTTATGGCCATGTGTTTATGATTTTTTTAAATGTATACAGTTATGTTTCATATGGGTGTAGTCTCTTTATTTCCCCCTCAAAATGCACCAGATTGATGCATTTAAGTCCAACATTTAAAAAAAAATCTTACCGGGGGAGCATGCCCCTGGACCCCCCTATAGGATTTGAGGTCCACACCCACTTAAAATATGTTCACATAGGTTCCTAAATAGATTTGCGCATTTTTTTTAAATAGTAACCCATGTCCATATGTTTATTTTTGGGTAGTAGATTTAGAAGGCTATCTCTATGGGCAGCAATGCTGTAAAAGTTGACAAATAAATCCAGCAAAATGGCACAAAAAACTGATAGTGGGTGTATAATTCCCGGCCTGACTAATTGTCCCAGTCCGGCCCTGGTGGGTGCTATCACCCTATCAAAGCAAACAGGCTGTTGGACTATGCCCTGCTGTGCTCTCCAACTCACATTTCTCCAACGAAAGCAGCTCTAATAACAGTCTTTGATAACAGTGAAGTGATTACTTAGTAAAAATCCACCTTTCAAGTGTTCAGAACCAAATATTACATTTGATCAAAAGGCTGTATTTGCATGTCTCATTGTTCGCAGGGCTGGATGCATGTTTATTATATAATGTGTATTACCGTCAAGTAATCGCATAATGAATTGCTTCGTTAATTACATTCAAACATAATCCAATAGAATCATAATCCTTCTGAATGCTGCATTTTTGTCCGGATGTTCATTCAGTCTTTTCCACAACACTGAAAACCTTTATTAAATAACTGTTCAGAATGTAGGACTATGTACATTTTAGCTCATTTCAAAAATATAGCCTGAAGGCCAGTAACGTCATCAGATGTACTAGATGAAATATCGTATTTCTTAAACAGTGATGTCAAGTGAAGAATCTTTTTCATCTAGCTCCTCTGCTTCAAGGAAATCCTGCTGACTTTGAACCTTTTGCTGCGAGTGGAAAAAAAGTGACTACTTCAAACTACAGCTTTGTTGGTCGCAGCAGATTGAGAAGTGAACTGATGGAAACCTAAAGGCTATCAAAGCTAAGCGAGTTAGCCTCACTGGCTGTTAGTGTCGGTGCCATAAATGCTCATGTGAGCAAGCTAAAGTCAGCACTTTAGTGTAATTCAAGTACTTAAGGCAAGCTCAAGTCGATTCTGCAATCAATCCAACTCTGGATGGTGGGGCTAAAGAAAAGAACGGTTGTACTGAACTCTGTGTGTTCAAATCTTCCTAAGAAGTCAAAATGTATTCCACTCAGTGATGGCAGCACAAGTTAGTACAATATTATGGTAGCTATTTTTTCTTAGTGAGCTCTCATATTGCTTATATTATTATATAAATCACGCCCCCAACCCATCAGAGACTGCACTGACCTCACCACCTTCAAAAAACTCACAAAAACTCACCTCTTCAATCTGGCTTTTAATGTGTGATTGTTTTTGTATTATTTGACTTCAACTTTAACTATATATTTATTTGTTGTTCCTTCCTTTTCTTTTCCCTTCACTATATCTGTAAAGTGACTTTGAGCACCTGTAAAAGCGCTAACAAATTAAATCTATTATTATTATTATTATATTCAACAATTCAGATAAAATGTGTTCATACACAACAATGAGAAATACCTGTAAACCCACTGTACATTTTACATTTGTATTCAATTTAATATTGAATAATCCATTTATTGCACAATTATATATATAATATCCTTGATTATATTTTGTTACTGGAAATTTGTATTTCCACATGTATATTTTTTTACTTTTTAATGCTATTTATTTCTACTTCAGAAATATTTTTGGATTGTTTATTTCTAGTGTCTTAATTTCTCTTATGTACATTGCCTTGTTTTTGTATGCTGCTGCAACACAAATAATTCCCAAATTGGGATCAATAAAATACTATACTAAAAAACATCTATCTATCGACAGTATCCATCCATCTATCTATCTATCTATCTATCTATCTATCTATCTATCTATCTATCTATCTATCTATCTATCTATCTATCTATCTATCTATCTATCTATCTATCTATCTATCTATCTATCTATCTATCTATCTAAACTCACTACAGCATGTTCCGGTTTGAGTGCGATGAGACATACAGTATGAAGTAGTGTCGGCTCAAATGAAAGAGGACAGCTCATGATCAGATTTATTTCAGTTAAAGAATACTTCAGATGGATAGAAAAAGAGATAAGACAGATAATGGTACAGTATATAAATACACAGTGGGGACCGTCATAGCTGATTGAGTAAGGGGACAAGTGATCTTGCAGTTGAAGGCCTGCAGAGCCTCGAAATAGGGAAAAAATGCTTAGTCAGACTAAACTACTGTATGGGAGCTCCCTCGCCAAGCTTGACTACGGACAGGCAACACAATGTCAGCACCTTTTTTAGTAACTGTCATCACCTTAACAATATTGAACTGGGAATTGGAGCCACACCACATGGGGAAGAGTGATAAACACTTAATACAGAATGGAAAAAAAACTGCCAATTGTGCAGTAACTTGTCTTGTTACAACTTGGTAATCTACAACCCCAACCTCCACACATTTTTCAACGCATCTGGGCACATACTGTATCTCAAGATTTAACACGAACCTCGGTTTTAGAAGTGAATCATGTGCTGCCACTTATTAAAGATGTCAGTAGGCATTCAATTTGCCTATGAGATTAAACTGATTCAGGAGTTTATAGCATTTGGTAGATATCCTTTTCCTATTTTATACTTGGAACCAAAAAGGTATTGCACTCTGAGAAATCTGAGAGAATGAGGTTTACTCTCAAAATCTATTTTGGTTAGAATTCAGAATCTCAAAATGAAAATAACCTTCTCTCTTCAGCCAATGGTAGGTGTTTTTCTTTAAGTCTTGATTAAATATGTCTTTTTACATCGCATTGTGTTTCTTCTCTTAATGCCTGTGTATGATAAATTATACATAAGCGTCTTGCATTGTCTTATGGGGGGGGCGGGGTAGGTGGGTGTGGGTGAATGAGTAGCTTCAAGAGGGCCTTAGGCGAAACTCAGGTTACAATAGTGTTGGCCTTATTTAATATTTGCCAGTATGCAATTATATTAATAAGAGTGGGTTGATTTTTTAATTGTGCATATACATGCATTCTAACTTAATGATGTGTAGGTTGAGTCATTCTAGAGGGCTTTATTTTGTTATCAAAGGCTACATAGATGAATAAAGGAATCTCTGGTCTCCTCACATCCCTTCCCTCAACCTCTTTTATTCCTTTTCCTTTTAAGCTCTGGATACATGTGTTGACATGTAATGTAAATGTACAACTGAGAAAACATTACATGAATGAGAGTATGTGTTTAAACTTGAATGTGAGAAGGTGAAAGGAAAGGGCATGAAGTGTTAAACCTCCCTCTCTTTTCTCTGGTCTCTTGTGGGAAGGAAAAATGAAATTACCTCCTCTTTCAATATCGCCAATCTGACTCAGCACCATCTTATTGTTCTTTTCTCTTCATTCCTATTGCTCTCTAGTCACCTTTTAGTATTATTCTCTACCTCCCTTTCTGTCGCAGTACAGTGCATAGCCAAGGAATTCAACACAAGGTCCCATGTTTATCTCCTATTTCCTACTCCCCTTGTTGCTCCCCCCACACTCTATCTCTTATGTTTTCTCCCCACGTGTTTGGTGCTATTGATGGGCCACAGAGAAGTGATTAATTCCCAACACAGTGTGAGCGAGAGCGCACACCGAAGGAGAGCAGAACTGAAGCATTCACAGTTCCACAACCTTCTGATCCCTCAGCCAAAAGAAAAATATCCCCATGGGCCAGAGTTCTTGCAAGTGTGTGCGCGGGCGTGTGTGTGTGTGTGTGTGTGTGTGTGTGTGTGTGTGTGTGTGTGTGTGTGTGTGTGTGTGTGTGTATGTGTGTGTGTATAAAAGAGAGGGGGAAATAGAAAGGGAGCAAGGGATGGCTAACCTAAATCACAGAACAACTGACAGATAGCTCATCCCAATTGATAAGATACCTGGGATCTTTAGATGTCATAGACCCTGAAAATCCAAAAAAAGACTATCCTCATCAGAAACAAACTTTCTTATTGTCGGTGCGTTCAGCGAGAGGAGGGCAATAGGTAGCACAGTGCTTGACCTACTCCTACAATGATAAAGCTCATGCACAGCATTTGATTTGCTGGGGTTAAAACCCCTGTCAGTTCCCGGGCCAAGGTAATGTTCTTAGTATCCTGTGAAAAGAGATTTGTTTGGTTATCTGGTAGGATACTGTTACCAAAACATTTGAATACATATCCAGCTGTATAGACAATGGCAAAAGTAAGCCAATATGAAAATATAACAAAAACAAAATAGGCCTAAAGATAGAATAAACATATAGCCCAAATATAATCTGAATGCCTGGTATGCATACAAATTGTTTATGAATATACATATCTACTTCGAGACACACAGAATACATTTTTTATTTACTGTCATGCTTTCCATAGATTTGTTGAATCCAATAGTAAATACTCATTTGTAATATGATCTATTAAGTTGTACCTACACTATGTTCCCTTTTTTAATGCAATAAACACATCAATTCATGGTGAAATTCAAAAGACCGTATCATTTGATAACTTAGTGATCAGCCATGTATCTCATTTTGAATGATATTGCTAACGAAGGCTACCTTTATGCTTTTTGTGGAGTTTTCCAGACCCTGAACAAAAACCTGCCTCCAACATTATCCTAGTCTCAATAATATCTGAAGCTCTACTGTCAAATATAATTAGTACCTTTACAACTGAAAGACCACAAAAAACATTTATGGATATTCAACCATTAAGTCCAAACCAAATGGCCTCTCCGAAGCATTCAGGTTCTTTCTCATTTCCAACCATCTAATCTCTGATCATAGGAATAAACATTAAAAACAGACGTTGAATATTTAGTTACATAATGGTTTATGATATAAAACCATTCATCCTCATCTACTAGTTGATCCAAACCACTCGGTGCAGTCCAGTGTTTATCATTATGCTTTGTTTTCTGTTGGACCGAATATCAAAACATTGAAAGAGTCATTGTATGTAATCCAAACATAGACTCAAATTGTGATGCTGGCAGTGTCTCTGAACGTTGCTTTAGTGGAGAGAACTAAAGGTAATCTAGTGCCAGCAGGTACTGTAGTCTACAAACAGGGAAACAAAGAAAAAGAAAAACACCAAAACCCTTTCATCACTTTGGTGTAAAAACCTTCACTGACTCAATTCATTCCATCCTTTATGCTCACCTCGTGCAACATGGAAATTGACAGTAGTCCAATCCTAAAATAACATGAGAAGATGAAGTCACTTCACCCTAATCTTTGAGTACACTTAACAAGAAAATATATTTAGGATTGCATTTCTACTGATGTTCTGCTGGATGGATAACAGAAATCTACTCTGTTTTTCTGCTATGAGAAAATATGGACACATCTTGAACACATTTTGTCCCGCTTGTGCTGACTTCTAGTTTTTGATTGTTTTTACTTGCATTTCCCAAATATGTTCCTGGTTACGGTTTGACTCATTTGATATATTTCAACATTCAAGTTGGCCAAAGCCCAACCCATCCAGCACTAAGAGCTGTTTGTAGGCAGCACAGGCCTCTCACATTGATCCCCTGTCATCAAAAAGGTATTAACCTGGCCAGGCCAGACAATGCGGTCGTACCACATGACATTGCAGCAATGTTTGTATCTAAGGTCATTATGTGTTCAACAGCCTTGCCCCAGTGGATCTCCAGTGGCACTGCTTTTAAAAGAACTTAAACAAAAAAAAATACACATTCCTGAGCTGCATTTATGCCAAAATGCAGAGGCAACAGCTTTGAAAGGTCGGGCGTGCTGCAGGGGTGTTGTGACAGTTCATGCAGATGTTTAAACATGGTAAGCACTTGCCTGGGGCTGCCCTTGGATCATTTATATATCTTATCATAATACAATATTTATTTCAGCTACTAGTTGACTTCATATACTTTTTCTGAAATCCGCAAGGCTATTTTGACTGTCTTTTCAGTACGGTGAATCAATTGTTTTATTCTTTTTATGATGTGTTCCTGTGACATTTTAATGCTAAACATGGGGTTAAGGTGTATGATACAGATCAACTCTCAGCCCTATTCAAGGCTCAAACAATTCAATGAAAATATACATGTGATTAGGGTTATTTCAGTTGATATAAAAATTCGAATTGTTTAGATACGTTTATGTTTTAATTGTACAATAAGCAGCTTTAGAAGGCAAGGGGAAGGTTTTAAATAGCCGTTGTAAAACATAGATTTGTCTGTCCTGCCAGCCCCTCCATTAAAACTATTGTATAACCTGTGTGATATTGCACACTACCGAAGATGGATCAGCAGACTTCTACACACTTTTAAGGTTGCTAATAGAAGTAATCTTCTTGCTGGATCCTTCAACTTTACCGTCCCATCGAATTGCTTCCATTATCTTTTTAAGACAGAGGTGTCGGTGAGCATGTCGAGACCCAAATATACAATAAACCTTGGGTTTATGACGGAGGTCCAGATGATGATGGGCTTGAAGGGTTTCTCGGTGCCGACAAACTTTCTGGTCATCAGCCTCACTCAGTTTACAGGCCCTCACTGTGCTATTAACCCACATACACATTGGCACCTACAGTGCAGAGGTGGAAAAACACCAAATGTGTTTAGTGAGGACCAGCTGCTGCTTTAACACAGCAGCAGAATGGATTAGAATGTTGTGGTTGCTTTGTCGCAGTGCATACAAAAAGCTTTGGAAAAGATAGGCGCTCCACAAAATGTAACTTAAAGCTAAGGTGAAAGGACATTATCAATCAACATCAACAATCAACAATCAAATTATCAATATGGATAGATGGGAGATATTATGTCTCATGCTTTGCTGCCCTAAGGAGTTCACAAAATCATACATCCTTACTTTAGAGCTTTATCAACAAACCACAACTGGCTGCCAAACCTGTTAAACCCCGAGCCTGTTTTTCAGGTCTCAGGCTCGAAAATGACATTCCCAGAACAAATGACCATATCTTCCCTTCTAAAAGGGTTACATTAATAATCTTTTTTATCAAAGTAATGATAAACTTGTGAGTTGGATTTAGAAAAGTCAGAATCAATATAGATGTTTTTTATTTGAAAGAAAATTCAGATTGAACATGGTAAAAAACTGTAAATTATAGTGTCCGTCCAAAAAATATTTTGTACTTATAGTGAAAACTAACCTTGGATGATGGGTTAGTAGACTAAAAGCTTTAGGAATCCAAAGTACAACATATAGTAAGTTAATCGGATATCTTGTATGTGCAGCTACAATAAGTAATAAGGGTACTTTTATCTTGAGTTCTGTGCCAATGTCCGTTAGCATTTTTCACTAAGGGGTCATTTAGATGCTTCTTATGAGACTTGTGTTTTGTTTTGGTAAAAATGGTTTGTATCGTCAATTAGCTGAGATTATTCCCGTTAATCTGGTATAACACATTAATAGGTTCTTAAATATTAAGATCCCCTGAGACACAGTGTCGTGAAAAAGAAAAACAGGGTCCCCGCCGGCAGCGACCTTGGGGTTTAACAGGTTAATTATTATTGCTCAGTCTTTAGCCTTCCTTTGGAGTGTCATTATTAGTGAGGTCTGACACAGCAGGCTGCACAGGCAAATCAAGCTATGGGTCATTATGAATCAGCATGAAATTAGAGGTTGCTGTCCTTCACTTCTCTTCGGGGAAAGTGTTTAATAGCTGGAATGACTGTGATTCTAAAACTAGCATAGCAGAAACACCTGAAGTCTTGTTATGCTCATTTACCTCAAAGTGCCCAACAGTAATTGCACAAAAAAAAGTATATATATATATCACAGCATAGCTACTCCTAGCAGGTTGAATTCTGCTAATCTGACTCCTTGATGAAGGTAAACTTTGGCTTTATTTTCAACTTAATTCCATCAAGTTCATGTCAACTATTGTACATTATATTTTAGTTTAATATACACAGGAATTATATCAGGGCTTCTTTACATAGATATATGGAAAGCTGTGTATTTCAAAGGACTTGCAGTAGTCTAATAGAGCAGGGCTGCAGTGAGGCTCTGTTTTTACCGGTGTGTGTGAAAGAAAAATAAGTTTAAAATAGCTACAATTTGATAAGCTGCAGTGTGGACCACCTGTTTAACTGCCCAATGACTGACAAGGGGTCTAGCAAAACCAATCTGTATTCTCGTCCATTTCATTGCAGACACTCACAACTCTTATCAGTTGCTACAATCCCTATAACAGTATTTATAGTGAACATGCTGTCAGGAGTCAGTTCACCTACCGTTAACAGTGTTAGAGCCCGAGTAACTGTGGCTGTAGATGGTTTGGGGGCATGGGATTTTTATTCAGAGGAAGAGCCTCTACACTTTTTTTAATCATAGCATAGGCTGCCAATAGCCTATAGTGTAAATTCAAATCAAGATTTTACTTTACAGTAGTATCCAATAGTACACCAACATGTCTTATCAACTCGCTGATGACATTTAGAATCTCAGCTGTGAACGGAATTGATTTTCATAACATCACCAGAGAGCTCGGAGGAACATTTGGGATTTGCTATCACAAAATCACATAAGTATATGCATCTTTGGGTATGGAGATAATCTTTTCCCACTACTACTGCAGCCATTATCCAAAGCTAATTATATGTTTGGCTTAATGTGATTTTCTTGATGCAGGGACAGGGCAAGGTATAAAATGTTGAACTAATCCCTTTTTAAAGAAAGAAGGGGGTGGGAGAATTCAGTGATTCACTGCAGTGATGGTTTCATATTTGAATGTTTGGAAGAAACTATTCTATGTGAAAATGATGGTTATGGCAATTAAACCATTGTTTAAATAAATATAAGGATTTAGGCAACTCAAAGCCATTTAGAATCTGGAATCTACGGTCTTCAAATGAGGAATGACAAGCAAAACATCGGCTTACGGTCTATTGAGAACCATAAAAAGAAAAAAAAGAAAATAATTTGCCCAATATATATGCATTTGCTTGTGGAGTTTTGTTAAAGAAATGTTAAAAGCAAGACTAGTGCATCTCCAGAATGAAAGTTAAACAGACTACAGCACATGCTCTTTAACAAACCCTTACTTTTCACCTTGCAACATACACGGCACACTATTTCCCTCTTTTTCACAGCATTGGACATAAATCTGAAGGCGTGGAACTCCAATATGGATACAGTATCCATATGTATATACTGGGCTGGGAGGAATCTATAACTGGAAATGTGTGTCTGGGAAAGGCGGCATTTAAAGGGATCGATGCTTGCCGAGGTGAGTTGATGCAAATGGTGTGCTTAACCTGTTCCAGTTAAAATGTAATTGAAATCATTACACAACTTCATTAGTGTTCGCAACGAAATACTTCTCCTTTTATCTTTTGTCTTCGATAATCACCACAGTGAGTCCTAGAGGGCTGTATTGCTCGAGGCAGGCTGTGGGGAAATATGTCTTCCCTCTGCCTGAAATGGGTCTCATTACTTCTCTACAGCTGTGACTTCTCACCAGGAGCTGTGGGCCTTTACACGCTGTGAATCCTTACCTTTATAGCCACTCTTAATAGCAGCAAACCACAGAAAAACCCAAATGTAAAGACTTATCAATTGTGTGTTTACTTTACACTCCTCCTACTACCAGTATGCACTTACAGATGCTACTGCTACTAAACCTATGGCCACCAACACACCAACTGTTTCTAGCCTGCAGAGCCATTGCATATAGCTCCTAATGTAACCGAAATATAGTTGTACAGCTTATACGACTAAACTAGGATTGAACCTGCAACTTTGTTTTATATTTAATGCGAATTGAACCATACATATTTAAGCAATCATACATGAGAGGCCAATAATGTCGTACCAATAATGACGTTCAAGAACGGCCTCAAGTGTATGATTGTGATTCTATTACACAAACTATCATTGCAATCAACAATATCGTAAAATAATTTCATAATGTGGGCTAATTTGCTCCCAAACCTAAGCTTTCTGCTTGAGTTAATCTCCGTCAGAAAGTAGTTCCTAGAAAGTAGTTCCCATGGTAACGATAGCCGATCAATCGAACACTCCTGCTACCCCGCTTACAGTTATTGATATAATTATAGTAAATAATATATTATTAACCAATTTATTGAAAACTATTTATTGAAAACAATTCTTGAATTAGGCTATTTAAATATCTGAGTAATCACTGTGTGGGATTAGCGGAACAAATCAAATCAGGCTGTCCATGGTGCTGAAACATTTTGGGTTCAGAATGAAGGTGGATGTTCATGCTGCCATTAAAAGTGCAATTTTTGAAACAGCTCTCCATGAACTCCATGCCAGACTCTTTTGCAGGTGGTGCCATGGTGTTCACGGGTAGGACTACGTTATAGGAAGAGCTTTCCTCCAGTGGCCGTTTCATGGCGTGTCCCGGACCGGCAAAAAGCGCGTTGCTCCACATCTTTCTGTTGTCTAGAGATGGAGCCCAGTAGCTGCGAAACCATTCATCAATACTGAGGCCCCCCAACAAATCAAAATTAACTTTAAAATCTGACATTTTGTAGCTACCGATTTCCAACGAGAGACAATGTATAACAGTGTAACGGCTGTGTGTCGCTAAACGTCGCTATGGAAACCACACGATGTAGGCTCATGGAAGTAGTTTCGGTAGGCTAGTGGCGTGTGTAGGCCACTGGATACTTTGTGATTAGGCACGTTCTATTTGATCGTTGTTTGATCGTGGAATCAAACACGCCTATTGACCAATCAGAGAGCTTGCTCAAACCTATGTGTTATAGAATACACATTTTAAATGAATAAAGAAAAAAAAAAAATTCAAGACTTGTAGAGACATATGTGATAAAAGGAAATGCCCTTTGCAACCTTAATTCTATTTGTTTATGTACTGTTATATACTGTAATATATAATACTTTGAAAGCTGGAATCATGATTTTACGGGTTATAATATACCAAAAGGGGTGAACTAGGGAAGATACAGAAGGTATTTGTTTTGAACATTATATACCTCAGGAAAAGGTTGTATTAGGAAGTCCTGAGGTCTAAATCATACAGCATGCTGTTTGTAACATGGTCCGCTTTGGAGACTGGGATTTAGAAATAGAAAAAACCATCATACCCCGTGATGGGTTGAAAGAAACAAAGAAACTGGATTCAGAGAGAATAATGAGGGGGTTGAAAGGTTTGAGCAGGAGACGAAAAAAGTGCAGAGATTGGTAGAGTGTGTTGTATAAAGTGATGCCTGCTTCAGTGCCTAATGGCACAGTGAACAGAGGTGTAATTGATTACTGTTATCAGTGGACAGGCAGTTACTATAACACAGATAATGGCAGCCATAATACACTGCTCGGCAATATACTGTTAGACTGGTGGAAATAGACTGATAGAAAACGCAGGAGTAAGGGAAGAGAAAAGAGAGAAAGGAATGGGAGATAATAGTCTACAATGAGTATTGAGACAAAGGAGAGGAGACAGAGACAGAGGAGAGCGATGAAGAGCTTCTAATAATATAATGGTGTATTCATATATCAGTGTTTGTCCTTTGCAGGGAGAGGTTTGATCTTTCCCACATGCCATCAGCCCACTCTGTTATCCATATTTTGTCCCCCAGCACACTTTCATCTTGCGCAGTTTATTATCAATATCCACCTATTCCACCCTTATGACACCCATTCATCTCTCCTCACCTATTCTTACCCTCTTCGCCCCATTTCACTCGTTGGCTCTCAGCGATCACCTGCCCCCATCCCTCCTAAATCAAGTCTGCATCATCCATCACCTCTCTCTTCACTATCTTCACCCCTTCCCGTCTTTCTCATCCATTCTCCAACATGCTGCTAAGCTATTCTGTATTGGGCTGAGCAGAGGAGATCTGAACAGCACTGTCTCTGCTATGGTCACCAGGTAATGACAAAGAGCTGTGAGCAAACCAAAAACATCTGGAAGGTAAACGAAAAAAGAGAGATAGATATCTCTATCCCCCACAAAGTCACACAAATGGTCACTTGTGAACAAATAGAAGAGAGTACGCATGCAGCCACATGCACAAAGTCAGGAAACCAAGACAGAGGCACGCGCATAGAAGAGATACTGCAATATTTAATGTTCCTGTGTGACTCATGTCTCCTGAAAGCCCATGCCTCGGCTGTAAATCTTTAGACTTTTGCAGCTCTCTATTTTGTTTAGTGATCATCTGGGAGCAAACGTGCACACACACATGCACACACATGCTCACAGTGCCTCATAAACCTTTACAGTTATTATGATGGAAATAGCACAGGCAGGTGGAGTGAAGGCTGTGTCTTTATTAGGATCTATATTGTTCAGACTTGAACATGCATCCACTTTGTCGGCAGTGTTGACATAGCTAATGCATTTAATGATTGCATACCGTCAAATGTAGTTTTGCATTTGTAGGTGAACATTCTATATCTTGGACACAAATTGAAATCAAGACAACCAATGAGTGACAGTAGTTATCCAGGACACACCAGAAGTGCTGTTATGATATTGTACTTACAAACTGGTGTTTATACTGATGAAGATACTTCGAAAACCCGTGGCATATAAACACAACATTACGTAGAAGTTTGATGTGCATTGGAATACCAATGTAACACAATGGCACACCTCAAGGCAGTACTCCATGGCTTCAAGGCTTCTGTACTTTAACAAATATTGCCCAAGTTTGAAAAGTTGATTATATATATGTGTTGTGTATTCACACCAGGTCTCCAATCTAACCTTGTAAAAATAAATACAATTTGCTACACAGAGTAGAGTAAAATGCACTACTGTTCAGCAAACAACGGAGATCGCAAGTCACCACCATCCCCTTTAAGTTAAGATATTCACATACCTGTAGTTCAAAGAAACATCCCAGTTATCACAAAAGTGTGCACTTCCTTCTATATAACACAGGATGTTGTTAAGCCTTGTGGGGAAAAAAGTTTTGATGACACATACTGGCAATCCCTTGCATCAACAGCTACATTATTACGAGTTATAGCCCATCTGTGGTTTTTATGGAACTCAAGCAGTTCACAGATGATGTTGATACCCAATAATTGAAGCTCCCTCATGCTATGAATAAAGCAATAATAAACAGAATTATCCAGCCCACTTGTGGTTAGCCACCCACAGATCAAACAGTCCGTCAGCAAAAAAGTCCGTATGAAATGTAAAACACAGACATCCAATGTGGGATTTGACTCAGCAGCAGTCTATATTTAATTTAGGAAAAAGAAAAGATGCCAGTGGTGAAAATGATGCTAAGTGCTGCTGATTTTTGTTTACATATCTTGCCAAACAAAGTTAAATCAAGGCAACACATTACGTATGATCTTAAATAACTGATGAAATACCAGGATACCTGAATAAACAAACAAACAAGAGATCCATGGGCCCCACACTCGCAGCTCCACGGACGGCGCACACGTAAACAATGTAGAACATGGCACACACATGGGAGGAAGAGTCACCAGAGCCTTGGCTGGCAGCTCATCTCTTCACACACCTGGCTGCCGGCCCAGCCTGTTAGAGGCACTACCAAAGACCCGCCACAATCAAATGACTACACACAGCAAGGTAACACAATCAGTCCCCCAGTGACTTCTACACCCAGTCTTCTGGAGATTCTAGACAGAAACCACACCCGCAACTGCTGCACAGCCTGTGACAGAAGCTAAGGAGAACCCTTTTTTAGTTGCCATACAAGTTACTGCTTTAGTAAATCTACATGTACGGACTTCATTTATTACAAAGCTCTTCATCTTGTGTTTTTAGTGAAATCAGTCATAATCTTTGCTTTAGCAGGTCATAGGACACTTACTCCACTTCAACCTTTACATTTCTCAACAACACAGTGTAACACTAATAATTGCACTCGTTAAATAAAGGGCCAGTGTAACCCCCGGTTACTAAGACACTGAGAAATAACACTGAGTAACGTGTACATTTTATTTTAAGGCTTAGCACTACATACACACACAATATAAATTATTTGAAACTAAAATAGAAACAATATAGATACACAATATGCAATTTAGGACAACATGATTTAGACAATTCTTCATGAAAACATTTAAATGAATGTGATTAGTTAAATCCCCTGTCCATCTAAAGTGGTTGCTAAGCAAGGCTAAGCAAATCAAAGTTTAGACCCGCCCCCTTGTCTGCCCGTCTAGCAGGAAGTGAGATGTGCTGTGTATCCTTTTTGGACAATGACTCAGTAGCACTGTGTGGATTTTGATTGTAGTTATTTGGAATCATTTAGACATTGATTGACCGACTTTGCCACAATTTCCAAAGAGCGTTGCCTCTTATATGATTCCCTTGGTCGGGTCTTTTTGTTTGATGTGAAGGAGATTTCTGGATTCTTTGACTGGAACGCTGCCCTCATCTCTGTTGGTGTACTGTGGCGAATTTCAGTCTGGCGAGCTACCCATCGACCTATCTTAAAGGAAGAGAACTATTACAGTTACCCACAACGGTGGTAGGACAATAACTTGTGCATCTTTTTCTCTTCACAAGTTGAGAGCCAAGAACTGATTATTGATTGTTTTGATACTATGTTGAATATGTTATAACTATATGTGTATAGAAGTAATGTGATAACTTTTCTTTCATTTTATTTAAGAGTCTGAAATAAGATTTCAAATACAGAGTCCTGCTTCCCAAAATTAGAATATATAGCTTAGGTTTGATTGAAACTGATTCGTATAAATAATTCTGTGCTCTGCATTAACTTTTGGTGCTCGTGTTACACCAGTCTTTTGAAATAACATATTCCTCTATCTTCTAGAGTGCATCTAGGTATATAAATGACATGTGTGTCTTTTATACACATACATTTTGCCCCTTGGGACTTGGCTTGCATGAATGGACCTAATTAAGTGAAAAAGAGGGAGAAAACATGAAGCCCATAAATATAATGACTTGCACAGATTGTTTTCCAGACATCTTAAGGGTGCTAGTACACATTTTAATTAGATTCTACCTTAATTATAAGGTAGGAATTCGTGTTTAGTGTGTAACAATGAGGCACAATAATTGAAACCAGTGTGTGTCCATAAGATTAATGTATTCCAATACAGCGGATTGCTATGTTTGAACAAATTGAGAATGTGTGTGTTCGATTGTAGACTCAGTTACATTTTGTAATTTACAATACCAGCCCAGACTTGTTCTATTGAGTGTGCTGAGCTTGTGTGTGTGTATGTGTATGTGTATGTGTGTGTGTGTGTGTGTGTGTGTGTGTGTGTGTGTGTGTGTGTGTGTGTGTGTGTGTGTGTGTGTGTGTGTGTGTGTGTGTGTGTGTGTGTGTGTGTACCAGCTTGTTTTGTAGGATTGACTCTATTGTCTATTGTGTGGTACTTTTCCGGCTATGCTTGAGGTAGCCTGAGCTAAGCTGGCTTGGTGTAAATTGATAGGAGAGCGGAAGAGAGGTTTACTACATGTGTACAAGTAAACACTGCAATAATTCTCATGTATCACTTCAGACCAAAATTAACTGGGACTGCTCAAAATTATTAGGCTCTGCTCAATTGTGGCTTGTGGATTGTGACGGCACATTTAGCAAAACAAACAGCGCAGTGATTGGTAAATACACCACCCGATGCTCCTGAGCGCAGGGCATCAAACCTATTTGGCTCAGAGTTTGAGCTTCTTAAATTGTCTTTCAGAACTTCGCTTCTCTACCTCGTCTTGGATGGATATTCTTCCTCGGAATTGCTCTTTTGGTTATGCCAGGGTAGGCTTCCCGACATGCAAAATATTTGAGCGCTTAGAGAGCAAAAAGAGACTGGAGATGTTGCAGAATTTGGATACTGATTGTGTATGGTTTGGAGAGCTTTCTATCTCTAAAGTTAAAGGGGACCTATCATGCAAAATGTGCTTTTTGCACGTCTTGTATACATGAATCAACCTGATCTCACCAGAATGCGTGACTCCACCACGACTCCTTAACACCACAATGCGTGGTGGAGTCACGAACTTTGTTACATTTGCGTGTCGGCACCACGCAAACAACCCCAATGTAAAGTGAATGAGGCTCCTTTGTCGTGGTGCACACACGCATTTCTACAACGTGCATTGTGTGTAATGCAACTGTAATTTTTATTAAATTAGTTAATTTTTAAGGAAGGCCAGAGCTTCAGCTGTGTCAAATAGATTGTTCCCTTTAGTTAACGTTATTTAAAAGATAATGATCATGTCTTGTATTACGAGCGTCCATTCCCATTGGATAACGGAGAATTTTACACCTGGAAGTAAGTAGCCTATTCTCCTTACTGTCGATTGATTTTACAGTGATATCTGCACTACTCATCGACTAAAAAACACCAAATTGTCCTTGTTAATTACACAACATTTATTGGTTTGAATTGTGTGCAATGCTTTTGTATTTTACCCCTTCGATTCGGAGAAACAAATATTTTTTCGGGGTTTTTGGACGGCAGAAGACACTACACTACCCAGAATCCTCAGCTATCGTTTGGGACTACACCATGAACCCCGTGATCAGTCCTCAAGTTCTTTGATTGGTTGACCTCCAACTGCATTCCATATGAAAAAAAACGTTTCGTAAAAGAGAAAATCATACTTTATTCAGCAGTGCTTGCTTTACTCTTTGATAGTCATCACATGAATGCATTGTAATAAATGGTTTGGCTGCATTAAATATTACACATCTGTCTTAGTTCTTTATTTATCTACAGAGATCGGGCATCAGAATACACCGGAAACTATTCTTCTACCGTTCTGTTTTAATTTCACAATAAAGTTAGTAGTAATATTTTGTTTTGATATTATTGTTTTTTATTAACTACTAGACGACTGGGTCATGTTAAGACCATCTTTTTTTGGTTGCTATGGGTTTTTTCCATCGCTTTTGTGTTACAAATATCAAAACAATAACAAAATAATATTCGTCGTAAACTAAACCGGAAACAGCAGTAGGCCTATATTTTATTTTGTTAACACTGTAAACTTGACAGCCTTTTAACCCAAACCACCTACTGGTTAAAGCACGTTATTACACGTTTAGAGTAATTGCAATGCAGGAAGATTGTGTTGCTTTTTAATGACTGTTTAAAATGCCTTTTTCTTAATGTCTTTCATTTTTGTAACGCACTTTTGAATGTGTTATATTTTATGAAAACATTCAAATATTAAGAGTACATACAAAATAGTGGGAAAGTAGAAGGTCAATTATATAAATATAGAATAGAAAATATCAAGAAGATACTCAAATGATATCTAGAGTAAAACAGTTTAGTGCCTGATAGGAGGATGTGCTAACTAATAAGGCTTTAATTAAAGAAATGTGCAGAATACTACAGTGTAATGGTGGAAGTATACACACATTGATAGATGTCTTGTAATGCACTGTTGATGAACCTGTGACCCAAGTTGTTCATTCATTGCATAACTACACTGTTGTGTATATGATATGTCAATAAACCTTAGAAAATCTTGAAATCTTGAAAGGGATGTGCAAAATAGCAATTATATACAGTCTTTAATGAACTATTAGAGAATAACGAGTAATGAATATGCTTTAAACGGATCTGCAGATAAATATTTAGTCTTCTCAAGCACCAACTATCAAATATCTCGCCTGATTGTTGGCACTTGACAATCACCTTCACTGAATTTCATTCAGGTGTAACTAAAGTCTGATTTAAGGGTTGTTTATATTTCACATCATTAATCCAAATCTGTAAAGTAACTAAAATAAATGTAGTGGAGTAAAAATACCAGGTTAACCTTAAAGAAAGCCCTCAGGATTATAAAAGACCACCATCACCCCAGCCACAAACGGTTCTGTCTGCTGCAGTCTGGCAGGCGGTACCACAGCATTCGGACTAAAACCACCAGACACAGAGACAGCTTCATCCCACAGGCCAGAAGACTATTAAACACCTGCACTTAGAAATAACATTCATCTGGCTGCTACTTAGAAATTATTTATCTAATATATCATATTCCAATCACTTGTATATAGACTCTTATTGCACTATTTCACTATTTTTTCTGTGTATCTGTTTTATTGCGTAGCACTGTTGGAGGAGCCTGTGACCTAAGGGGGGGAGGGGGTAGGACACGTTCGATTCCTGTTTTGAATAGTGTGCCGTCGATGGGTTTCATTCCATTTCAAAGTCCTTTTGGACGCTCTGTGTAAACGTCGCGCATCCAATCACAGAGGTTGAGGATTGATCACGGGGTTTGTCAAGCTAAGCACATGGTGTAGTCCCAAACGATAGCTGAGGATTCTGGGTAGTGTAGTGTCTTCTGCCGTCCAAAAACTCCGAAAATATATTTGTTTCTCCGAATCGAAGGGGTAAAATACAAAAGCATTGTACACAATTCAAACCAATCAATGTTGTGTAATTAACAAGGACAATTTGGTGTTTTTTAGTCGTTGAGTAGTGCAGATATCACTGTAAAATCAATCGACAGTAAGGAGAATAGGCTACTTACTTCCGGGTGTAAAATTCTCCGTTATCCAATGGGAATGGACGCTCGTAATACAATACAGGGGACATGATCATTATCTTTTAAATAACGTTAACTGAAGGGAACAATCTATTTGACACAGCTGAAGCTCTGGCCTTCCTTAAAAACTAACTAATTTAATAAAAATCACAGTTGCATTACACACAATGCACGTTGTAGAAATGCGTGTGTGCACCACGACAAAGGAGCCTCATTCACTTTACATTGGGGTTGTTTGCGTGGTGCCGACACGCAAATGTAACAAAGTTCGTGACTCCACCACGCATTGTGGTGTTAAGGAGTCGTGGTGGAGTCACGCATTCTGGTGAGATCAGGTTGACATGAATATGTGTCCCCGGTGTGTCAGGGAACTCACCAAGTGTCAGAAAACACAACCCTCTCTCTTTTCCTCCATAACCAAATCTCTAAAAACAGGGCTGCAACGGAGCTGATACAGACGTTAATTTTTCTGACGTCAGAAAAGGGGTACTCCGCCTATATGGGCAACTCTCCACCTATCAGGTGAATGGGGGGTTGGGCCACGGCCACTGCCGCTCGAAAGCGCTGGAGACGCTGTAGTACATATGCCAGGCCTGTAAGTGGCGCTGTAGTCTGCCACAAAAGCAGCGAAGAAGACTTGCCGCGCATGGTTGCCATGGTTGCCCTTCTGTTTATTCTCCGCTGTGGACGCTCTGTCTCATTTTCTCTCTCCCCGAGGCAAGCGTTTGCTCCTGCTGCTGTAATTCAATGCAAATCCCTCCCCGTTGAGGCAAGCACTCTAATTCTCTCCGGTTTGCCACCAGCAGATGACAACATCCACCTCTCCGCCTCTTCCAAGGGACGAGGGGACCGTGCGGCAGAGTTTCAGTTAGATTTTTTTTCGCCGGTCAAGATGTCCGTTAAAGGTTAAATCTTCAGGACAAAATTAGAAAAGTGCCGGTCAAAGGTCTTCTTTGTTATTTATTGAGCTTTAAAACAAATGAATAACGACTCGATATAATCATATAAGAATAATACACGGAGGACGGAGCCTCTCTTCTGAGAGCCCAGCAGCTGATCAGAGCACGCTCCCCTCTCCTGAAGGGGGGCGTGGTCAGCTGCAGCTCATTTGCATTAAAGCTACGTCACAGAATCAGCCCCTGCAAAAACAGGGCTGGAAAAGAGCAAATAGAGCGAAATGAGGCATGGCTAAAATGAAGGATCTGTTTGGTATTTTGAAAAGAAAACTTCACAGACATGTTTTATATTGGTATGGCCCTACAATATATTATTCAAATATGGCATGATAGGTCCACTTTAATGTGCCTGAAATGATGTTTATCCTGTACATGCAAAACATGAAGCATCACATTTGTTTTCCAAAATGTCAATTTAGAGATCTTTTATAGCTTATTGATGAATCAACTTTCATAAGTCCAAATGGAATTTTTCAACGCGGGCAAATATATTATACTGTAATTGCAAAAATATAGATGATTGCAAAATGGTGGGTATATGCAAAGGGCCCAATTGATTTCATACAAAGAAAGAGATACGGTAAAAGCAAAGGCAGACTTGAATGCATAATATGTAATTCAATGCCACTAAGACACGCTCAATCAAAAAGATAACAATTCAATTGAATACATGTATATATATATATATATATATATATATGTACCTAGATATAAAAACAAGGTTTTAATCTGGATACAAAGTTTATTCATGACTGAACCACTGAAGCAAAGGAATCAATTATAGGCCACTAAATTAAACCAGAATGATACAGACTGTTACCTTGATTTAAAATTACATATGTCTCTAGTTTAGAAAATAGGTGAAAACTTCTAGTTTAGTGTACTGTAGGTACACAATTTAGCAACACATAAAGTTCTAGTCATGTTAAGACATGTAAATTAGGAAATGCTATTTATTATAACTTTATGGTGAACGCACACAAAAAACAAGGCAATTGATTCAACGCTGCAACCATTCACTGCAGTAAAACAACTACAGAATAATAAGGATTAAAAACAATCTTATAACAAAATGGCTAAAAACATTAAGACATTTAGTTGCAAACTAATAAAAGAGCAGTATAACCAAAACATTGTAGCACTTTCTTGTTATTAAAACTTAATGACTTGACTGAACCGCAGCTTTATACTCCTATCATAAAATACGGGGAACGAGCAGCGACACCCGCAGCAGCGGCAGATCAGATCTTCCCTGAGTCTATTTCCTGTATTGACCTGCCGATTAATTGAATTGACCGCATAGAGCATGTGAGCCTGCGGGTTACACATTGTGTTCAAATAATTATATCATATTCAACTCGCTTTAATTCAAATTTAAGAGCCACTACATTGGGATTAGATATCAATGTGATATTGTATAATGAAAAACACAAAATATCACCATATGATATTACGGCATCATGATTACAACACTAGAATTAGCCCCTTACTCTAATGTGCCTATTCTCTCTCTTTCACAAATCAAAACACACACACATCCATAGATGTCCAGAGATATTTAAGGGAGGCTCTACTGTGTACTTCTACTTCACTACAATTCAGAGGTAAATGGTGTACTTTTACTCCACTACATGTGTTTAATAGCTTACCTTTAGTTACTTTACAGATTTGGTTAAGATGCCTATTGGTTACTGGTGGCGTTTTATGAGTTTATGTCTTTCAGTTTATTTGTTCATATAGACACCTAAAGTATATCATATATTATATGATATAAATATCTTTATGTGAGATAAGGGATCGTTGCTCACTATGATATGATAAAGTGTGTTATATGCTCCAGGAAGGACACAGTATATTGTTGAATATATATTCAAGATAGCTATATACTGTATATAACATTACATTAATTGTAATTCAATATACACACATCAATCATATATGGATAAAAGGACAACTTCACCGTTTATGAACATGATGTGTGTTTATACATGATTATATGTGTAGATAACCTGTATAAATAATGGTTAACATGGTATCAGTGTTGTTCGCTTAGCAGTGTAGTTCTCTCTAACACTTGCATTGTTATTTTACTTAAAGTTTAGATGATCACTAAACCTATAAGCCATAACGAAATGGGAGATGCAGAATGGACAGGCTTTGGCCTTCAGGAGAGATAAACCCGCTCCAAGGAAACGGAAGTGACGTGACCTCTGTCAGAAGGTAAAGTATAGAAACATATGTACCTATTACTTATTATTCACATATGATACTGTAAGTATATTACTGAACATTTACAATTTACTGGTGCAAATATTATCAATCAAAAGATTTACACTGAGTGACTCACTCCAGACTAAAACATAATAATGATAGTTTCAGATTAAGAAATGCCTCATGCATACATTTTATATCACACCCCCAGTAGTTACCCCCAGAGCCCAGCCTCCTCCCTGTGGCCTGCCAGGAGCCCCCAGAGCCCAGCCTCCTCCCAAGCAGTCTCTGGGTGCTGTCCATGTACGGCAGGGATATCCTCTCCCACATGGACCATATCAAGGCCAGCGTCACTTCCACATTTGGTTCCATCTTAAAGATGGACTCAACCAAAAAGGTCAAACATAACGTGACTGTGTATTTGATTTCCGTGTTTGTTAAACTCTCTTATAAACAATAACATTACAAACTAGTTTTTATTATAAATGTGTTCGGTTATAAATTACATTACATTACATTGCATTTAGCTGACGCTTTTATCCAAAGCGACTTACAATAAGTGCGTTCGACCAACAAAATACAAACTTGAAGAAAACAGAATCATATAAGTACATCAGGTTTCATAGAGCAAAAACATTTCAAGTGCTACTCAACTGGCTTTAGATAAGCCAGTCCTTTATTAGTATATAAGTGCTTTGTTAATAGTTCTATCGCTCGAAGTGAAGTCGAAAGAGATGAGTTTTCAGTCTGCGCCGGAAGGTGTGTAAGCGTTCTGCTGTCCTGATGTCACTAGGGAATCTGGAAACATTAACTGCTGTAGATCATTTCTAATAAATGCCTCAACTTCGCTGTTGTCACATTCCAGATCACAAAGCATCAAAGCAAGGTGGAGATGCAGCTCTTCCCTGCTCCACCCTCTGGCCCTCAGGTGGAGATGCAGCTCTTCCCTGCTCCACCCTCAGCTCCTCAGGTGGTGTTGCAGCTCTTCCCTGCTCCACCCTCAGGTCCTCAGGTGGTGTTGCAGCACTTCCCTGCTCCACCTTTGGGCTCCATGATATTTACTCCAGTGAGCTCACAGGTTCCTGTCCTGGTCGCTGCTCCACAGGCTCTGAATGCCAGCCTCTCTCTGCTTTTCCTGCTCCTGCTCCATACAGCCAAACACTGACCCGCAAAGTACTGCCCAACACGTGTGGAGGTATGGGAGGTTTGGGACAGCGGACACTGGACACAGCCAGTACAGGGAGTAGTGAACTACATTGTGCCAAAGGAGCAGTGGTTGGAGGACATAACAACATGTATATCCCCCCACCAGAGGCATGGACACTGGACACTTATTTATGTATATAGTTCGGTATATAGTTTGATATTTATTTATATATATGATATTTATATATTTTATTAAGTTTATGATAATGTTTATTTGATGTTAAAACCCATTTAGAGTGTTATTTTGTTATACTGCACCTTACTTACTTGTATGGGTTGTTTTACATTTTATTAAGTTGAACTACTTTAAAATAAAGGTTTGGTTCTACCAAGTATGTCTGTCCAATAATTGAGTGGAGTGCTATGTTTAGAATTTATATAGGTTTTCTCTTTGTTTGTTAAAAGAAATACATTATAACACCAATACCTTCTTAGTTCATATTCAATGTAATGGTTACATTTAAGTATTTGTCCACAGCACACAAACCATGAGCTGGTCCATATTGGGTACTTCAAAACTATCCCTGATAAAGAAAATAATAATAATTGTATGTAATAAGTAGTAGATACGTTTTACTTAATATTTATTAGAAATATATAATATTTAATAGAAATGTGTTAATAGTTAACTGCATAACACAAGTGTTATTAGTCAACAAACGCATACATTGTTGGTCTTTATTAAAGTACTTCTGTATATAAATACTTTTACATGCAGAAGGGAAACAGGGAGCAAGAGAATCGTTTTTTCTCCTCTTTTTCCTCTCTTTCTCCCTCTTTTTTCGTCTTCCCCCTTCTTCCCCCTTCTTCTCCTTTCTTCCCCCCCCTTGCAAGACTATTGTTGCCCAGCTTTGGCGGGCTTGTGCTCTGTCATAGACTGGCAACAACAATGTGCCCAAGCTGCTCCTCCTTAAGAGAGATAGCAGCAATACCCAAGGCCATAGACCTGTGCCATGGGAAAGGAGACAGTGAGAGGAGAAATGATGAACTGTGTCGAAGGTTGCAAAAAACACAAAACCACTAAACACAAAACCACTCAAATGCGTAGTGCATGGACTGAGAAAGACAAACCAATCAACGTAACACTGTAATAGAACAGATCAACAACACAGATACGATTCTCATTTATTCATTTGTTACGACCCCCTCCACTCCACTAGCTCTTGTTTGTGTTTCAGGTGATCAACCTGATGAGCCACACCTGGGCCGTCGACATAAAAGGCCAACACCAACCCATACTGCCCTCTCACTCTTCTGTTGGACACGGCCGCGTCTTTGTTTCTGCACATTTTCACACACCCATACACGCAACCATTACTGATAACTGACTTCCACAATTATTAGGTTTCTTTGAAGACCTTTGGATTTTGTGGTATTTTAAATTAATATGCTTTTGTTACACTTGACTGAGCCAGGCCGTACATCATTTTATTTACATTTTCTTAAATTGTATTTATTTAATTAAATCGATTTTTTGTTTGTTTTATCTGAGTGTTTCAGGGTATTCTCTGAATACCTTGAAGACCCTTCGGTTCACCACTGATTTTATCTGACAAGAGCGTTTATGGCTCCTCATCCAGTCTTGATCAACCCAAGAGAGAACTAGACAATATATGCAAACAGTCAATTAAAAGGAGCCACTAGGTTTTAATTACAGGATGTACTAATGCCATGTCTATTTATAATAATACATCTATATTTGTAAAGTTAATAAAAAAGCTGGACATGCAAACTGAACTCAAATGATGCATTCCTTTCATGTTCCCCTTTAAAATCCAATTCAATTACAGATTGAAGGACCTTTTTATATTGAGTCCATTCTTTTTGAAAGGATATATAAGTTTTCTATACGGAGCTCTGTTGTGCTGTGCAGGGTAGCTTATTTGTGGATTTAATGCAAGGTTACAGGAAGGATTTGGCTATTTCCTACACATTGAATTTGTCCCTATCAGAACATCAACGTTTCAAATGGATACAGCAAGAAAAGTAAGGCCAGACATAATTTTTACCCCCTCATCATACCTGAGGGCTCTTGTTTTTTATAATGAATGAAAACATGGACATTTTCTCTTCGGATAAGAGCATTGTTAGCGTGACACTCATCCTTAATTAGCATTGCACTCTGCTTCATTATTCAGTGTGAAATGTTTGTAATGATGCCAAAGTAGAGGGCATTGTGTTCAAATTGAATTCAGCCCAGAGTGGATTGTTCCTATACCCAATTACAGATTCTGAGCCACTAGACAGTCCTGCATAACTCTGCTCGAATCCACGTGGGTTTGCCTGTTGCTGATAAAAATCAACATTTTTAATCCCCAGCATGACTGATTATCCCTCCCAGCTGGGGAAAGTTTAGTCGTTTAAAATGCTGGACACATCCAACTGAGAAATCACCTGAAATAGTCAGACATTACTTTAAAAACAAAGAAACCATCCAGACATGCTACAAGTGAACCGTAGTGGATGTAACGCAATCGCATAGTTCAAACTAGACAATTCTTTTTTAAATAAATACTTGTTGTTATTACATTTAACAGACACCAACAGCATACACTGACACATGCAAACTGTAGACAACCATCAGCAAACACAGACCCTGAGATATTATCATATTCCATTTACTCATGTTAATAATGTCTGTGTCCTTGCATCCTAATTTAAATACATGGCTTCTTTTCACGCGTATGTTGCATCAGGCCGGCTTTGTTTGATCAAAAAATATCAGTTTAATTAACCTGCATGTCATTGTGCCTTGGATGGAGAAGTCCTTATTGTTGTTTCATTTCATTTTAATATACATTAATTAAGCGGTGGACACACATCCTGTGTTTTTTTTAGGCTAACATAACACATTTTTAGGTTATTGGATTATGCCCTCGTTGCAGGCTTTGGAGAATAACAGTTTCCCTTTAGTATTCATTGAGGAAACAATAGGGAACGCCCCACGTGTAAGTGAACATACAGTAATCCTAAAGTGCAGCATTTTAACACTAAGCTGCCTAATATGAAATAATGTGAAGCTGACACCCTTCAGATTATGGGTTTTATAGGAAATGTGTTTGTTTAGCTCAACTAGTAACTCATATCAAGGAATACTCAGTTAACAATGCATTATCCCCCCTCAAAACACACACAGCCTGCTGTAATGAGCTGCACTCCGGTTACTCTTATTCATAATCACTGATAGACTCCCAGCCTATCCAATTTCCGTCCGCTTTTTACACTGTGAATCTCAACGCATGCCTCACAACAGTAGAAACAAATGAAAAGGGTGAATCCAGATACATTTGAATTCCGCCTCTTTATTAGTTTTATCTGAAGTGTAATAATGCATTCAGGGCCAAGTGGAGGCAGGCCGGGGGAGTGGGGGGAGCATCTAAGGGACGCACATGCACAAGCAAAAGCCCAGAAGCATGAGAAAAGTAAATCACACACTTAGACACATACTTACAGGATTTAAAGCGTTCAAGTCAAAATAAAAGTCCACGCTCAGGCAGGGAGTAGTGTCTTTAATTCGTCATTATAACTTTTGAATGATGAAAATAAAATGTCATATAAAGTAGATTTCTCAATAACCATCAAGCCTACTTAGTTTTACTCATGAATTTCCTTGTGTGTGTGTGTGTGTGTGTGTGTGTGTGTGTGTGTGTGTGTGTGTGTGTGTGTGTGTGTTAAAGTGTCGGCACATATTCACAGTCAGTTTGCTATTTCTAAATTAGTTTAATCACCCAGTATCACACAACCTCAGGGATGCATTTCATTGTCTAATCTGCATAGCCTACTGTTATGATTATAAATTAATGCCAGCGCCTCAATATCTGATATAACATCGACTTTATTGCAATAATAACAATAATTGCCATGGACATTGTTATTTATGTATTTGAGGCAGAGCACGCAGTGGAACGCATGCTGATGTCCATGTTAACAAGCCTATACAAAAGATTCATAGAAAGATATGAACAATGGGCAAATATGTAGACACAATATTGATGTCTTTGTCTTTCCTGCAAAGACACAACTGCACACACACACACACACGCACACGCACACACGCCAAGACACACAGACCCAGGGCGTTAGATAGTCAGGGATGGTGCTATAAATTACAAAATGCAACTGCAGCTTACCTCAACGTTAATTAAAAAGGAAAACTGGCCCTGAATACCATCTAGATGCCCAACATGGTTAGAAATGAATAAATCATAGCTCTTATCCCAAACAGCAGAAGGAGAAAATGAGCAAAAGCCTAGAAAGCTCTAATTTTTTTCCTAGCGTAAATATGAAGGGTTGTTTAGTGAATTCTAAGCAGATGCTTACCTGATTGGAATTTGATGCACAGCAGCAAAAGTTGAGTTATGAGCGATCCAGTGACAGGAGCCCATTTTAAAATCCATCCTTTCAATTCACTATGAAGAGTCATTTGAAAATACTCCAGCAAGTACATCTAAAAATAAATTGGCTGTGTAATTTGGCAGTTATTGAAGATCAAAGCCTGTATGAAGACAAAGTAGAGAAGATAATAATGAAATGTTTTTTGCAGGCATAAATATTGTACATTTCAAGGTTTTTGCAATTTTGCTTCCATCCCAACTAAGTGTACGAACATTTTGCCCAAGGACTTTTAAGTCAAATTAATAATCACAATATTTTCACAATAACAACCTGCATACTTTTGAAGTAGGCTAGTAGAAATAGTTAATAAGCCCAGAATATAGATTGGTTTATTTTTATCTCAGTCATTTGCAGGAATGAGTTGGACAAATGGCTCTTTCTGTTTCTATAAATGATGGAATTATCCGCCCTATTTAAAATGTAGGTTATAGCCACTGCTCTGATTAATGAATTCAAGAAGAAAAATGTAAATGCATGTACTCATCCCAGACCCCGCTGGGTATGTTTCCCTCCTCATCGCCACGTAAAAGAGCAGAGCTTCACCTTCTGAAATCTGAAGAGCTCAAGTAAACAGGCACATCGCTCAGCCTCACACTGGCTTACTTTGATTCCCCGTCGTATCAGTTGTGAAAGACATATAATCTTTTGCACTGCTGCTCTTTCATTTCTCCTGTCTGTACAATGAGCATGACCAACACAGAGGAGTGAGAGAATAAAGTGGTAAAAAAATGTGGTGCAAGGGTCAGAGGAATATAGTACAGGTCCTGGTAAGCAAAAATAGACTGTGTAATGATACATCGGGGGGCTATGTTTTCCAACTTTATGAAATATAGCCAGGATGAGTGATATTAAAGGTCCCTATTGTACTGTTTTCATCAATATATTATAGGTCTCAGACAAAACATGTATCTGAAGTGTTTGGCTGAACAGATCATTGCAGCATCCCATAATCCCCTCTGTTTCAGCCCTGTTTCAAAAGTGCTGATTCTCTGTCTGTTACTTTAGATCAGGGGTGCCCAACCTTTTTTGAACCGAGAGCAACTTTTAAAGTTGCCAGTCTGCCGAGATCTACCAGTCCAAATAGAGAGGTGTAGCCATTACTGACAGCCTACTACCAAGTAAATACACACTACTTGTATAAAACTGACCTTTAATACTCCATAAAATACTGCAGATCCTTTATTTTACCTCTTTCTAATCTACACACATACAAGTATTTTACTGAAGTTACACAACAGTGTTGTTGATACAGAGTTGGAGTTTATCCACACGTCACTACAGTGGGTAATGTTTTCAAGAAACATTGAACAGTGCTGCCACATATGACACAGGGAAAAAAGAAAAGACTCTGAACCCTTTCTTTGCCATTATATAAAAATAGTGTTGCTACAAAAGTATAAATTAGGCTTACTAATAAGACAACTCAGATCTGAAGCTACACAGGAATCTGCTGCCAAAGTGCAATAAAAAAGACAAAATGTATAGAATCAAACCCTTTTTGTTTTGCATTTTAGTAGAGTATACAAAGAAATGCCTTTAAAATAGGATGCAAGCAACACTAGTTTCTTAACCTGAATTGATAATAGACTATAATCAATTTAAACAGAACAGATCTTAATGTTTGCATTCTTATACCATTTTGTACAATAATTATAATGAATAAGTTCAAACAAACTAAAACTTACAGCTGATTAATAACGGTATCTAACTTGAGTTTTTATTATATCAAAAGCCTGTTGAAATGCTACTGTTATTTTTACTGTCCCCCAAAAGCGCGTCGGCAGCCTCCAGGAATGCTTCTTTCACAACTTCGCCGTCTTTGAAAGACTTAATGTGTTTCGCATGAACGTGACTGACACGATAAGATGCTCTGGTAGCAGCCTTGCTCTTGTTGCTGGGCCTGGTGAAAATGGACTGCTGTGCATTTAGCTGTCCTTTCAGGTCCCTCCCCTTTTGGGAGCGTAGGGCAGAATTAGGAGGGAATTACGTCTCCCGCTCCTAAATTACCCTTCTTCGATAAAGCCACGCTCGCATTGATGAGACAGATGGACTTTGAATTGGAATAGATACAAAAATAATCGTCCTCCCACTCGGAGTGAAAATTATATATTTTGGGCTTTTTTGCTTCTGCCATAATTGCTGTGTTGTGTGTGTGCGGACTGTCACTCCTGGACAACGTCAGCGAAATAGTGTCCACTGCCCACCTGCCACGCCCCGACACTTGGGTCACGCCGGCCAATCACAAAGCTTTGATGCGTTCAAGTGCATTATTCTGGCACAGGAAGATTATGTTATAGGACATTAACGATAAAACAGAATATTGTTGTTCTATTTTTAGACACATCTCGCGGCCGACTGGTTGGGCACCCCTGCTTTAGATGAAAATAAGGAGCCCCTCCCCACGCCCCTCTGAGAGATATTTGGTTAAAAAGAACACAATGGTGCTCTAGGAGGAGATTCAGGTGATAAGGTGGGTGGTGTTACCTTGGTTGGTGATTGGCTAATGGTTACACAAGCATCACAAAACATCGTTATGACATCATAAAGAGGCCAAAATCTGATCAGCTCATTTTCAGACAGGTTTTTTATATAAATGGATCAGGACCAAAAGTGAGCAAATGTTTTTTCCTGAAACTTTCAGAATCTCTTTACACAGAGGGGACACATGTTGATGTACAAAGGACATGAAAAGTGGATTTTGCATAATAGGTGACCTTTAAAATGGATCCAATATGAATGACAAATGTTAGAAAACACAGCTCTTGCTGGATAAAATAAAGTACATTTGGTTTATATGTGAATAGACCTAGAATTGCAGAGCCTTTCTCCCCCGATAGGAATAATTGACTAGTTCTGAAAAAGTATTATCAAATAATCATCACGATTTGGTGTGTTTGAACATTTTGTTGCTACAAATTCCATCTATTTTTCAGAATGGTCAGTGCCAGACTCTACTCTATAGGATACAAAAGGAGCAGTTTCCTCCCATCACCAGAATATGATCCAGCACAACTCTTCCTATTGCGCACTGCGCTCTGCAGCTGCTGGAGGTTTTGCAATCCATTCTCTATACAGCAACCAATCCATTCCTCAATCGAGTGCAAACTCTTCTTCCTCTCGTGTTCTCCAGTGGGAATGTTATGTCTCCTGAATCAAGCCTGCAGTCATCCATTTAGCTTTTTTTGTTGTTGTCATTGCTACTGAGAGCATTAGTTTGTACATTGAGTAAAAGTTCAAACAGTACACTTTTAAACGTGATAGTATTGTCTTCATCTCCAGTAGTAGATTCAAAGAGTATAATCAACAGATCAACTGTCGCAGAAGCAATATAAATGATAAAAGCTCTAAAGCAGAGCACGATCGACCTCTATAAAGCCAAACACCTTTTTCAGCAGACCACTGGCAGGTGAGCGATACACTTTTAAAAACAATGCTTTCTAAACTCGTATCCCTCGAGTGTTTTTGACAGTGGGTGTGATTAACTTCAGGGGTTTTACACAATCTCACATGTGATTTTGTGACAAACTACTGAATGTGATTGGAATTTCAATGAAATACTGGGAATGTGGATTTTCTGAAAAATACACAGTATCGCAGGCATTTCAGAAATAACTAAACCATTTGCACCAGCCGGGAGCATGGTTGGAAATGGGCTTTTTAAATCACAGCTGTCTTCACACTGCATGCCCTGAATCTATTACCATGTAAGTTGTCTCAATACAATCCATGTAAGTGATTTGTACCATTCAGTTGGTTGATTTGGGCTTCTTTAAATTTTAAATTTGCAAACAACTCACATTAATGTTAACTGATTCACTATTAGGGTAGGTTTTCTGCACTAGTAGAGTGATGTCTTCATTCAATCTGAGAGCACATCCTCTAGCACGGGAAATGCCACAGAGGCCAAGGAGGGCAGGTTTTCATTCCAGAGTACATTGTGTATTTCACGGATCAAGCTATTTTCAGAGCTGCAGCTAAGTCTCTGCGTGATTAGCAAATCAGAGAATACTCTCCCTAAGTTTCTTTAAGAGGTGTTCAGTCTGAACTTCACATGAATTATATAGGTAATGTGGTTGCATACAAGGTCAATTTAAAGATGTGAGAGAACAGGGGGAAAAAACGTGGGAAGTTTTAAAATCAGTCTTGGGTCTACATACTGTAGCATACCATATACACAATAAGGTCAGCTAGAAGAATACGTTTCTGCTGTCATGTCCACTCGCCACGGCTAACAAATACAAGCTACAAGAAAAATAATCAGTTGAGTGGTTATATCAGTGTGAAAAATAGTGTCATTATTTTCAATATTCTGTCGTTTTTTTTTTTGGTTTGATAATTCCATTTGAAGTCCAACTATGCAAGAGTATATGTACTCTACTATAACACCTCTTGTTGTTAAATACCAACTATGTGCAATATGTGCAATATACACTGAACAAAAATATAAATGCAACACTTTTGTTTTTGCTCCCATTTTTCATGAGATGAACTCAAAGATCTAAAACATTTTCTATATACACAAACTAACCATTTCTCTCAAATATTGTTCACAAATCTGAAAACATCTGTGATAGTGAGCACTTCTCCTTTGCCAAGATAATCCATCCCACCTCACAGGTGTGGCATATCAAGATGCTGATTAGACAGCATGATTATTGCACAGGTGTGCCTTAGGCTGGCCACAATAAAAGGCCACTCTGAAACGTGCAGTTTTGCTTTATTGGGGGGGTCTGGGGGGGTCCGAAAACCAGTCAGTATCTGGTGTGACCACCATTTGCCTCACGCAGTGCAACACATCTCCTTCGCATAGAGTTGATCAGGTTGGTGATTGTGGCCTGTGGAATGTTGGTCCACTCCTCTTCAATGGCTGCGAAGTTGCTGGATATTGGCAGGAACTGGAACACGCTGTCGTATACGCCGATCCAGAGCATCCCAAACATGCTCAATGGGTGACATGTCCGGTGAGTATGCTGGCCATGCAAGAACTGGGATGTTTTCAGCCTCCAGGAATTGTGTACAGATCCTTGCAACATGGGACCGTGCATTATCATGCTGCAACATGAGGTGATGGTCGTGGATGAATGGCACAACAATGGGCCTCAGGATCTCGTCATGGTATCTCTGTGCATTCACAATGCCATCAATAAAATGCACCTGTGTTCGTCGTCCATAACATACGCCTGCCCATACCATGACCCCACCACCACCACCATGGGCCACTCGATTCACAACATTGACATCAGAAAACCGCTCACCCACACGACGCCACACACGCTGTCTGCCATCTGCCCTGAACAGTGAAAACCGGGATTCATCCGTGAAGAGAACACCTCTCCAACGTGCCAGACGCCATCGAATGTGAGCATTTGCCCACTCAAGTCGGTTACGATGTTTTAGATCTCTGAGTTCATCTCATGAAAAATGGGAGCAAAAACAAAAGTGTTGCATTTATATTTTTGTTCAGTGTATATATGTGCCGTTAAAAACTATGCAATATATACCTGGCTGCTAAATCCTTAGAACTGTTACATGGTGTGTATTTTTTTTTAATGTGTAACTTTTTTATTATTTTTGTAAAATATGTAACTTTTTTATTATAATGTGTTCTTTTATCTTAAGTACTTTTTTTGTATGCATGCTTAGGTAACATTAAGCTAGTGGTTCTCAAAGTGGGGGGCAGAGGCATGACAGGGGGGGCGCGAGAGACCAGGAGGAAAAATGTTTAAAAAAAAAAAAAAAAAGATTAAAAAAAAAAAAATCATATTTGAAAAATGATTGATTCGAAAATAATTTGATGCAGTACAGTACTATTACGTCTGGGTCTCTGTATTTCATTAAAGCTCGGCTCTGTGTGTGTGTGTGTGTGTGTGTGTGTGTGTGTGTGTGTGTGTGTGTGTGTTTGTGTGTGTGTGTGTGTGTGTGTGTGTGTGTGTGTGTGTGTGTGTGTGTGTGTGTGTGTGTGTGTGTGTGTGTGGAACGAGCCATTTTGTGTGCGCGAGAGAGAGAGCGCACCGGTACCGGAGATCGTTGTTGTTAGCTTCTGGTGCTAGCAAGCTACGCTAACGGATATAAGGAGTTTTTTCAACAAAAGGTGGAGGAGAGTCCTCTCCTGTCAGACTGAGAGACTCAGTGAGCTAAAGGACTCTCTCAGTGTTATCTCAGTGGGTCTTAAACGTTTTGGTCACAAATGTAAACAATTGTTTCCGAGGCACACGTTTATATGATCATTATAGTTATAAAAAAATAAGTGAATAAATGAAAAACAGGTATGAAATACTATATGACAGTAAAACAAGAATAAAGTTTAAAAGGGTGATTTGTAAAATATCCATAAAGAAAATCTGTTTACTGTTCTGTTTCATATAGGTGTTGAGAGATGTATCCATAGATCTCTTCATTTTGCTCTCAAAGTGCACCAGATTGATGCTTTCAACTTCAATATTTAAAAATAAATCTTCCCGGGGGCAAGCTCCCTATGTGAGGTCGACACACCACCTATACAAATAGCACTTGACCCCTGCTTACACCTATATTCCGTGAGCTGATTATCGAGCCTTAATTGTAACAGTCGCGGGTACACTGCGTATTTGTGTGGGGAGTGTTGCAGTAGAAAATGCCACTGTAGTGACCGGTACATTAATGAGAAACCCTAAATGTTCGAGCACCCTCTATGAAACGTCAAGCTACCCCACAGCACCCCCAAAAGAAATCTCTGGCGCCGCCACTGAGCCTGACTATTTGTGTTGGGGGGCACCGACTTTTTTTTTCTCCAAAGGGGGGGCCTGACAGAAAAAGTTTGGGAACCACTGCATTAAGCTGTTTTTGGCTCTTTTCTGCTGTAACAATGTACATTTCCCCTCTGTGGGACTAATAAAGGTATTCTGATTCTGATTTCCCTCATATCTAGCACTTATATTTCCTATATGGCATTAGCTCACATGCTTGATATAAAAGGAGGCATCATTCCTAACATAACAGTTAGGAAGTCTGGAGGGCAAGAACACGTCTGAAAAATGTTTTAATCCTCTTCTTCTCCGTCTTTACTTTCACATTATGTGTTGTTGTGACTGTGTCATTACGCAGCTGCCATATGTGTGTTTGTGTCTTTACAGATGTGAAGGCTTAGCGGGGTTGCTGACCACCCGGTGCTTGACTGGCATGTTTGCTGCGCAGCAGGTAGCATCGGCACGTCTCCAGTGACATTTTTACACAACCTTGTTCCTTTTCATACAAGTTCACCTGCCTCCCTTAGTCACTTTATAATATGCTTTGATGGTAAAGGACATTATCAGAGGATTACAAAGCCTGTAACAGCAACATTAATCTGTGGTCCAGGGCAATTGTGTCTTTAAGTGATAATTGTAACTAGTAATTACGTTTTCTAATGAGAATTGTGCATGCAATCTGTAATTGTTTGTTTTTTCATTAAGGTGAATTAGTATTGTTAATGTGGACATCACAGAGATTCTTATTTATACTTATGTAGGGCTTAAAAGTCTGAGTCTATAATGTATGATTGTGATAGCTATGGTGTCTATGTCGCTGTGTGTGTGCGACATGAGTGCATGTGTGTGTGCTTTAAACCCTTGAGCCATGAGAGCTTATGGCTCTGAGGGCCCAGCCCCTCCAATTATAACACGTTAAAGGCAGAATTCTCTTTACTTCTCTCCGCAGGGAATCGGTGGAGAAGCCTTGTCTAGTTTCTCACTCTACCCAGAGTAATAATTACCTGAGATAATTACTTTCCTCTCTCAAGCAATTAATGCCAATTCCGGGGGCAATATGGGACTCAGGCGGGGACTGAGGTTATGCACACGCTCAGACATTAACAGCAGGGAGCTTTGATTTTCCTTTAACTGTCTTTATTAAACACTTTGAGACATGAAACCTTGTCATATCAAGCAGTGGTACATGCATACAAAACACTTGTGTTGTGGGGGGTGAAGTTAACTATTAGAGAGCAGTAATGTTTAGCAGACTGATCATTTAACGATCAAGAAAAAAATATCCAACTTATCTTAAGAGTTTTATTTATGCATCAATGTCAGAAAAAGCTGTTTTCAGCGTCTTAGGTATATCTTCATCATCTAATTTCATATTCAACTGAATATCTTTGGGTATTTGAGTGACAAAACAAAACATTTAAAGATATCACCTTGGACTTTTGACTTTTAAAATGTGTATTGACCACAATATCAATTAATTAAGAAAATAATCAGCAGAGATGAGAACAACTGTTTGTTACAGTTCTAAAAAAATACTTAACGAAAGAACACTTGTTCCCGAGAATGAAACCATAGCATTCATACACTTCGACAGGTATTAAAAAAATAACAAAAAAGCAGCTATATCTGACTATGATTTTCCATTAATGACAACCCTTCTGACAGTGTCACACGGACCAGCGTTCAGATGAGTGGGATCAGGATCAAAACCATACACGGCTGTTTCTGATCCTGCTGTGTGTTTATGTGTGTTAGTGTGCGTTTGTGTTTGCAAATGCACACGAAAGAATAAGCAAAGCTGATAGCCATCACCTGCAGCTGCCACCCCATCGTTCTCGGGTGCCAGTATCTCATCATGGGGTATGCAAAACATTGTAAGAGAGATAGAAAGACACAGCAGGGAAAGATGAACCCCCATCTCATTGTACGGCAGCGGATCCCATCAACTGATTAGTTATTCTAATTCTTGTTTTTTATTCCCTTATGGAATGGGCTGTTAACAATATGGGTTGTTAACAATGCAGCAGGTATACGAGCAGGAACCCTGTTTTGTAAGCTCTGCATAATCAGTGCGTTGCTGCTTTTTGAAAGTTGTTTCCCTTGAGACTAACTGTGTGCATTGACGTGTTTTTCATATTCATTATGCAACGTTATCATGCGTAAAAAATTGGTATAGTATGGTTTTCCGAAAGAACAGATACTATAGAATACATTTCCTTTTTGTTTTCTACTTCAGAACTTTGCAACCTAAATGCCGTTAGCTAGAGGTATCTATAAGCAGTGGTTAAGAAATAAGAAGAGTTTTGTTTCTATTAATTAGGATATGTATCTATGTATTATAGACATGGATGACAGCAGCATTTGTAGTATACAGAGCAATCCAAGCTATATTTTGCATACTTTACAAAATAATGACTACTCAGAAGCAGATTTATTTCCATACAATTAAAAACTGCATTAGTCCAAACAGAAAAGGATATTCAAACAAACAACCCTCTTTGTATCATATTCATATGAAATTGGATATTATGCAAGGAAAAAAATATGCACTCGTTAAAGTGACAGTGGACCCTGGATGAGATAAACAACCATAATCAACAACATAAATTATAAAGTGCAGTCTTCAATGTCATAATCCACAGTAATAACGTGCAGAGAGTGAAAGAAGAAGGCAATTTGATCGTAATGACCCTTTTACCTTTCCTGTGTGCAGCAGCCATTAGGCCAAACATTTCATTTGGGGATAGAATATGTCAAGATGTAATGAGAAATTTAACTGATGCCTTTAATGCTTCCCAGAGGATCTTTGTCCATTTTTGTCATTATGCATTTGCTAAGCCATCAGACATTGTATAATGTGAAATAGTATAATACACGACACAACGTTAATGTGGTCATTACTGCTCCCAAAATGTAGAAACATGCCATCACCCTGAGGTCAAACATCACACTCCTACTACCAATCTCTTTCTTTTTCGGTTGTTCGGAATCAGAATCAGAATACCTTTATTTCAATCAGGAGAGACGTGATGTATGAAATACATGTTTATTACCGGGACACATAATATGAATGAATAGTGATTGACAGATTGTAACAAGTGAATGAAATGGTGTTTGGCGATTTGGCCCCGGTTTGCAGGATGATCATTCAGGAGGGGAAAAAAACGCTCCGATGAACCCCCCCCGGGGTCTAGACACTGGTGGTGGTGATAAGTAGTTCGGTCTGGTCTGAAGGGAGAAGGTTTTAGCTTGGCCCTGTATTAGGAGACAGGAGGCGAAGGGGTGGAGGAGGGTTGTGCGTTGCCACCTGAAATGACAGCTGACAGAGAGTGAAGAGCAGATTTAAAGGGGTTAGCGGGTGCAATGATAGGCTTGTGAAAATGGGGGGAAGTGATTGGCTAGCTGGGGAGTAACGCCCCCGGTCACTTATTGAGAGGGGAGAGAGTATTGAGATGACGTGTAACAGACAGAGGATATTGGTCTTCCTGATTGAACTTGCGCTGAGCTTCATTAGTCCCACAGAGGGGAAATTTGCATCGTTACATAGCCACAGACAGCTTAATGTTACATATGTTAAAAAAAAGTACTAAGTTATGATATAATAAAAGATATAATAAAAAAAAAAAAGTAAAAAAAAAAACTTTTCAAAATACAAATCCTGTAACAGTTCTTATGATTTAGCAGCCAGGTATATATTACACAGTTATTATGGCATATGTATATAATAATGTATATATTGCACATAGTTTGTTGGTATTTAACAGCAGCAAGTTACACAATTTACAAAATGCAAAAAACACACCTTGTAACGATTCTAAGGATTTAGCAGCCAGGTATAAATTACACAGTTATTAACGGCATATATATATTGCACATATAGCACATAGTTGATTGGTATTTAGCAGCAAGGGGTGATATAGGACTGTGTCTTTGGTTAATCAAAGAGAACACAGTGGCAGTTTCTCAATCTCGAGGATTCTGGCTTCCAAGCCAATATTTCAAGGATGCTACGTCATCGAGTGCCGCCGAAGGACTGTTCCAATCTCCAGCATACTTGGAATTCCACCGAGGCCGCGTCCTTGGTTTGGGGGAAATTTCGAGGCTGCACATGGGTAGACTTCGCGTCCTTAAAATCCCCACAATGCTTTGCGCACGGACCAATTTCAAAAACCCTTGCGGAGAATGGCTGAACCGATGCAGCACACATTTAAATGTAAGTATAGTGGCGTAGAACATGTGTTGGTAAATATGTTACCTTGTTACATTTGTTTGTTATAACCAAAAATGTGTTCCGTGAAAGTAAAGCAAGTTCATAATTAGATAGACATCGTGAGGTTTTATTTTCGGTACAGTTTATGTTGAAACCGTTAGAGAGAGTCGCACACTTGTTAGCCTGTTCCATTCTTCTTCGTTTTCCGAAGCCGTGGCTTGGAAGCATACTTGCTTCGTTTCTGAAGGAAGTTACTTGGAAGTATGCGACTACCAAGCCAGTATCCTCGCGATTGAGAAACACCCAGTGTTGTTTGATGCCAATGCTTTGGATTGTACAGACACTTGACTGAGAGCCTATTATATGTATTGTTTTGGTTGAGCAGTTTCATTTTAGTCATGTTTTATTTATTGAGGATATTTCAATAATTTGATATTCAATGTCCAATGTATACAACATAATACATGAGCTTGCAGGAAGTGGCTCTCAGTTTTTAGAAGCTGCTCATAGCATTCACTTGTGGAAGGAAACAGATTTATGTGAGCTTTGACTGAAGCAGAAAAGATAGCACTACTTTTGCCTCATACGTTGTATCTCTCTGAGGGGTGGTGATTTATCATTGGCATGGTGAGAAAAACCCTTGAATTGTTGCTTTGTTTTGTATGGAGTAAATTGCTTAATCCCCTAACGTTTTGTACAGTTTATAATGGACATATTGTTTAATTAAATGTGTTCACTAGTTGATACTAAAGCAACTAGTACATGATTTTCATATTAGCATATATGATTTATGACGAGTGCTGCTGTGTTTTCATTAGCTCCTTTCAGCACATGTTTGTAGTGCCTGTTTATTCCCACTCCGATAGGCAACGCTGATTTACAAAAACATTAAAAAGATATTTCAAAAGCACAGCAAAAACAACTACAGCCTCTAAACTAACCGAGTGCAATCAATGCCCCTCTGACACTCATAAACAA
Organism: Pseudochaenichthys georgianus; assembly: GCF_902827115.2. NCBI lineage: Eukaryota > Metazoa > Chordata > Actinopteri > Perciformes > Channichthyidae > Pseudochaenichthys > Pseudochaenichthys georgianus. The sequence continues at coordinate 20,277,769 of NC_047516.1, forward strand.
TGAGCTTCATACTGTAAATGTCAGAATTATTAAATGCCTCTTGTAGCCCTATCGAACTACAATAGCATTAGCTAAGTGCACCTCATGAACTGGCAAGCCAGTGTGCCATGTAAAACGTGCAATAGAAATGTGTTTCTCTCACACACTGAGTACACGCGTTACTGAAGTTGGAAAAAGGAAAGCACTGCATCAACATGCACACAGGAAGTCACTTAAAGTATCAGGAGACATTAAATCCACCAATCTTTCATTCTCACATGCAGACAGACACAAAAACACTTTGTGAGGAATCTGGGAAGAGTGACAGACAGAGAAAGAAAGATGTGTGAGGTAGTTAAGAAAGACAGCCTCATACAGGGAGATGGCATTTAAAATGTATAGCTGTTGTTGTTGTTGTTTGTGTGCCATTACCATGAGATTCAAAATGACCACATTGTGCCATCAATAGGGAGTAAATGACAGTGCGTCACCTTTAGAGTGAGCTAGAAACAATACCTGTAATGGCTCATTGTGTCCATGAACACAATGAGCCCATCCTTTAAGGCTGTTTTTGGCTTCTGGGAACAGATAATGCGCATGTTAAATATTCATGTAATTACTATAGATGAAGAGCCTTTCTTGTGCCGAGAGGTGACATTTCAAATGCCACTCTATAAATCCTCAAGTCTAACCTATAATGCTTAACAGGGTTCTTATTCAGGTTCAAACAGATGAGATGAAATGTAATGATCCCCACAAGAAGGGCCACTGCGACAACAAGTGGTAAACTGATAGAGGAAGCAGGAAGAGTGGAATATAGATTTAAAATGAGAAGTGGTATTTAGAGTGTGGATTTGTAGGAAAATGTGCACAAAGAATATACCAGGCTTTTCAATTTGGAAGCAGTTTACATTACGTTGGTCCTCTTTCTTAAAGATAAATGTACGCTTCTTGCTTTTTGCAGCACAAAATAATTATGGAAATATAAATGCAAAGACATTTATAGCTGACTTTCAGTCTCCTGATTTGAGAGAGAATCTGTATTAAAAAGAGTGGTTTAAATTATAATGAACTATGGAAAGAATGAGTGAATTTAGTGAAGATTAACATAACAAACTTAGTGTGTCTGCGAAGATGTTATAGTATATTTCAATGCTACATTTTGACATCTAAGGTTATATGAGATATAATATAGAGATTAACAGTAGAACAATCTTTAGAACGTTTTGCACACACAAACATACAGAATGTCATGAGAAAAAAGGGCAAAGTCAAAGAGCATCAGTGCAAAGTGTTTAAACAATAAGTAAAGGGGCTTTTTAGAAGAAAAGGTGATTGTTTTATGCTTATTTAATATGCATAAGATACGTGATCAATTACAGTCTGATTTCTAGAAGTGGGAGTCAGTATATTCTGAGGGATATATTAAATTATATTATATTACTGTTAATTTAAATCTTTGTTGTCAGATTCATACTTTTTTTTATTGATTAGTTTATGTCCTTTCGTATTTTCTACCTCTGTTTCAGTCATTACAGGGTATATGCAGGAATCCTGAAGTCAAATGTAAGACCTTTCAAGACCCTTTCCTACATTTTAAGCCCTCATCGCCACTTGGAGTTTTAACCGGTTACCTTGGCGACACACTTTACCTCACATTGACTATACAGTATAGATTGTCCTTCCTCCTTATCTTCCAACCATTTGGACGCAAACTTGCATTTCCCCATAACGATGTTGCTTAGCAACCGGCGTAAACGGACCTTTGCGCGCTATCAAGCAGTGAGCGTGCGATGTCCTGTTCAGATGACGTCAAACCCAACGGGATGCCATAAATAAACGACACAGAATCACACTACACACCTACGCCATGATTACATTCAGGCACACTGTAGAACACAACCTCTTTGGACCATTTATATACTTATTGAAAACAAGCTACACAATGTAATACCTTGGAAAATGCAGTTTAATACTTTTTAATAGCCTTAATTTTCGCTAAATTGATTTATCAAATTGTAATACTTTTTAAGACCCCGCAGACACCCTGCATTAGCATCTGCTTAAATTAGACATTCCATCCATATCAAAGATACATACCAAACAAATGCCTGTATATAAAGAAAATACACTAATATTTATAGAGTATGCCTGAATGCCTCAAAATGTGTTTTTTTTGTAATCCCATGAACAATTGAATGAGTCAGAGACAGAAGATGAAAGAGGAATGGATGAAATCTGCATGAGAGAGTGAGCAGTGATGTTTATGTTTATGTGAACAAACGCTGGATTTATGTCTTCAGTGCTGGCTCCGTCAGATCATGTTAGAGTTGGGTCACTCATTCAGCAGCTAATGGGCTGTTATCAGCACGGCACCACCCAGTGGCTCACAGAGGCCTTCGGCTTATACAGCATGGAGCAGTTTCGTTATCCATATTTGCTCTGTGATCATTGGCTTTATCAAACACGGTCGTACTGGGGGTAAAAAAAAAAAACATTAAAAAAACTACATTATTATGACGTTCCAATCCTAAATAGTCAGCTCTGTTTTTGAGCTGCAGTGTATTTTAGACCCTGACATTTCTCTCAATTATTCACTGTGATTTTAAGTTCAGTGGTGTTTTTTCCTTTGACTTTCTTCATCTGTAATTCTCAACAAATTGCCTCCCTCGCTGCACCATCACTTTAAAAAATGAGATTAAAAGAGGTTATTTTCCTTTACATAAAACAGATTAATAAAACAATTTGATTATTTCTTCATCTGCAACTAACAGATAAATAAAACAATTTGATTATTTCATCATCTCTTTGGTTTTCCCAAGTGTGTATTATAAAAACACAAATTCACTAACACATGCTCCTCCATATAGTATATATATATTACATTACATGTCACTTGTTACATACTCTATACTGTGGGCAATCCCCACAGGAGCAATTTGGGGTGAAGTGTCTTGCCCAGGGACACAACGACATGCTGACTGCAGTGGGGTTTGAACCTGTGCTCCCCTGATCTGAACACCAACGCACAACCCACTGCACCACACACGTATTTGTATTTTGTTCAAATCTGCTTTACTATTTGGAGAATTCATCCCTTTCTCTAAAAGCCCCATCTCTTTTCTTTTCTTTCTTTTCATTGACAGAAATTCATTTGGCACAGTAAAGTCATCTGTATAGAAGACTGATGGCTAACAATTGACGTGCCAATCCCGTCTAGACAGCAGCACTTCATCCAATTATGTTGGAAATACAAACATGATCGCAACAACAATGGCAGGATTACCAACACCACATAAAGGAGAGGAAGAAGTGGAGGAAGACAAGTGATGAGGCTGAAATTGACAAAGAACGATAGATAGTGACAAGCCTGGACTGTGGAAGACATGATGTTATCAATAGTGAGAGATGGAGGGAGGAACAAAAAACAAATAACGTAGCCTCTTGTCATGGTTGAGTAGGCATCAGTGAGAGGAAGCCTTGGGATTGAGTTCATGTGTGTAGAGAAAATGTCCATATGAAGACAATAACACATACAGATCCCCACACAGACACACAGCATGAGATGTTAAAGGTCACCTATTATGCAAAATCCACTTTTTCATGTCTCTTCTACATCACCATGTGTCCCCTCTGTGGAAAGAGATTCTGAAAGTTTCAGGAAAAAAGATTCGCTCACTTTGTCCTGATCCATTTATATAAAAACCTGTCTGAAAATGAGCGTATCAGATTTTAGCCACTTTATGATGTCATAACGATTTTTTGGCTTGTGTAACCATTAGCGCTCCCCCCCCCCCCCCCACACACACACACCTTATCACCTGAATCTCCTCCTAGAGCACCTTTGTGTTCTTTTTAACCAAATCTCTCTCAGAGGGGCGTGGGGAGGGGCTCCTTATTTTCATTTAAAGTAACAGACAGAGAATCAGCACTTTGGAAACAGGGCTGAAACAGAGGGGATTATGGGATATTGCAATGATCTGTTTGGTGTTTCAGACAAACACTTCAGAGACATGTTTCCCATTTGCACATGAATGCATGCCAACTGTCATAGTAACGAAAGAAAAAGAGAAATGGAAAAGTAAAGATCTGAACAATCATGTCGAGTAATATCAAATTATCCAAATTGTTTTTGAAATCCAACTTTTAAAGATACTGCTCAAGCTTCAGAAAAACACAGGACATTTCTATGCAGTCCCATTCTAATAAAAATATGGTTTAATTACTGCTCTTGTAAAAATACAGTACTCACCCAAACAGCACTGTTTTAGGTGTGTTTCGAAAATATCTTCTCGTTTATTAAATGAACCATGCCCTTTAGAATTTGTTGTAGAACTAATCAAATATTGATTTTTCATTTGACATTCTGTGATGCAATTAAAGCCTTGCTAAAATGTGAGTATGCAGTGTGTGGTCTGGTGGAGGTTTAATTTAGTGTGTGTGTGAAGGGGCAGGAAAAAATGCTGACGTAATGTCTGATGACCATCTCCACAAATAGGCTTCCCGCCAGACAGTTAAAGATGATTTGTTGATAGATCAACCTCCTCTAAAAGGTTTGCACTTGCTCACACCAACCTGCAATTCTGCTGCTCAGTGTGTGAATGTCAGTGTGTGTGCTTGCATTTCACTTTTGCACGTGTTTTTATGTCTTTACATTTCTCCATCAGCTGCCCTATTTACAAACCCCTTCTGATGCGTAGAGTGTTGGCTTAATTTGTTTCTTTTATTTTGGGTCAAAGTGCAAACCTCTTGTTAGTATTTCCTTTGGAGCTGTCTCACCAGGTGTTGGCAATTTCTATCTCACATTCTTCTAGAAGTCGTGTTGTTTTCGGTTTGCAATCTACAGTGAGAGAAAGAAAAAGAAAACCAGCAGTGAGTTGAAGCTACCTCCTCTATACTTGTTTCTGCGGATGTGTTTGTTGATAAAGGTCAGCATGTTGCTAATAGTGACCTTTCGGTTTTATCAGTAGGTGAAATGCTAAATCTGAAAATACAAAGCTTTCCTAGATCTAGATAAACAGTGCCTTTTCACAGGCATTATTGTATCCGTCTCTGTGGCTACCTGCTTTTAGGCGGGTAATTTAGACTTTTTAAAGGGGACCTATCATGCAAAATGCACTTTTTGATGTCTTTTATACATAAATATGTGACCCCGGGGTGTCAGGGAACTCATGCAGGGTCAAAAAATAAAACCCTCTTTTTTCCTCCGTACCCAAATCTCTAAAAACGGGGATACAACGGAGCTGATCCAGATCTGCGTCCGATATGACGTAATATCGCAAATGTAGGCTTGCTTTACACCCACGGCCCTATCAGAAAGTTGCTATCAGAAACAATGCCCGACTGTTTTGGACGTAATATAGTCGTTGCATGTTTACATTAGCATCGCTAACACTCAGAGCTAACCTGTACTGGAGAGCATGTGTGTGAAGAAGCAGGAAATAAAAAGGAACTCACCTTGTGGTATAACCGGCAAGAGAGAAAGCCTTTGAGCTCCAGACTGTTTCAGAGATAATCCTTGATAATCCATGATATGGCGTTTCATCACGGCAGCATTTAGTTTAGACAGTAGCTTTATACCCCAAATCAGCACTTTTGAAACAGGAAGTGAAATAGAGGGATATGAGGCATGGCTAGAATGGGTGATCTGTTTGGTATTTTGAGCAAAACACTTCATAGACATGTTTTGTGTATATCTTTATATATCTGAGACCTATGCTATTGCCTAAAAATAGTATGATAGGTCCACTTTAAGCACACTGGGTTTGTGTTGACAAATTATTGGAAACTTTAATCCTGATCATGCTGGAACTCTGTGTTAAGCTTGTTGCGATGGCTGTGAAATTAACAGGACCTGAAGATTGTCTGCCGAATCATGTTCCTCTACAGAGCGGACTGCTTCAGTTTAGCAGTCTGATGGATGATTTGTTTCACTGCCTTATTTAACCCTCTGCTTGACCTGATGTTGCTCTGTAAATACAGCCGTGCTGACAGGAGTGATCACATTTGTAGATTGTTAATCATGTCACCCTTCAAGAGAGATCCTGAATAGTGACTAATAGGGAAGCTGCAGCCAAATCTTGTAGCTGATAATGATCATGATTTGCAACCTTGTTGTTAAGCACAGCAAAAAGATTATATACCAATTAGGATTGTTTCATATCATTAAAAAGGTGGAGTTTTCCTATAAACAAGCCAATTTCCATTAGATGTCGATTATAAGCTGTACTTTCTTGGCTACTTGTATCTGTTAGAGCATTATTAGGACTTCACAACAGCTTTGATGAAATGCATTTTCAAAGTCAGAAAGAGGAGTTTAAATGTTTTGTCATTTTATTTATTTCACCTCAAGAGTAAGAGTCGTTAATTATTTAGAAACGTTATAAACTAGATGGAAGAAGCTCCCTATGTTGTGCCAATGCCAGTAAAAAAAGGAATAAGCAACTACATGTATTCATTTCGTCAATCATCATACTTGCCAACCCTCCCGATTTCATTGCCCTCTCCCGGTTTCCTCCCGGGGTCATATTTCTCCCGCATTTCTGACAAAATCAGATTTACTCACGACTGTTTCCACTCTGACTTTAATACAGCTACACCATTCTTTGGTTTCCATGGTAGCACGTATCTTTAGTAGCGTGTGCAACTGAAAGTCTGAGAGGGTGAGGAAGATGGTCACAGAAAACTGAACAAGAATCGAAAACTCTACCCTCTGCTCACTCCTGTCCTGTAAAATACAGGTCCATTCCACACATATGCTCCATCAAGGATGGTGCTACAGGCCATTAATATGATCTGATTTTGACAAACTACTTGTTATTAACTAGCTCCTACTTCTTTTCAATCAGAAATGTGAAGGCTGCTTCTTAAGGGTAAAGGCATTAGAATTTCGGAAAGATCAGCATGCCAATAAAGTGGTTCTGCATTTCAATTAGGGCCGGCTCATTACAGAGTCCTCTGAAACTGGACACTCTGAATGAACAACTCCTTTTTGAAATGTGACATTGGCTGCCTTTGAGGCCAGTGTGCTAATAGAAAAGTTAATTACATCAGAGGCATTCATGTTAATGTATGTACTTTGACAGAGGCAATACAATAAAAGGTTAGAGCAGTGTGTACCAGTCCCTCGATACCAGACACATTTAATTGCTTTGTCTTGGGTCCCGCAGTCAATCACTTTGGCAAGGTTGGATGTAAAATACAGTTGTGTATTAATCCCGATTGGCTTATTAAGCTTTGTTAAGACCAGAAAGTGCCATTTTGATATGATGATTTCACCGGAATAATATATGTATATAGATTGCAATATCAAATGCATACATTTTATCGAGCTGATATGTATTCTTTAGGCTTTGACCTAGAGGCATGAAACATAAAGATTAGAAAAATCAGGGCAAAAGATGACCTTGCAGTCTTTTAGCACACCAAGAGGACGAGAAAAGTTGCCCTGCTGCAACACGATCAACATGCATGGAAGATGTTAATATCCTAAGTAAATTAATTGGCACCAATAACTGTATTTGTATGAAATTGTTCTCAGGAAATATGGTATACAACACTGATTTAGAGAAAAACAAGCAAAACCACCCTCATATTCTGTTAAGGCTACTTGTCTTAAAAATGATGACAGCATTATATTATGTGACCATTTTAAAATGCACTTTACATTACATTTTGCAACGCTGGTTTTTATACTGAAACCAATCTACTTGCAGAAGCCATTTATGTCCGAGGCTCATCACACTACTTGTGAGACTGGGTTGGAGAAACACCATATCCCAGCGTGCATTGCGGCTACAACATCCAATCATCGAGCTTGAACCAGGTCTACGTCTGTTTCCGGTGACTTTATTTTGAAAATCAGTTCCTGACGGACGGCTAAAAAGCCCAATATTATAGAATTAAATGAATAAATAAAAACAAGGATAATTGTGTGTTATTGTTGAGTAAATAACAGTGTGTTATTTAGAAAAGGATAACAAATTCGAAGGAAAAAAAGATTACAAAAAAATACAGATTTTAGTATTCTGAGGCTCTGAGCCCTATTTCTTTTCCTCACGGTCGGCAAAAAAAGTCCGACATTATACGATTTAAAATAAAATCAATAATCGTGGCTTGATATTGAGTAATAACATGTTTTCATGGACAACACAGCTTCCGGTCTTCTCAGACCCGACCGTATCCATTTGCGTCTCATATGCACGCAAAACTCGGACTCAGAACCCAATGGGAATAGTTGGCGTATGATAGACACGCAAAATCGGACTTTAGCGTATCTATTGCACGCATTTTCCAATGTGTAAAGTCGTGTTATTTGTACGCAGACTGAAGAGTGGGTTGCTTAAAAATGACAGAATTATATTATGTGACCATTTTAAAATGCACTTTACATCACATTTTGCAATGCTGGCTTTTATACTGAAACAAATCTACTTGCAGAAGCCATTTATGTCCGAGGCACATCACACCTCAAATGAAAGGATTACAAAACGTGCACCTCTAAAATGTGAAGACAATTATTCAACTTGCGTTTATACATCATATTTATCACTTAAATGCCTGGCTTGCTATGAAGAACTGTCTGATATTCTACAGCACACACTTCTGGACTTGTATTAAAGAACCTACAGTAAATCAGGACTGATTGCATCGTGAAACAGCTTTACTAACACATTTATTAAGTGCTTTACATATCATAATTGTTAGGTGATTATCTTGGAAGATTCTAGTGATTCACATAATACTGTTATGGATTCTAACCGGGGGCAGTGTATTTTACACCACTCAGCAAGCACAAACACACACACTTAGATAAGGATTGTGCGAAAATCACATAATTTAAGGTGCAAATAAACCCTGTAGTTGAATGGTAAGTGCACATATTAGGTGTGAAAGCAATGTGACATTTCACAGTTTTCAGGTGTTTTATAAATTAGATTATTCATCTTTTATTCATTTTGTATTTCAACTTTGATCTATGAAATTGTACCCATGCAAAGGGAACACTTCTGTATGTGTATTATCAATTGTTTTTAGTAACACATGTACAAATCTTGATTTAAAGAGAGAATACATTTGAGAACATTATTTAGCCTGTATCAGGGTTATTTCCATGATTCACGTTGATTTCAATTTAACCACTTATTTGAACAGATCTTTTAAAACAGATTTTTAGAATAATTTTACTTGATTTTAATACCCAAGATAGACTTGGTAGTGTAATAGTCAGGGCTCTCGACTAACTTTTTTCCCCATCCTCCCGGAACCGTCCCGAAATACAATCCAAGCCGTCCCGAAATTAATGTGGACCGTCCCGAATTTTTATTTTTTTCCCTACATTATCATTAGTTAAAATCATTCAAAGTGACCTTTAACATAAATAAAACATCATGCAAATCATTAGATGATAATTCATCAACCTTTTTATTTTAGTAAATCATTCAATCACATACACAAAGGCCAAATATATTTAAACAAACACACAAACGAGAAAATTACTCCATCAATCCAATCAAGTCCCATCCAATTATCAAAAAAAAAAATCCAACACTGTGTCCTGAAGACAGAACCCAGAGTAACCACTAACCAGGATGACAGTCTGTAACACAGTCAGGAGACCTTTACAAACTGCCCCGCCCCCTCGCACATAGACGGGACAGAGATCTCATCTGGATTGGAAAGCTCGAAAATACATCATAGACGCATGTTTTAGTCTTATTGCATATTAGAAACGGAGTTGGTGAAACTAAAACTGCGATATAATATGTATGTAGCAATAATACATATATTTTTTAAATGTCTCCTGTACCGATAAAAAGTCTGATAACGTCGGAGCTTAACGTTACCACTGTCTTTAATAATTCCGGCCCGGGGCCCGTTTAATACCGGGGCTCGGTACCCATCCCTACACGGGGAGAGGCGCAGCATATTGCTAAGGACTAAATACGATGGAGGGTTCTCATCTCAGCCTTATTACTCATAGGGGATGAAGAGGAGTAAGTAAATAAAGAGGCCGGCGCTCCAGGGTCTGGTTCTGCTGTGCGTTTTTGTGATGTAACGGTAAAACACTTCAGAATTCCTCCACGGGATGCCATTGTCATTGTACATCACTCAACCCGCGAAATTGTTAGAAATTAAAATCAATGTTGATATGGCGTAATTTGAATTAAATACACTATTTAATTTAAATCAGTTTTATTCTGAAAAACCTGAAGTTCACCTAACTATTAACTTAATACTTTTATTCTGAAAATGCTTCACTTCCGGTTAGCATTAGCATGTGGCGAAATGCTGCATGTTCAAACCATGAATCGAAGGTGAAATGACATGTGATGTTGTACACAGAGCACACTGGGGTTAGCACTCATTTATTGCCGCTGAATAACGTTTATTAGGGAATGTTTAAATAACCACAGACACCAGAATGATGTAATTTAACAATACAACAAGGCAGGAATTGCATTGGACCCGCCCCCGACGACGTCGGCCAATAGGAGAAGACCTCAGATGACAACAGGAAGAGCAAGCAAAAGATTGACCTCTTCCTCCGGCTGACCCGGACTGACCGGACGCATGGGGAGAGCCACTCGCACATTTGTACACCACCGCATCTTTTGTGTAATTAAATGCTGTTAACTTTTATAAGCTTCCCTTGACTCTTTTCAGTCTCTCCTGCCTTCAGGGCTCTATAATTCACTAACATTTGGCGTCACTGGGTGGACCCTGAAGCTAGATTGAGCTGGAAGACGGGGTAATGCTGCAAGCTAACTAGCATCACACTAAGTTTTTGGCTGGGCCTAAATGAAAGGTGAGACAGTTACCTGTTTAATTCCGTGGTGATTGCAAGTGGTGTGGAGTGTGTATATAGTGTTTCTATTCGTCTCTGTTGTATCTTCAGGCGCCGCCCGATTAATGTGAATATTACATAGTATTAAGACCTTCTGGGGAGGCACTAGCTTGTATCTGGGATACCTCTGGGTAGGTACCAGACCTGATCTGTTTTACGCTGGACTGGGTCCATTCATGTTAGTCTATATGTTTGATGTGTTAAACCTGCGTAGTCTGGTTTAATAAAGTATTTTTGTGTGATGATCTAAGCCGAGGCAATTGTGTACAAGATTGGTATGAGGTCAGCATCTATAGAATTTAGAGCTAAGATAAATGAAGATTGTTTTGTATTGTCAAGCAGTGTGGTTATTTATCTGCAGATGTTGTGTTCCCCTTCCCCCAATCACATGTGGTTAATGCTATACTGCTAAGCTAGTTAGCTAGCCAGTTAGCATTAGTAGATGGTGAAATAGTTTGAGTAAAGATACAACCGGTAACTACTGATTGAATACACAGGGATGGTGTAGATTAATGTTGAGAGTAGATTGAGTTGTTTTTCATGCTTTTCAAAGAAAGTAATTTGCACTTTATATTTTGAGGAAATAAACAGGAAGTAGGTTTATGAACCGGAAGTACTAGTTGATACATTTGAGAGGAGTTACAAATAAAACAGCTCCCCTAGCGGACATACTAAGTATTACGTTAATACATTCTTCACCACACAGATAAAGATTACATGTGGTTTCTTTGAATTGAAGTATTGTAGTTAACACATTTTATGACATTTGCATAATTTCATAAACTTTAGTATACACGGTAGGCCTACACGGTTTATTTGGATTTGCACCATATTCCTATTTTAATATTACAAAGTAAAAACCATACACTGTTCATTTTCATTTATTTATTTAGATTTTAGAAATTTGCATAATTTTGTCTAATTTTGATTTTCTAATCTCAGTTTTACAACATTTACATTTATTTTCCAAATTCAAATTCAAATTCAAAAAAAAAGTTCGGATGACATACGATATCTTTATAAAGAATACAAAGGTACTATTCAGAGGATTAGTAATTCATTTTTGATAACTTAATAATATTATCCGTGAACTTAAGAAACATGTCGCCAGACACCAAGTTAAGAGCACTCCCAGTGCCAGGCACAACTGCAGATATTAAGGCGAGAGTAAACTCCTGGTCAGATGCTGGGACAGTTCCCACTAAAAGACAGAAGAAATGGAACCAAATAGAGGAACTGTTCAAGCAGTGGCAAACGAGAGGATTGATTCCAGCAGATGATCAACCTGGACCAACGGAAGCCCATAGAAAAGCTGTAGTTGAACATGAGAATGCTGAATACCTACAACAGGAAAAAGCATGGATCAAAGCCGGACAACCCCCTCGGTATGGACCTGCTAAAAACGCTATGAAAAAAGCTGAAAAAAGAAAAGTTATGGTTGCAAATCTGATTCTCTATCTAAAATATACCAGCCAGGGATTGACAAACAGCTTACATGTGGTAGCAGCAGAAGATCTGCCAGTAATGGAAGAAGAACTCTGCAGAAGAGATGAAGCACTCTGCAGAAGAATAGAAGCAGAACTCGGCAGAAGAATGGAAGAAGAACTCGGCAGAAGAGAGGAAGCACTCTGCAGAAGAATAGAAGCAGAACTCGACAGAAGACTGGAAGCAGAACTCATCAGAGGGATGGAAGAGAGACAAAAGGCAGATGAAGCCCATAATGACATTATTGCAGAAAGACAAAGGGAGGAAGATAAATACCAACAACTTCTGGCGGAAAGACGACAAGAAGATGTAAGATTCCAGGACATGATGGCAGATAGACAACGGAGAGAACAAGAAGAACAAATAACTCAAAGAAAACGCCGGACAAACTACTCTCCTGACTATTCCAATGGACAGGGAGATGAAAATGACGACAGCGGAAACGAGCAACATTACCCTGGGACATGCCCCAAAACTAAAAGAACCAAGACCGGTGCACACACCTCCATGCCATTGATAGCGGCTGGAAGAAGAGGATTTCAATACCAACCATGGACTCACAGGGACATGGAAGCATTAGTGTCAAAGCTACCTCCACTCACGAAAGGAGGTCAGAAGTGGGTGAATGATCTGGAGCGATACACAGCCCAAGACCACCTGTGCTTGGGAGACATGAGAGCGGAAGATTAGGGGCAAGAGCAGTAGATTCCGAGGCCAATTGCACAAATGACCCAGATGAAACTCCATTCAACTACATCAGGTCGAATTATTGGGCTGCTATTCGTCACATCTACCCGACAACACGCAGTTTACATGCTCTCAGCAGCTTGAAGAAGGAGCCGGGCGAAAACATGCATGCATTCTTGAAGAAATGTGAAGAAGTGTGGGAGGCTAGCACGGGTGAAAGACATGATCTTTCTCCAGCTATTGAAATGGTGTGGAAGAACTCGGTCATTAAAGCCCTTCCTCTAGCAGTGCAGGCACGTCTGGAAGAAGTGGTGGGATTGGACAATAAACCCGCTGAACAATGGAGACAACATCTCATTCACCACGATAACAGACACCAGGCAGCAAAAACGGGACTTGATGAGGACGATAAAATCCAAGCAAGGAGACTCGTGAAGCTACAAATAGCTGAGAAAGATACCGAAGCTAATAAAAACAAGAAAGTGGCAAGGCAAATGGCAACTAAAGCAGAGAAGACCATAGAAACAGAGACAGTAATGCAAGCACCGCTAACCGTTCAAGCTCAGGTGGTGCCAGAAAATCAGATGCAGTACCAGCAAAGAGGTGGAGGAAGATTCCGAGGAAAAGGCAGAGGAAAGGGTTTCAAGAAAGTGGGATGTTACACATGCGGTCAGATGGACCATTGGTCCAGAGATTGTCCGCATCAACAAATACTAAACCCACCACAAGTACTACAATACAATCCTACACAATTCCAACCTCAGACACAACAGTATTATCCCCAAGTACAGCAGACACCTGTGTATCTTCCTACTCAAGTACAGCCACAAGCACCGCAGTATCTTCAACAGCAGACACCTGTGTATCTTCCTACCCAAGTACAGCCGCAAGCACAGGTATACACTCCCATACAGCATCAACAAAAGGGACAATGGAGACGAAGAAGGAATGATGGCTGCTTCATATGTGGAGATTGTAGACATCTGGCCAGAGATTGCCCAACTCAGCAATATCCACCACAAGGTAGCACCTCACAATGCAGAGGAGAACCAGTGTTAGATATTAGAAATATTGAGGCGGAAGCATATGCCAGGGCCATGACGAATATTTCTGTTGGATCAGGTTATTGGGTAAATGTAAAAATCCACAAGATGAACTCGTTGCAACCGGTATGGAGTGGACCATGGGAAGTTGTAGAACGCACTGCAGATGCACTCCGGATCAAAGTTAAAAAGGGAACATGTTGGCACCCACTTACACATTGTGTAGCCGTACCGCCACCTTTCCTGAAACGGCACGGCAGTTAGAACTGATTTTGGAAAACTGGTACAAAACAATAAGGAATTGAACATTTTTTACAAGGACAGCACCAGGAGATGAGTAAACTCAAGAATCTGTAGAGTGTAAATACATTGAGAAAAACACATTTTACACTCGAACTGTTTGCATATCATAGACAAGGAATTTAGTCAATATAAATAAATGTTCAGCACAAGTAATAAGTATAATGGAAAGTAGACATAGGCCTACACTTGAGTCAAATGTCATTACTGTGATCTGATTAGTGTGCTCTGCAGGTTTACTATTGTAACGGTGGGATTTAAAATATTGGAGAAAATATGAAGATGTTCTCTCGTAGTGTGTGGAATATGTGATGCTGGAAACATGTACGTTTTTCAATTTATAGGAGAAAATGGTTTCCTGAAAGAGTTGTTGGGTAAATATGTAGCAATGGATGAAACAATTTTTAGAGTGAGTTTTTGTAATATCATTAGTAGACATCAATTATGTTGTTTTAGATGGCATTTAACAATTAAGACAGATAGTATGATAGTATGAAGAGTGGAAAGTTTTGGATTTATTTAACCTCAGTGTGATAGATTTTTTTTATAGGTAATGCGTCCCGAGACCTGGACTCCCCCTCTGAGTTAGAAAAGGCTACGATCCCGACCCTCCAAGCAGACAAAAGACCTAACCCAACAGGAGACTCCTCCTTCTCCATCGAACAGACAGAGAACCAGAGCTGAAACAACACCAACAAGACTGCAGCCAGAACAATCTCCACCTGTGGCATCCAGAACCAAACAGCATGCTGACAGGCAGAGATCTACGCTCATCAGTCCCTCAGACGGGACCATGAAGTTCCAAGCTGAGCCACGACATTTGGCACAAGAGCAAAAGTGTGGGACATGAGAGCAGAATCCGCCCTCCATAAAAACAGCAGGGAGACTGTAAAGGAGGAGATGAAATGCAAAGCAGTGCAGGAACATTGGCATGATGGCGGATGCAGATGTAACTGGGCCAATGGCTGCCTAAAAGAGTTACAGCGGATGAAGTTACAGCTGATGGACTGAAGAGAACACAGAATCAGAGGAGTTGGCATGGTCGATTAGAAGTGAGGAGGCCGGGGTCACGGCTTGAGAAAACCAGAGGAGGAGAAAAGGAAAACGGGAATGAGTGAGTTTACACATAAACACACTTATTCACAAAACGCACATTTAAAGCATAAATACGACAGAAAGATTTATTAAATAAAAAATAGCAGTCAAGAGGAAACTATTAAAGTAAAATGAGAACACACTGAGGGTTAAAGGGGGAGACATGACAGAGTAGAACCATATTCTTCAATCTTTTCATCATGTTAACAACATATTCTTTAAGAGATTTGTATTCACGTGTGAATAAAGTAGTGATCTCATTTGTTACAATATTGATCACCATTAAAGGGATAGTTTTAGGAACCACTCTATAAGACAAATCTTTATCTGTATGGATAATGTTAAAGGGAGATCTAGTGCCAAGCCAGATATAGTATTCCAATCTAAAGAATTGATTTCACCATTGTAGCATAGTTATTACCATAGGAAATATGAAATGACTTCTGTTTTTAAATCCTTGATAAAGGAGGGAGTAATTGTTGCATGTTCGGACATCCAGGGTTCCACACACTGCTAAAGAGTTTAACATTGATTTTTAGGTGGACCAGAATTGAAGATGAGCTATGAAATGCATAGCAGAGCTACACAGATCCTAGTAATGTTTTTACACAAGATAAAAGTGATCTACACAATTTTCTGAAATAGATCTATTAGACATTTTAATACTAATTAGGTGTAAATGAATTGCAGTAGTAGTACTCTAAGGAAGTGAGTTTTGTACCAAGTTTCAAGAAAGGTGGGAGGCAGAAGTCCCAATGAAAAGTTAGAGACATCTTGAAAATCATAGTTGAAATCGTGAATGAATAAGGAATGGCGCTCCGCATATGATATCTTTTTGTAGATAAAGGGTACCCGCCTATGCTGAATTACCTCTGAAAAGACTCTGCAGAGCACGACATGGCCAAAAGACCCAGACCAAATGACCTTTGACCCTGACTGACAGTGTGACAAAAGCACTGTCCATGACTGACTCTGGGGTGTACCTGACTTGACAACCAGACGGTGTGAGTGTGAATGAATGCCGGCATGTGATCAGTGTAACTGCATGATTCTAAAACAATAACTAACCAAGCATGTTTTTGGACTAACATATTATTTTGGAGCTCCAAGGGAAAGAGGTTTCCTAAAGATTCCACAAAAGGGGAAACCGCACATGTGTCCCGTTTCTAATCTACTTGATATTTTACTCCCACAGGAGTTGGCGGTTTGCAAATATAAAACTCAAACTAAAATCTGAAGGATGGAGAGAAACACTTCTTTTCACTGAAGTAATTAAAGGAATGGTATGCTCATGACACTCATTTTTAAATAATTATCATCCGATAAAACAGACCAGTCTCTGCCAGGCTTTTTTTTTTTTTTACTCCGATGACATTATCAGTGATTTTAAACTGATTATATACCGAAATAACAACACTGTGGGCGCCGCCATTTTCCGGACGTGACGTAAACCATGCGTTTGGTTTTCGAAGACACGTTGATCTCCATGTTATTTACTGTAGTTTCTCTCTTCAAATATGCCTCACTGTATCGCGAAATATTACCACAATTCTGATAGGAACAATCCACGGAATGCTCGGTTCCATCTGTTGCCAAAAGGTAAGCGTAAGAAGTACATTCGGAGGCAGTGGCTAGCGAAATGTGGCCGGAGCGAACCGAAAGATTCACAGGCTCATGTATGCAGCGAACATTTCAAATTTCCGGACGACTACTCTGAGAGTATGATGAAACATAACATGGGATTTATGGAACAACCATTACTTAATGGAGATGCAGTACCATCGGTCTTTCTGGTGTCATCACCGACCAGGACACCAGTTCGGCCAGTTGAGAAATCGCCCTCTGCAAGTGTGAAGCGACGGAGGAGCAGAAGTAGTGCTCGGAGTAAGAATAAGGTATGTTATAGCGCATTTCCATTGCAGCGGCTTGCCCCGTTTTAACGTCCTTTAGCGTCCAGGCCAGGACAGTTTTTGGTGGCCTTTCCATATAGCGTAGTACCGGCTAGTGTGCATTTCCCCCCAGTTTTTTCCGGCCCCATAAAATCGTGATTCTATGGCCAGGGACAACGAAGCTGAGTATGCTAAACTAGAGAGGGAATCGCTAGCAAGGGTGGTACTACATGCATACATATAGTATCTTATATCATCTTCCTATTATACACACATGCATTTCCAAACATTTGGACTACCTATGTTGCAAATGTATTATCTTTTCAATTTACACACGGCATCTATTGCACGTCTGTCCGTCCTGGGAGAGGGATCCCTCCTCTGTTGCTCTCCGAGGTTTCTCCCATGTTCCCTTTAAACTGTGGGTTTTCTCCGGAAGTTTTTCCTTGTACGATGTGAGGGTCTAAGGACAGAGGGTGTCGTATTGTCATACTGATATGTATGGTTGAATTCCCCATCCAATCTCTTCACATTGGTCAAAACTTCTTCCTCTGCTGACGAGTCCGAACTCAAATACTCCGCCATGTTTCCGTGTGTTGACAAAGTGAACGCATGGATGACGTCACGACCATCACGTGACTACTGAAAATGGCAAAAATGGCGGATCTGAATTTGGCGAAACAAGTTTAATATTCTTAAAACCAAGACTTTGTTTATTTGAAATCAGATGAAAACGAACTGTAACGGACCCTGCCGTGTTATCTATGATTACTACGCTTTTCATTCATAATTTCAGCGGGAGGGAGGGGGAGTGGTGCTGAGGAACAGCAGTCTGACAGGTGTCTGTGTGGACATTCCCCTTATTGTGGAATAAGGGGAATGCAGAGACTGGCTACAAGTGGTTTAGGTTCAAGTTAGACAACTAATGTCTGGGTTAGTGTTTATGTCATCTAATGGTTCATCTCAATACACACATTTTCCGTGCTTTCCAATAGTTTAAAATAGTTTTATTCCACTGTTTAATAACCTGTTCAATACAAACATGCCACTTGTAAAAATGAAATAACATTTCTGTGAACTGATATTTGTTCAGTGGCTTATTAGAGGATGTTCCCTTTGATTGTAAAATGTCAATGAAGATGTCAGACTTAGTATATTTGTTAATAATTACATACAACACATGGAATTTGTGTGCGTGTGTGTTCCAAGTGAATCTGCGGCCTGGTGGCCAGTACATCAATGATGTGGCCCCCCACCACCATCAAAGTTACCCATCCCTGGGCTAGACCATAGAGAGCGCGAATTTGCGGACCAGGAATTCGCGGGCACAGCCAGCGGCACAGCAGTGGCTACATGTGTGTGTATTTCGCGGGTTGCTAAATGTTTTGTGCATGTGTGTTTATGTTGACAAGGAGGTTTAATAACTGTGTGCTACACAAAACGTGCAGTCGGTTTCATTTTCATCGCCGTTTGTAGTAGAGTTAGCAGGATAGTTTTATTTTAACTCTCGTCCCAAAATTATTTTTTATCCTCCCCGACACTTTTTTTTCGGCCCTGGGACGACGGGACGTCCTTAAGCTCGAGCCCTGGTAATAGTGTAATGATGTAATGTAATGCTTCGACGGTGTAATGGTATACATGTTAGGTTCTTTTGGAAACAGAAATATAAGGTTCCCTATTCTGTGTTGGTGTGTTTTTGTCAGTTTGATCCATGCACAAATACAGGCTCTGGTTGCTCTCTTAAAACATGTGAAATGTGTGTACACACAGAACACAAAAACCTAGGGTGTACACAGAATATAAAAACAAAGATGAAAGCCTGCCAGCTGGCAGACAAAGGGATTGAGGTTTCTCCCATTTTCCCTTTAAACTGTGGGTTTTCTCCGGAAGTTTTTCCTTGTACGATGTGAGGGTCTAAGGACAGAGGGTGTCGTATTGTCATACTGATATTCTGTACACAGACCACTGCGACAAATGTAACATTTGTGATATTGGGCTATATAAATAAACATTGATTGATTGATTGATTGTGGGGGATGAACTTTAAGGATCTGGCAGCAGAGGTGGCAGCACCTATACTGGCGATTCCATAGGTGTGACGATGGCAGAGGGCAAAAAACCCTAATCAATTCATATCTAAGCCAGATTCCTTGCAGAACAATCTCCACCAACAATAAAGCAACAATAAAGCAGGGACAGGAGTCGGTTGGAGGCACGTTAGCACCTTTAAATGTATGGAAAGGATTTTCCCAATGCAGTGAGGGTAAAGCTTACAGAGGTAGACGGTGATATGGTGTTCTGTGTGGTTTAAAGGGTGTCACTGGCTGTTTGCTAAGTATGTCTAATATGCTTGCCATGGTCAGGACTCCCTGGAAGAAGAGATCTTGTATCTCAATGGGACATTCCTGGATAAATAAAGGATAAATTAAAAAAAAAAAATCCTGTGAAGCTCCCGTTAAAAAATAATAATAAACCTATTTGTAAAGTGGGGGGACACAAATGGGATTTCAACCCATTGGCAGGGTTAGGTTGTAACGGAATACATGTAACGGCGTTACGTAATCAGAATACAAAAATCAAGTAACTGTATTCAGCTCGCGTTACATTTGAAAAACGAGTAATCTGATTACAGTTACTTTCGTAAACCTGAAGTGAATACATTTTGGATTACTTATTGGAATTATTGGTGGAAAGATTTCCTCTCAACATGTAATATTCAGTACAGCCGATTCGAATCATCAGAGCCGCCGCAGATGGACCAAAAAAGCGTTTGAAAAAAAAACACGGGTCCGCTCGCTCAGTGAAACAATAACAACGAAACATGGAGGAACAAAAGTCTGCGTTTAAATCGTGTGTGTGTGTATGGTGTGTGTGGTTAAAACACATCAGCCTGCGGTCGTTCTTTAGCCTTACTAATGATTATTTATGAAGGTATACACAGTGAAGGCGGTGCGTGAAAGGCACTGCGCGGCACGCTCGTCTTCTCAGAGGCTGAGTTAACCCTCCCGCTGCCTCCTGGTGCTGCAGAGATTTCATGAAGTGAAGGAGGTGTTCCTTCTATAAAACAGCTGTGGGCAGCAGATACTGTGAGTGTCATGGACATTAATTCATAGATCAAGGCAGACTGGTGCACAGAGTCTCCTGTTTTGCCAATCCGGTGCTTAAACAAATATAGCTCTACACCCCTGGCCGAAATGTCCTTAAAATGAAGTCCGAGTTCGACATTTGAATTCATGTCCTGCCAACACTGGCAGGACAGAAGGCGACACGCCCGTTCTAAGCCGTGTCCTTCACTCCTCACATCCCAAGCTGCATCCCCAAAAAGTGTATTATGTTGTTACATCGTTTCAGATGTGTTGTTTCAGTTGTGCTCTTGATACGCCATTAAAACGGTAAAAACACGTTCGGTTTCCTTTTTGTGTCTCCTGTTCACCAAAACATACCCATCTGTGATGGAAAAAGAAAGTAATCTAAAAGTAATCTGATTACGGTTTTTTTTTAAGACACGTAACTGTAACTGTATTCGGATTACTTTCAGAGCCATGTAATCAGTAATCAGTAACTGATTACATTTACAAAGTAACCCTCCCAACCCTGCCCATTGGTAATTCCACCATGCGTATATGTGCAATACATATATATGCACAGCCCCACCTAGTGTTAGCAGAAAGTAATGCAAATAATAATTCCCAAAATATGCACAAAAATTAGGGCTGTCAAGGGCTTTTTAAAAAAAAAATGAACGCCACTAATTATTTTAACGCGATTAACGCATGTGCATTTTTTGTCCTTGGCCGCCCCGTAGTTTCAGAGTGCATCGAGTTTAAAAATACCATCTATACCAGGGGTCGGCAACAGGCGGACCACGGTCCGGATCCGGACCCAGATGCCGACCTATACGGACCCGGACCTATAATCAATACATTAATAGGGGATTTCAATTTTGACGGGGCGATTCTATTTTAACCGCCGCCGACAGGGGGCGAAAGAGACGAGTGAGCGATACAGGGAGAGAAACACAGAAGAAGAGATGAGAGCGGGGCAGAGAGAAGTGGAGAGGAAAGTGTGAAGAGCATAGTTAGTGATACAGGGAGAGAAGACGGAGAGGAGAGTGAACAGGCGTGTTAGCGGCAGACAGGGAGAGACACATAATTATTACACATGGCACTCTCCAAGAAGAGGAACGTGGACAGTGAGAACAGAGCTTTTAACCCTGAGTGGACGGACTCATTCATGCTCATCCTGCCCACTGGGAGCACAGAACCAGTGTGTCTCATTTGTTCAGAGACCGTGGCGCTCATTAAAAGTGCCAAAAACACCACTATGAGACAAAACACAAAGTGTTTGACCAAACATTCCCTCTCAAAGTCAGAAATGAGGTCACAAAAAATAAGCAGTCTCAGAGCCCATGATCAGTCCACCAGGATCAAAATTAAAACTAAATATCGTTCCAGCGCAGGCTAACTGAGGCTAACCAATGAGCACCTGCATGTGTGTATGAGAATGGCCCTGACACCATTTCAGCCCAGATTTAAACTCCTGGCAGGAAAAGCTCGAGCTCAATTCTCGCACTGAATTAAAAAAAAGTGAGTGAGGGACTGCAATATAAGAGGGAAAGAAAGAGAAACTTTAAAACTGTTCAATTGTTATGATGTGTAAAGACTGATATTGTTCTATAATCGGCTGAAACTGTTAAGTCATGATGTGAAACGGTTAACAAAGAAAAAGGGACTCTCAAGCTGCGCTGCTACACTTTATTTGATTTATCTCAAATTAAGCACTTTTAAGATGCACATATTTTCAAAAGCTATTTTATTTATTTTCTCTATTTTATTTTTAAATGCAACCCGAGAGGAACATTACACATATCCACAGTATTTTACTGTATATCTGTATAGTTCAATGTTAATTTACAATAAATATTGTTGGTTTTGAATTGTACTTTCTTTATTTGATTGGCAGTCAGTTGTTGATTACATGCAGACGTTGATACAGGCTACTTCAATATATATATATATATCACACTAATTCATAAAGCAAGTTAGACATTTTGAAGTTCCGGACCTTTGCACGGGGACATTTTCTCTAACTGGACTAACTGCATGTGGGTGGGCCCAGGCCCACCCGGGCCCACCCACAGCTACGCCACTGATACAGTCTATGGTTTTAACTTGGAGACTACGATTAGCATCGTTAGCACCAATGTAGCTACCACTCAATTACACGCTAACCCAAGCCTTAACATTCATTACGTAGCTGATTCAAATCATAAACACATCAATAAGTACTCGAATTTCACTTACCGTAAAAACCACATTCATGCACCGTCTGTTTTAACCGCAGAGCGAGTCACAATAGTCCGATATATAAGCATGAAGAACAAACAACCACGGCGGGCTTCAAGTTGTGTTGCCTGGATGAACTGAGCAGGCAGAGTCCCTGTAGCTAGCTTCACAGAGCAGGTATGTTACGGTGTGTGAAGCAGGTAGGACCCAAATGCAGATTAAAGTAAAAATAATTCCTTTATTTCAAGGCTATATATACACAGACAGAACAGAACACTCACCGAGGACAAGCCAAATCACAAGACGAACCGACACTGAACACTGGGAGACAGGGGGATTTAAACACAGGGTAACTAGACACAGGTGGGAACAATCAGGGGCGGGGCCAACACTGATGAGCACAGGAGACACACAAGGAGTGACAGGTGAAAACAATCAGACAACTAGACACACCAGGGAAACTAACGACGGGAGGAAAAACACAGGGAAAAAGACCAGACAATATACAAGGAGGAAAATACCCATAACCAGACATACAAAAATACAAACGTGACAAAACATGAGAATCCTGACAAGGTAGCAGAGAGACAAGAAGCTAGCAGCAGCAGTCACTTGACAGAGCTGTCACTCAATGTGACCACGCCCTAATATATGCATAACTTTAAGGCTTAATATTAATTAAACAGATGAATTGAGAAAAAATGCACCCCCCACACAGTAGTCATGAAGGGGGAATCTAACTATACAGAGAATATGGTTTTTTGAAACACGATGTAAACATGTTTATTTCTGCCATTTTAACATGGGGGTCTATGGAAATTGCTCCCTTCTGCAGACTGCTCCTACTGGCCACTAGATGAACTGCAGTGTGTGGCACTTCCGTATTGGCGTCCCAGCTCTTCCCCAGAGTCTGCCGCTTGGTCCAAACACAGGAGGTGGAGTCGCTTGGCAAGAATGTTTCAGCACCTTGGAGTGAGAGATATAGCAGACTGGGCTTGATTGTGTTGGCACCGTGGAGAGAGACACACTAAATACTAATACTGTTAAGTAGACACTTTGTAATAATCTAAGGGTGGCACAGCCAGAGAGACTGGGTGTGAATTATTTAGCACGAGTGAGAACAAATTGCACAAGCATCACATAGTAGGCTACTAACTGTGACTTAATAGCATGACCAGTGTTTCTAGATCTGGAACTAGACAGAACCGTCGTTGCCTATTTGTAATGTATTTGCCATAATACAGTGTTGCCCATAACATATTTTGTACCTCTTCTCATGAAATGATTTTGTGTGTAAATGGGAATAAAAAGCGGAATGTGTCTGAAAACTAAATTATTCTAACATTATGGGCAATAGTGGAATTGTAATAGTGGAATAAGAGTATAGCTAATTTTAGAATCTATTGCCATTTGTAATGGCCAAAAGAATACTGTGCATCCACACTTGATCTAAAAATCTATTATGAGGATGTATTTCATTGTCTATTATATATTTTTACATTGCCTATAAAATGCTTTCATTGGTAGAATGGTAATGTAAATCTTGGTGTGAGAGTATGCAATGTTTTATTTTACAAACTAAATAAGTGGATAGAAGCAACATACCAAATGTGAAGCTGGTTGAACACTAACGTCCCACTGTGAGATACTAACAGCTTACTGTAATGACAACTTGCTGCAGTGCACTGCGCTGTAGGAGATAGACCAGCTTAAAGGGACAATGTTGAACTCTATTTTCACCTCAGCCTTTATGTTAGTGTATATAGTGAGAGGCGAACCCTGTCAGTGATATGAAACTGGGCTTTACTCCCAGAAGCCTTTGCTGCTGTGCAGTGAGATAGAGAGGACAGATGGACAGGAACAGTGGACAGATAGAGGGACATAAACCAGATTAATCATCACATCATGTGTGATTAATATGGTACTGAGCACCGTTTGCAGGGCAACACTATGAACTAGACTCCCCATTGACAGGCCAATATGTTTA
Source organism: Pseudochaenichthys georgianus (assembly GCF_902827115.2). NCBI lineage: Eukaryota > Metazoa > Chordata > Actinopteri > Perciformes > Channichthyidae > Pseudochaenichthys > Pseudochaenichthys georgianus. The sequence continues at coordinate 20,302,365 of NC_047516.1, forward strand.
CACTGATGTATTTGCTCTCACACACACACACACACACACACACACACACACACACACACACACACACACACACACACACACACACACACACACACACACACACACACACACACACACACACACACACACACACACACACACACACACAACCACGATAAGGGTCTTCTTTGAGTCAATATATTTGATTAAAGAAAACACAAACATAACATAAACAGTATATATTAAGTTTGCTCCTCCTGATTGTTTCTTCTTTAGGTCATTTAGTTTGAATTAATAGCTGACTGAATATTAACAACAGCTGTTTTAGCAAATTACATTTGAGTTAATCAGAATTTAAATATTCATTTGATTATTTTCATGTTATATTTTTTAATCACATGTTGCATTACTAAACATTTGGACATAAGTTTCTGGGCCATTTGAAGCCAGCTGGACAATACATCAGGGCTGGAAATTGCTTCATACATCTGTTGGCTGAAGAATAAACCAACCTGATTTCGGAAGTTATCCGGCTATTTTGTGTTTAGCATAAGGCCCTTTTTTAAATGTTAATATTGAGGTTACAAGCTGTTCATACAAGAGGACTTATTACTGAAGCGATAGCAATTGATTTCGATTTGTGAGTTTTTACTTTTACTTTAAATTTGTTGTATTTAAGAATTAAATGGTAAAAGTGTGATTGCTCATCAAATCTATTGCATGTCTATTGGAACAAATACCATGCACCTTGTCACTGTGACAACTAGGCTCATCAGGAATTCAAAGGAACAGTGTTATATGATGTATGCATGCATGTCTGGACTATCATATTGTAGAGCTGGACGCGAATGCTGATATCAAAAATATATTTATATATATAGGAAAAGTTTGCTTGTATGAAGGACAGCATATCAGTCGAATGCCTTTCACAGCAGAGTGATGACCAGCAGTGTCTAATGGCCTCTTTCATATAGTACTTCAAAAGCCCACCCTTTCTCTGGCAGGAATCAGAATGCACAGGGGAGGAATACGGGGGGAAAACAATGGCGTGTCACCTCATGGCTGCGGAATAAAAAAAGAGAGAGATGCTTTGTGTGGCTCTATTTTTCAAATGCACAGGTGTTCTGGCAAACAACTCAAAGTGGGTGTATGTGTGTTTGCTTATCCGCTCACCTCTACTGTCCTGTTCTGAACTGCCCTTGATCACTGAAACGTACTGCGTCATCAAAAAAACGACACATCAAAACAGAGAGTGTTTGCAAAGTTGTGAGAAATGCTCTCTGGGGATCCGGTGACTTTTGTGTTGTTCAGGGTCCTGTGGAAAAAAGGCAGAGCGAAAACAGGAGTGCTCCTCTGTCAGTCTCCAGGAGATAAAGGGAAGGCTTTATCACAGGAATGCACCTCGCAGTGGCTGCCTGTGTGTCACAGCAGAACAGAATCAAGTCATCTTTGTAGATTCAGGATACAGTATTGATCGTCTGGTGCAAGTCCGTACTATAGAGAAGGTTGCCGAGTCAACATTTTCTTAAAAATCATTTCAAACTTTAAATATTTCCACTACAAAGTACCAATTGTATCATGCATTTTGAGCTGGAAAAGCTCAAAACACTGAATTCACTTCTCAATCAGCAATGAAGAAAAAGTGTATTATTATGTCAAGAGGAATATTGTGCCATGTCAGTTGCACAGGTCATTAAATGTAGCCAACATGTATAACCTTTAAAGCAATGCTAGCAGGTTGGTATATGATACCAACAAAAGGTCAAAGCCATTCAGAGGTTGCGCTAGACTTTTTCGCTGCCCGTCATTTTGACGAACAGGATCGTAAAATTTCCGTAAAAATCCAGTATTACCCGTCGGCCTTTACACAACTCTGATGAGGGGGGGGGGAAGAGCACGCTCGTGAACTGTTAGCGCTGTGTTATGCATGCCCACTGCACCTCGCGGGAGTGCGCACAGCGTGAAGCAAATACTCGCAGACATTTCAATGATTTGTACGGCAATTAGGTTTGGAAACGGTAACATTTCCTTTTTGGCGGGCATGCATAACACGGCATAACACCTGAGCCTCGCTGCAGGGAAGCTTTGGCGCTGTTCCGAGTTTGTTCTAATCAGTCAAAATGACGGACTGCTTTCAGATTTTTCCGTCATTGTTAAAAAAAAAAATCGGAAAATGATTCGGTTAACGCGACCTCTGAAGCCATTCTACTTTTACTACTACTGCTTTTTCACATACTTAAAACTAGAAGAACTTCAGAGAACGCTATCGTCAGTCAAGGTCATAAAGTATCTAGCAATGTGAACAAAAGGGAAAGATAATGTGTGCATCTGCCCATTGATTTGGAATTGGTCCAAAATCGGTTTCTCTCCTCGCTCATGCTACACCCTCTCACAAAATGTCATGAAAATTGTGTTTTCCGTAATCCTGCTGTTAGACTAGCTGACAAACAAAACAAATTGTAAACATAACCTCTTTGGCGTAGAGTGGTCACCAACCAGTCGATGCGGGTAGATCGCGCACCGTTAATAACGTTTTTAGATATAAGCCTATCATCCACCACCCCGTTAGCAGGTGCCACTTGATTGACGTATCTTTGAGACATTCCTTGTTGCTCCCGAAAATAACAGACTGACTTCAACTGATGCTGCATATTTTTGAACTCACTGCATTTATGGTAGATACCAACTACAACAACATGAACATATTTTACCATGATTTAATTGTAATACACGTTTCAAAATTATGCTGAGTAACTGCATACTGATACCGGTTAGTAAAAACCATGAATTCTTTGACAAGTCTGCAGACAAGACGGCAGGCGAAACACTTTTAAAATGCGTGTTTTCTGAATGGAGATCGGATCGATCAGGCTAAACTAACGTTGTATCTGCTCCGTCCACACTCAAAACAATGTGATACAGACACACATACAACAGCGACTGTATTCACCATGACACAGACAGTATGTGGTTTGGACATGTTTAACTTTTGTCCTGTTTCTGAACAGATATGAGGAGCTGTGAGCTCTGTGTGCTAACAGCTAACGGCTGATGTTTTGGTTTTCTGATTCAACGTTAGTGACGGCAGGCTGAGATCCTCACCACTGATTGGCTACCGCGCAAATGCGTCATTCGCATCGGCCGAGTCTGTCCGCGTCTTTGCATTGACTTTACATGTAAATCGCGCCGCTGCCAAAATCGCATCGCGTCCGGTGTGAACGCACCAATGCTCTTAGTATGCACGGATAAAGAATGTTGTTAACATTTTGAATTTGTAAAAATTGTGCTGAAAATAACTAGTTTTAATGTTAATGTTGCACTTGCATGAAGCTTCAGTGGATAAGCCTCACAGTTAAAATGGCACTTTATGTTATCTGCTCACTGCAAGATGTTATTTTTGTCTTTGTTGTTGTTGCTGTCAATAATATAATGTACTCATTCACTCAAACAAATGGAAAATAAGCTCCATACATTTATATTTAGGATTGTAATGAAGGAATGAATGAAACTTAAAATGATACGTATGATGTAAATATATATATTTTTCCTTTTTGACATGTTAGTTATGTTGTGTTCTTGGTTTAATCAAATTGGAAGCTGCACCAAATGATGTGATGTAATTCAGATGCAAGTAGCCTACATAAAAGGCCTCAAATTGGAAGTACTGTCTGGGCTGTCTTTTTCACTCAATTCTGCAATATGTAGATGTCGCCTTTCACCAAGGCCGAGGTCGGGATCTTGGGCTTAAAAAGGTTGGTGACCACTGGCGTAGATTAATGTATTTAGAATGCTATATTTGTTCTATACATGTCCTTATATCCTAGTGGTTGATCTATTCATGTGCATGTACTGCAGGTCCGCTGCAATTCTGACTACTTTTAAATCCAGACTAAAGACTTTTCTTTTTGCCGCTGCTTTTAATTGAACTATTCACATCTTAAACTGCACTGTAACTTTTATCCATGTATTTTTTCTTTTAATGTTTCTTTTATTATCTTTTCTTTTTAATGACTGATTTAAATGCCATTTTCTTAATGTCTTTCGTTTTTTGTAAAGCACTTTGAATTGCCTTGTGTTGAAAGGTGCTATATAAATAAACTTGCCTTGCCTTGCCTTATTCTCCTAATTCCATTATCAGTGGATATTTTTGATGAATGAAGCTACCAGGTTTTCCAGTCATATACATTTACAGTGTGGTTCTGATGTTTGGCAATTTGAACCACCAACGATAGATTGGGATTGAAAATTGGTGCAGGTATATCTACTAGGGCTGTCAAGTTAACGCGTTAATAACGCGTTAATAACGCGTTAACGCAAAAACAAATTAACGCCACTAATTATTTTAACGCGATTAACGCATGTGTATTTTTTTTCCTCGGCCGCCCCGTAGTTTCAGAGCGCATCGAGTTTAAAATACCATCTACAAGCTGATGCTGCTGACAGCCCCGCTCCTGCCGCCCGCTTGTGGCAGACCACACTTCCACGCTCACCGGCAGGCACCGACTGGCCATCGGGAGGACCGGGAGGGTGTGTGTTTGTGTGTGGCCCGAGTGAGCGAGGGAGAGACCTTACGTGCATTACCGTACCGCAGTGTGAACGCGGCTATTGTTGTTGTTAGCATCGGGTGCTAGCTAGCTGCGCTAACGGATATAAGGAGCTGTTTAAATTAAAACAGAGGAGCGACATTTCGCCACAACTGCGCCGAGCACTTGACTTGATGCAGGAAGCAGACAGCGGGACATTACACACACACACACACACACACACACACACACACACACACACACACACACACACACACACACACACACACACACACACACACACACACACACACACACACACACACACACACACACACACACACACACACACACACCATTTGTATTGTATGAGAGAGGTTCCAGGTTGTTGTGTTTAATATTCATGAGAATTGTTGTCATTGTTCAAATGATAATAAACATTAGCATAAAGCATATTTGTCCACTCATATGTTGATGAGAGTATTAAAAACTTGAAAAATATTCCTCTAAGGTACATTTAGAACAGATAAAAAATGTGCGATTAATTTGCGATTAATCGCGATTAACTATGGACAATCATGCGATTAATCGCGATTAAATATTTTTAATCGACTGACAGCCCTAATATCTACATTTAGCCATGAGGTAAGAAGTTGCAAGCAAGTTCATTTTTACCTTTGGGTCAAACTCGAACGTCCAACAAACACAATTAAGATATGCAAGATTGTTCAAATGATTTAATCAGTAGATAGAGAATAAGTAGGAGAAATAACTAGAGATTACACAGAATGTTAAATTGCCTCGTGATATTTTTATCACTGTTCCATTTTTTATAAACTTCTTTTATCAATCTTTGTTTCTACAAACCCCAAAGTTTTGTGAGTACTCTGTATCTGGGCTTTCATAGCAACAAGATTGAAAAGCACAGTGTGATAAATTGAGTAGCTTTCTTTGACAAACACTAAAGGAACAGAAAGGTTTCTTGATTGAAAACACGCTATTCTAACCTCCAGTAAGCCAATGGGATCAGTGCAGGTTACACCGCTGGGCTCCATATAGCAGAATATCTATCTTGTGTGACGAAATTGGTTGGCAGTGAAGGGTAGTATTTGTTGGAATAATTTGGTAATAGTGGCCTGTTGAAATTATATGAGACGTAGAATGCAATCTTTCAGGATTAACAAATGTGAGGAAATTGTGGGTTATTACGGAGCATAAAAGGCAACACAAATGCCTTTATCAGCAGGAATCTTCATTCCTCGAAATAGAAATAGCCCCATCCAATGGAAATATGCGTGTGTGTGTGTGTGTGTGTGTGTGTGTGTGTGTGTGTGTGTGTGTCCACGTCTCCATCATTGGCTGAAAGCCCACATTTCATTTTTATTCAGTTCCATAGAACATGGAGATTTGTTTGGGCCTCTTAAAAGGATTCCATCTATCCAATCACTCACTGGTAAGCATGCTCATGGAGACAGGAATCAGCTCAAGCTCAATTTAGTTCAGCGAGTTTTGAGGTACAAGTCTATGGGCTCAGAACAGTCTCATAATACACACATGCACACAGAAGGATTCACACTTGTATTTCATGATCCGCAAAAGGATTCACACTTGTATTTGTCAATGCACACACAAATGTGTTCATATACATGTAAATACAATCCAAATACAGAAAAAAGTTTTACATGTGTATTTTTGATCCTCACATATTTGTTTTCCGTTTAAAACCTCTGAACCTGCAAACACAAACCGCTTTCTGTGCACGGATCGCTGTGCATTTTTGTGTGGGTTTTTTGAGACTCCCCTGACGGTCAGCCGATTCGTACTTGTAATTTTTTCTATCTATAGCCAATCAGATGTCTCCTCAATTCTAAGCCAATCACATGAGCGCGCCCCAGGGTAGATTTATTGCGTTCATGACGTAGCGCTTCATGTACGCATTTTGCGCTGTCCAGAGCTGACGGGTCCATGGAGCCTGCCTGCAGGCGCTAATCTCAGGACACCTCCACTCTCAGTACAGCGCCACGTTCCGAACAGGAAATGCACGCAAATACAAGCCTTTATATTATTAAGGTACAGCGCCACTTTCCGAACCATTGATGAATGTTTGTGTACATAAAAACGGCAGGCAAACCAGTTTTGAATGTGTGTTTCCTGTATGGCGAATACAGCTGCTTTATTTATGTCTGTATGAAGTTGTTGTGAGTGTGGAGGGAGCAGCTACAGGTTAGCTTAGCCTTAGCCTAATCGATCAGTGCACTATGAAGCCAGTGCTAGACAGTGAACTGTCAACGGGGGGGAGCCCCGCCGGTCATTATCGGCCGATATTCACTCTTAATAGTTTGATCGGTGCTCTCTATAAAGCCCATATCAATCAGGAGAGCTGGATCGATATGGACGCGAGAGAGAGATCAGATCAGCTGCTGAGTCTGACGGAGACACGCTGCTCTGCATGATCACCATGCTCCGCACTCTGTTTAGCGAGCTGACCGGACAGCGCAAAATGCGTATATGAAGTGTCATGAACGCAATAAATCATACCCTCGTGGGGGCGCGCTCATGTGATTGGCTTAGAATGAAGGAGACATCTGATTGGCTATAGATAGAAACAATTACAAGTACGAATCGGCTGACCGTCAGGGGAGTCTCAAAAAACCCACACACAGCGATCCGTGCACAGAAAGCGGTTTGTGTTTGCAGGTGCAGAGGTTTTAAACGGAAAACAAATATGTGTGGATCAAAAATACATATGTAAAACTTTTTTCTGGATTTGGATTTTATTTACATGTATATGAAACGGAACACATTTGTGTGTGCATTGAAAAACACAAGTGTGTATCCGGAAATACAAGTGTGAATCCTTTTGCGGATCATGAAATACAAGTTTGAATCCTTCTGCGTGCATGTGTGTATCTTCTTCTTTCGTGTAACGTCAGAGGTCCAACTCGGTGTCGTGTAGCCATGCCCGCATCTCTGGTCCTACGTCGAAGAGGCTGGCTTCCGAGGGTGGTCTATATAAAGCAACCCAGTCTCACGGCATTTCGTGTTCACCAACACGATTTTTAATCTATTGATTCGTGTTCACCATCACGATGTGCCCCTTTTTTTCGTGTTGTACACCACGATTTTAAAAGCAATGTATTTCTACTGATAACGTGTTTCGTGCCTACAGGCTGCAGCACGTCTTTTTCTCCGGTCAGGTCGTGGAAGACCGGAAGATGTGTGGTTCATAAAAACATGTTCTTACTCAATATCAAGCCACAATTATTGCTTTTATTTTAAATCGTATAATTTCGGACTTTTGTTGCCGTCTGTGAGGAAAATAAATGGGGCTCAGAGCCTCAGGATACTGAAATCTGTATTTTTAAATATTTTTTTCCTTCTAATTTGTTATTCTTTTCAAAATAACACACTGTTATTTACTCACCAATAACACACAATTATCCTTGCTTTTATTTATTGGTTTAATTCCATAATCTCTGGCTTTTTTGGTGTCCGTCAGGAACTGAATTTCAAAATAAAAATAACCGGAAACAGACGTAGGCCTATCAGGGACATTTCGAGCATCATTGCGATTGTCAACATTTCTGAGTTTAGGATGGCCGAAGACACTACACTACCCATAATCCCCAGCTATCGTTTAGGACTACAGTTCCCGTAAGGTTACGCAGAGCGTCAAACAGCTGTGTGAAATGGAACGAAACCACGCCAGACTATCCAAAACTGGAATCGAACACCCCTCCAGAACTACACATGCTGGCTATTGTGTTTCGCAAAATGTTCTATGGGACGTCTCTACTGAACGTTTTCGTTTTTCCCCATAATTAGAAGTTGCCATTATTAAACACATTGGTGTTATCAAATGTAAAACATATAATTAATAAATGGGTAAAAATCACTTGTGTCCATAATGCGCAGCATTATATTAATGCCGTATACCCACATGACAGCTCATTGCTACTTTGTAATTCTACTCCACTACAATTCAGAGGTTAACCTGGTATTTTTACTCCACTGCATTTATTTGAGTTAAATATGCAATAATGCAGATTCTGATTAATTATGTGAAATATAAACAACCCTTAAATCAGACTTTAGTTACACCTGAGTAAAATTCAGGTAAGGTGATTGTCAAGTGCCAACAATCAGGAGAGATATTTGATAGTTGGTGCTTGAGAAGACTACACATGTATCTGCAATTGACATGAAGGGAAACAAGTAATAAAGTATATTCATTACTCGTTATTCTCTACTAATAGTTAATTAAAGACTGTATATTATGGCTATTTTGCACATCCCTTTCAAGATTTTCAAAGGTGTATTGACATATCATACACAACTACGGTGTAGTTATGCAATGAATGAAAAACTTGGGTCACAGGTTCCTCAACAGTGCATTACAAGACATCTATCAATATGTGTGTACCTCCACCATTAAACTGTCATATTCTGCACATTTCTTATTCTATCTACATACATAAGAGTATAATTAATGTGTATAATATCAGTTAAAATAAGTGCTTCAACATAGTTAACATTGCAGGAAAGCATTAATTACTTTGTCAGGCTTAATATTTAATGTTTAAATAAAGGTTAATCCGTTTTTCTGTTTTGCACCTCCTCCTATTAATATCTGTGTACATCCTGCACTAAACTATTTTTTGGTAGAGATCACTTATAGTATCTTCTTGATTTTTTATATTCTATATTTATATATTTATACTTTCCCCCTATGAAAGTATGTACTCTTAATATTTTGTTAATCAAATATAACACATAAAAACAATAATTCAATAACGTGCTTTAACCACTAGGAGGTGCACACAGCCATAATAACTTTGTATTATTAGTGTGTATGTACAACATCTGAAGATGTATAGTTTTATGCATGCTTTCACATCATTTTACAGCATATTGCTATACTATTTCAGATTCAGTATTTACATTCTTACATTCAAAGAAAATCAGTAATATCTTTAAAAACTACTGTCCTTTTCTATCAGCTGTGCACCGTTATGGTGTAAATATAACCTATCTATGGATTAGATCAAATGTAAAAGGCAGCCGAATTAGTGTTGATACTGCAAGGAGACGTATTGTGTGAAGAGAAATTGAAGATGTTGTTTAATTGTTGATATGTTTATGATCCACGTCAAGTATTCAGTTTCGGCACCATTTCTTCCAGTTTTTCCAAAGGTCTTCTCATCAGGGCTCTCTAAATAAAGAACTACGGCAGATCTGTAATATGTAATGCAGCCGGACCGTGTATTACAATGCCGTTATGTGATGACTTTCAAAGAGAAAAGCAAGAGCACTCGGAATTAAGTATTATTTTTATACTAAAATGTTTTCCGGATTTCATATAATATAAACACCAAATCCCAGCATGCATTGCGGCTAACACATCCAATCAGCGAGCTTAAAACCATAGCTGAGGATCTTGGGTAATCGCTCGAAATGCCTACATCTGTTTCCGGTTATATTTATTTTGAAATTCAGTTCCTGACGGACGCCGAAAAAGCCCGAGTTTATGGAATTAAACCAATAAATAAAAGCAAGGATAATTGTGTGTTATTGGTGAGTAAATAACAGTGTGTTATTTTGAAAAGAATAACAAATTAGAAAGAAAAAAAGATTTAAAAAACTACAGATTTCAGTATCCTGAGGCTCTGAGCCCCATTTATTTTCCTCACAGACGACAACAAAAGTCCGAAATTATACGATTTAAAATAAAAGCAATAACTGTGGCTTGATATTGAGTAAGAACATGTTTTTATGAACCACACAGCTTCCGGTCTTCCACGACCCGACCGGCTGCAGCCTGCAGGCACGAAACACATTACCAGTAGAAATACATTGCTTTTAAAATCGTGCTGTGCAACAAGAAAAAAAGGGGCAAATCGTGTTGGTGAACACGAATCAATAGATTAAAAATCGTGTTGGTGAACACGAAATGCCGTGAGACTGGGTTGTGTAAAGGGCAGGTGGTTATTATATGTTCGGCAGTCTGTTCAGGGTCACCCACCGCACTCGCATGCAGCACTGTCTGCCAGGCCCCACTTCTTCATTGATGTTTTGAAGCGACCGACCCCAGTTCGTAGACGGTTTAGTGTGGTCCATTGCCGGCGTGGTTGGTCGTCTCCTCCTATAGCGCCATCTCCTGGGTCCCAGATGTAGTGAGTGCATGTGTGTATTATGAGACTGTTCTGAGCCCATACAAGTCAGACAGAAACACAGCTCACACAAAGACGAATGGCAGACTGCAACCACTACTTCATTTAATACCAGAGGTGGGAAGTAGTGGAGTACAAATACTTAGTTACTGTACTTAAGTTTCTGGTATCAGTACTTTACTCCACTACTTATTTTTCTGACGACTTTTTACTTCTAACATTTTGAACACAAATACCTGTACTTTCTAATTCTTACTTTTTCCAAACAGGCTGGTTCCTTTAGTTTGAATGTGTGTTTGGTGGCGTGATCATTATTATTTGAGTCATTGCGTGTATCCGTGTATCCATCATTTGCCGTTGTTCAGCATGGAAACATTCATTAGCTAACAATGACATTATTGTTCTATTAATATAGAGGGATGTTTAAACACGATTATCTGTACTTCTACTTGAGTAAAGGATGTATGTACTTCTGCCATCTCTATTTATACACTTAGAACATTACATTTTCTCTATTAACTTTGTTGCAATCACTATAATTATCTGAGTGAGTAAAGTAGAGAGTTTTTTCTTCCTATAATGGATTCACGTTTTAGTATTCTATATGTCGGGGTTAGAAACAATGATCCTTTAGCTTAAACACTGAATTCACAACTCTTAAATTATGTTCATTACATTACTTAGCTTCTAAAGAACGTTTATTAACTGTCAATGCAAATGTTAGACGAATTACCGGCTTAAATTACAACTTTTTAAAACTTGCTTATGTCTTTTGTATCAGTTTAATTAGTCCATAATACATACTTATTTTTTTTTGTTTTATGCTGTCATGCAAGGAACTTTATAATTGCTGTTTTTTATCAGTGTAAAAAGATGTTACTATTATCTGATGGTATTCTCACCATAGTTTGTTGGGGCTTTGAAGCAAAAATAAATAAATAAATATCACAAGCCTTTTCAGTAACGGTAAACTCTTTTCAACCCTTCTGTAATTTCCATGTCAATAGCGTGCCTCTTAGCAAGGTGAGCCATCACATGAAGTAAAGAGGTCTAAAGTGCTTCAAGGTTGACGCTGAATTGGAACATATATTGCAGTATTTTAAAAGTCACTCAAAAAAGTCCATCCCTGTGGATGCCCTGAAACAGTATGAGTTCAGGCTTTTTAAAAAAGCACTTCAGAGGTTTTATGTGCAGCACAGAAAGTCATCAGTTCAGGCTTTGGTAAAAAAGTTGTCGGGTTATTGTATATTGACTCACTCTCTTCTTCTGAACACATGGTATCTGTCTAGGGAAAAATATATGAGTTTTCTAATCTTTTAGAAATATAACTGATACAAGAACAGCACTGCAATCAGTCAAAATGACACTTTATCAATACCAGGACGCGTCTTGTATTGTTGGCTTTTATACTTATTTGCAATATGTACCCTGGTATTTAAGAGGGTATGCCTGTTTGACATATTTAATATGTTATAGTGGCTTGTTTGCTGACCACATATTTAGGACAACTTTATTGTAGCCTAGCAGGGGGGTGGGAAGATACAAACTAAACTGGCCTTTCTGAATATTATCTAGATCCAGAGATATCTGAGTGGCAATACTCTGAGTGTAAAGGGCTTGTATGTTTATGTGTATGTGTTTATGTGTATGTGTGTGTGACTGATCTGATGATTTGGAGGGCCACCCAAGCAGACAGGGATGGCATTTGTTGCATGAGAGGGGGGTTGTACCGCTTCTGTCAGCTACACAATCACACACAAATGTTAGAATACCACACACAAATGCCCCACACACACACACACACACACACACACACACACACACACACACACAGACACATACACACACACACACACACACACAGACACATACACACACACACACACACACACACACACACACACACACACACACACACACACACCACACACACACACACACACACACACACACACACACACACACACACACACACACAGTATGCAAACAAAATTGTCTGTGGCTTTTCAGATGCCCCCTGGGCTTTTCCTGTCCATCTGTGGTGACAGAATGACCACTCTGCCCCCTACAACTTTAGCACAGCCGTGTGGCCCACACACACATACAGGAATACAACATCAAGCTTTACAGAAAGCCACCGCTTCCCTGCCGAAAAGCAGCATGAATGTTGTTTGTCTAATTGACAGCATTCCAGACAAGCAAGCAAACAAACAAGCCTTGTTGCAGTGAACTCAGTGACACATTTAGCTTGCAACACCTATGCCCTTCTGTTTAATTGATGCGGTAACACACACGGTGAACTTCTGTGAAGGCTAGAGCTGACAACAAGCTTTGATATTTCCCTGTTTTGCTTTTCAGCAGCACTACCTGCAACATATGGACTCATTCCAACTTTGTTTGTGCTTCTGTTGATGGCGATTAAAACAAAAGTCCAAGAAAATCTGTATAATGTGGTGTAAAGGTACAATTCCACATATTTTTCAAGGTGGATTTGATCTTCTTAAGACAAAGTTTAAAAATAAATTGTTCAAGGATTTAAAACAAAATCCACCTCTAAGGAAAGTGTGGCTCAAAAAGGGAGTCAAATGATCCCCTTTTCCCCCAGGATACTTTGTTAGACTGGAAGAAAGGCAGTTTCATATGTTATTAAATGTTCTGGTTATATGTAGTGCTAAATGATTCTTGGGTGAACTTCAAGGAAAACATTGAAAGCTTCAATTTGCATTTTATAAAAGTTGGAAGACATTCAACAAAAAAATACTTTGTCTAATAAAATGGACTACAGAGCAAATCTGTATATACTATATATACATTAATTTAACAAGGTTTCAATAAAACATTGTCTTCCACTGCAGACACATATTAGACTTTACATGAAAATATTTAAAATGGCAATGCCAAATGGATCTCTGCACGATTTTCTATGTTGTCGTTAGTCAGGTCACACAGCAGTTTGTTATCTGATCTTTGGACGCAGACAGACAGAATCCCCTGCCTCACAGAGGGATCCATTTTAAAATAGATGTACATTTAGGACAGACAGCTTGGCAAAGGTGCACATGTGTTCCGAATTGACTGATCAAACTGAAATCTAAAAAACATGATTAGAAATATTGCAATATACATGAGAATGAATAATTGATGTTGCTGTACAGCTTCAATCAAGGAAATGAGATGAGCAAAGCCCTGATCATAACAGGGGTGGCTTACATCAAAGCCTCATAAATGTGTGTGTGTGTGTGTGTGTGTGTGTGTGTGTGTGTGTGTGTGTGTGTGTGTGTGTGTGTGTGTGTGTGTGTGTGTGTGTGTGTGTGTGTGTGTGTGTGTGTGTGTGTGTGTGTGTGTGTGTGTGTGTGTGTGTGTGTGTGTGTGTGTGTGTGTGTGTGTGTGTGTGTGTGTGTGTGAATTCACGCCCAGTCTTTGTAGGTGATTGACCTAGGGATTACAGCAAAGAAAATGATACGTTAGAATTGTCTAAAACTAATTTTAATAGAGATGAAAGTATGTGTTGTGTGTGTCTGTAAAACCAAAGCTTTTGGCTTGATCTGTAAAATGTATCCTCTGAGGGCCTGTGTTCCTGTGATAAGGGCTGTCATAGGAACCAATTGTTTGGTGCCAAGTGGAGGCCAAAACTCTGAAAACGCAATGCTATTGGATTATCTACAACATCATAGGTACCATCAGGTCTCTAGACCAGGGGTGGGGAACCTCCGGCCTCCGGGCCGTATACGGCCCGCGAGACCATTTGGTACGGCCCTCGAGGTAATTTATAAACACACGCAAAAAAGAAAAGAAATCTAGACCGCAGAATAATTAAACAAGCGAGTGCCTGTTTTTCCTGGCCACGGTCAGGGTCCTTGAACACAACACGAGCCTAACGTGTCATCACGTGGTATGTGTCTCGTCTGACAGGGGTGTAGTTCTAACGGAGAGCACCAGAACGCGGCTCCGGGCCGGGACTTCACAAATTGCAGTAACCATAAGGAGCCGTACACATGCCGCAGTTGTTGCGTGGCTGTGTCTTTAGTTGAGAGCCCAGTGGCGATCTGCTCATCTGTCATACTGAGCATACAGTCAATAACTTTGTTGTTATTAGCATCTGGTTAGCTATGCTAACGAATACAAGAAGCTTTTTCTACTACCAGTGAGGTAAAGGCACATCTTTATATGATCATTATAGTTATCAAAAAACAAGAGAATAAAGTAAACAGGTATAAAATACTATATGACAGTAAAAAAAAGTTATTATTAAACAAGAATACAGTTTAAAAAAGGAGTGATTTGTAAAATATCCATAAAGAAAAAAATCTGCTTACAGTTCTGTTTCATGTGAGTGTTGAGAGATGTATCCATAGATCTATTAATTGTACTCTCAACGTGCACCAGATTGATGCTTTTCTTCAACATTCAAAACAAATCTTCCTGGTGGTGCATGCCCCCAAACCCCGCTAGGTGAGGTTAGATCCCCCCCCCCCCCCCCCACACACTTAAATCATGTCCACATGGATATGAAACTAAATACATTTGCACACATCTTGTGTCCATATAGTTCTGTTTTGGTGGTCACGGTGCATGCATGCGCGGGTCATGGTCAAATATCTGGATTAAGAGGTTGCTTTTTCTTTGCACAGCATGAAAGAAAGGCGAAATGAATGGGCTGTGATTTTAGTTTTTTAAGCAGACGTTGAGTTCAATAATTTGTACGGCCCTCGAAGGATGTTGTAAAAATTGAAATGGCCCTTGAGAGGAAAAAGGTTCCCCACCCCTGCTCTAGACCAACAGCTTCTTGTTGTTCTGGGGATATTGGACATATCATCTCACTATTGAGGCTTACAGGGGACATTTTCTCTGATAATGCTAAATTGTGAACGGCAAATCTGTGTTGATATAGGCAGCTATGTAACATTCGCTGATAGCATTCAGTGAACTGGTTGAAGCTATATTAAATATTTGGGAGCAAAACTAATTAAATAAACACAGTTGTTTTCTCCGCAGGGTGGCTGGTGTCTCCCTTAGGGATAAGGTGAGAAGTTCGGTCATCAGGGAGGGACTCGGAGTTGAGCCACTCCTCCTTCGCGTTGAAAAGAGCCAGTTGAGGTGGTTCGGGCACCTAGTTAGGATGCCGTCTGGGCGCCTCCCTAGGGAGGTGTTCCAGGCACGTCCAGCTGGGAAGAGACCAAGGGGTAGACCTAGGACCAGGTGGAGGGATTATATCTCTTCGCTGGCCTGGGAGCGCCTTGGGATCCCCCAGTCAGAGCTGGTTGATGTCGCCAAGGAAAATAAAGTTTGGGGCTCTCTGCTGGAACTGCTACCCCCGCGACCCGACCACGGATAAGCGGGAGAAGATGGACAGTTGTTTGAACGGGAGGTTTTCTACGGAAGAGGATTAGGGCCACATGAATTGTTTTTGGGAGGATTTGAAAAAAAAATGGGTTTTTTTGTTCTGTGAAAAAAGTCAGAATTTTGACTTTAATCACAGAATTCTGACTTTTTATTTTTCAAATCCTCCCAAAAAAGATTCACGTGGCCCTAATCCTCTTCCGTAGTTTTCACATCTAAATAAAATAGGTATTAAAGAAGGAATTCAAAATCAGAATGCAAACGGTAATAACAAAGTGTAGATTGTATTATTGTGTTACGTTTTTCATGGTATCAATCGGGATTGTGGAATTTGGTATTGATATACATTTCTTTATTTCTAATATTTGGACATCCCTAGCTGTGATGACAAATGTAAATAATATTGAAACGATTTTTTGAGAGTGGAAGAGAGACTCACAGCCAAACAGAGCCATGGCCTTGACTCTTGAAAAGCTTCAGAAGCATTTCAGAAGCATTTGTAGCTGTTGGCAGATGAGGAGAAAAGACATGTTATTGGGCACAAGAGTCAGAGTCAGATGTTTCTACTTGAGAGCTGCTAAATCCATCTTTTCTGCCTCCCACTGCCTCATTCGCTGGAAATAAGGTCATGCTCCTTTGGAATCTCTTTCAGATTGGGCTTTTACTGTTTGCACATTACCTGATCTAATTGGAGGCTTGCGAGTACTTAAAAACATGAGACCTCAGTTGCAATCACTTATGTTATGGGATGTTAAACAGGATTTCGATGGTTGAATCTTGATGTAGTGCCTGATGTATGAGAAAGCATGTGAACTGTTGTGAAAGAGTTGAGCTGCAAAACGAAAAGAGATGAGGACTAATCAAGCAAGGGCTGTTTATCAGTACTTAGCTGTTTCTGTATTTAAAGGCCTGATCCACCATAATGAAGTGTGTAGGCAAACCACATGAGGATTTTTTCCTATTCCTCTTTTCTCATCCTCTTAACTGCTTTCTACTCTTGTCTTTCTCTTATTATCTCCGTATCCCTCCCCACAATTGTATGAAGAGTCACATTAAATATAAATAGAGTGAAAAGATGGGCTGGGATATCTATTTGTTTACACACCATATTGGATTTAAGAGATCCCTATTGAATTAATGATTTCATCGTTAAAGATTCATGATGAGATTATGAGGATGTTGTTTTAATTCTGAGAGAACCGACAGCCTGGGCAGGCGCAGGAACAGAGGGACAGGATCAAATACAGTCACATAAAACAGATAAAGAATTCCAGACCTTATTTAACTCCTGAACAAGTGCTCTCAAGAGACAATTGGAATAAAAGCCAGTACAGTGCAGGGGGCAATCAAAACCAATCCAGTCAATCATAATAGAAGTGATAGTCTGTGCAAAGACAAGAACTGTTACATAAAAGATCAGCCTTTCTCATCTTATAGATGTACATGAGCAGCATTTCTGTCTAGGTACACACACACACACACACACACACACACACACACACACACACACACACACACACACACACACACACACACACACACACACACACACACACACACACACACACACTCAGATGTAAGGGAGACTTGTACCCTTTCTTCCATCCCTTTAGGAAAGGATTGCAGGCAGCAGTTCCTATTTATCAGACTGCCAGCCATCTGAAATCAAATTTCCCCTGAAGACACCATGAAATTACAGATATTTTCTCTCCCGGTCCACCTCCCTCCCAAAGCCCACAGGATAAATATCACAACTCTAAGCCTTTCAAGCCGCTATAAGCTGGCACGTTGATGACATTTTGACCAGGCCTGTGTTTCTCCCCAAAGCCTTACTCCAACTCACTCACGCACACACACTCGCATGACATTAACACACATGTACACTGTGTCCAGAGTTTCTTCCTTCTCTGTCCCCCTTCAGCCCCACTCCTAGTGACAGCTTAGTAGTGCAGTGATCCATGCTGCTTACCGCCTGTTTATCCAGGCTAAGTGCTCTTTGCTGTGCCACTTTTCTCTGTTGTCTCGGACCTGTTTGATTGATAAATATTGCAGCCGGCAGGCAGAGCCAGCCTTTGACCTTAAGGTAATGGAAATATTTTGAGAAGTATAGGACAAAAGACCAACCGCTAAAATCACTTCACCGCCATGTTCAATATATTTGGGGGAAGACATGGCAGGTAAGATGGATGGAATTAGGATGATTCACTGTTTAGCCAGGTCCATTCTCTCCATTTAAATGCAGTTTAACATCCACAGTAAAGTGATTTACTATTGGACCAAGGAACACATGAGTACATGGCAATGTGTGTGTTGTATGTGTGTCTGTGTCTTTTAGAAGCCCTAGGTGTGACCTCATTTTGTGATTGTGAAAGCTTGTTGGATTTTCTACCTATGCAATCCGGAGCAATTTGCTAAATAGGCTTTGAAGTTTTACTTGGGCACAGCAATGCTTTGAGCTAAATGCTAATAATAACATGCTAACCTGAACACAATAAAAATGCAAACAGCTAACATGGGCCTGGACAGAGAGAGTTTCCAACACTTGACAGATTCCCAGCCCCTGATTGGTTTCCTTGTTCATGGTGCTCCTATTATTATTCCAACAACAACAACCTGATTTTCTTCATTATTTTCCTCCTGGACTAGCTACTAACTAAACCTTGCCATGCTGAAAGATGGAGACACCTGCAATTAAAGTGGGTGTAAAGGTGAACATGTCCTGTACGCAAGTAGTCCTCCATGTAAATGATTCATACTTGTGATTTACAGGCAACTATCAACCAGTCAGATATGGCAGGAAGACAAAACCTTGACTATTGTTCAGTCCCAACTCTAGGCTGCAAAGATCAAGGAGCTGTGAGGCGATTGCAATGTTACAACATTTTGCAATGAGACATACGAAAAGCCCCTCGGCGCACCCTACGTGCTTTGCATGTGTGACAACCAGAAAGAAACAAAGGAATATCCAAGTTGAAGGAGTATATAGAGCAAAACAGCAGGAACCAGCTTCTCAACTGTCACGTCTGCCGGAGACTTTCACTGTAAAGCTATGTCTCTGGGGAATGCTGGCTTGTTTCAGAGACAAGGAAGTTACAGACTCAAAGGGATGATTTGGAACATCAGAAAAAAATTAAGACGATGCGCTGCTACAGTGCATTGTCTTA
The DNA here is from genome assembly GCF_902827115.2 of Pseudochaenichthys georgianus. Taxonomy (NCBI): domain Eukaryota; kingdom Metazoa; phylum Chordata; class Actinopteri; order Perciformes; family Channichthyidae; genus Pseudochaenichthys; species Pseudochaenichthys georgianus. The sequence goes on from NC_047516.1 coordinate 20,321,541, forward strand.
ACAGTGGAATAGTGCGTTGGTGTTCGGATCACGGGAGCACAGGTTCGAACCCCACTGCAGTCAGCATGTCGTTGTGTCCCTGGGTAAGACACTTCACCCCAAATTGCTCTTGTGGGGATTGGCCACAGTATTGAGTATGTAAGTCGCTTTTGATAAAAGCGTCTAACAAGTAACATGTAATGTAATACATCTGTTCTACATGCATTGGTGGATTTGACAGACTCCTGTATAAAAAAAGAAACGAAAAAAACACAAAAGGTTCTTACAATCTACCTCAACTTTTGGCTGATCCAACTTATCAACTGACATCGGAAATGATCCACAGCCACAGATTGTAGAATAAAGGTAATATCTATCAAACTCTAATATGCAGCTCAGTATTCCACTTTATAAACAACACCCAATGTGCCTCAAGCTCTCATTAAAACATAACTTTTTGCAATGCCATTTGTTGATAAGACACGTTTTTGAAAATTAAACAGTTTTAGGCACTGAACATTTGAAAAACAAAGATACAGATCAGCACATGAGTGGGTATTTTTTTGTTTATACCTACTCTTCTATTATGTTAAACTACGGTCTCTCAAGGCTGCTGGCAGTGCAGATATGACATCAATTTAATTTGATATAAGATAACTGGAAACGTTTTTATTTTGTAATGCAATGTCATTATTAAACAAACAGCTATAAATGTCATTACTAATATATGGTAAGTATTTATGGTAAGGAACCAGAACCTTTCTTTTTTTATATTATACTTTTCAAGTGGAAGGGTTACATGATTACAAGTTACAACTATATATGAATAATTATTTCAGCACTAATGTCTGTCTGTCTGTGTATTTTAGTCACTTAAGGTCTTCTTCCTGAATCATCAAAAGAACCACTGAAATGCGTTTTGAAAAATAAAAAGGTAGAAAGATGAACCCTACATTTCCCTCACAGGAGAAATTGCTCTGACTTCGAGTTATAAAGGACACATTTGATCTGCAATCTCATCCCATATTCTGTTGTATAATATTTCTGTGGCACACACCAAGTTTCATCTCAGTAACTGGTTCTCCTGCTCTCCAGTCTCTTGTCCATTTATTTCACTGTCTCCTTTCTTCCAGCTGAGCCCACAGGGGCAGTGACCTCATCTAAACCCAAACTGTGTGACCGCTGGTCTTCCTGTGTGTCTGAGAGGAGATGAGAGTGCCTGCCACCTCTCTTATTAAACCTCTGTTTGGCTATCACGTCAGGGGGATACAAGGCAGAGACGGGTGGGCTGGACCAAACGGACTATCTTTTGTCATCTTCAACATTACACTCTAATTGGCTCCCATAGGTCTTCAGCCCTCCGAAAAAATAACACGCGCACATACATGCATGCACACACATTTACAGTTATAGTTTGAATGAAAAAGAAAAAAACAACAACCTTATAGCATATACATATGAATATTAGAGGCTAATAACTTACCATCATGCTTTTTTATTTTAAATCGTATGATTAAGTAGAGTATAACACAACAACAACAACAATAATTGCTTAAGCTCTTAACTAACTTCATGCATGTACTGTATCTTTGTGACAGACTGCCCTGTATAATTGGCTTCCTGCCAGGTATCCTAACAAGCGTCTGATGCTATCTGTGACATTACAAATGGTTGTTACGTGTAATCTTAGTAGTCTGTGCAGGCTTTATGTGGAGGAGACAACCAAGAACCAGAAGTGGTCTGTCGTTAAAGGTAACCTGTGGAGATTGTGACATTTCATGCTTTTGTTAAATAGCAGTTGTGGAGATGCTGACATTGGAATTGCACCAGTATGCGGAGGAGGAGTTATAACAGCTAAACAACTGTTATGCTAATGCACATATGGCATGTAAGAAGACCCCCAGGTTAAAATAATCAACTTAGCAGAAAAAAAACATGTTTACATGCAGCCTGGTATCGCAAAAGGTTTGGGCCGAAGCAGACTAACTATGTGGGAGTGTGAATTTTTATGCAACTCAAATGTTAAAATAAAAGCTTATAGTTATGTATAATTATGGGCAGTGCTGATTTTAGTGATAGTTATGTGCCATAACATTGCCTGCTGAGCCACCCAAATTAAGCTTCACTATGGCACTTCAGGAACCTTTGGGTAACATCAGGGACGCTATATCTTTGTTCTAAACAGTCCATGGTGTTAATCTACATTATATTGAAAGTTAAGCACTTAAAGCAAGCAAATAAAATGTGAGAAATAAGCAATAAAACGCTGAAAAATCGTAACTTAATACAAATCAATCTGTTTAAGAACTATCTAGGTACAGTGCAATGCAACGATCTTCAACAAGATATCGCTCGTTGTTGAAGACAGTTGACCCGGGCCGGGGCTAAAACCCAGGATAACACATTGCTAATCACTCCACCAAGGTTATACTAAAATTACATTTAAGCATTATCACAAGGAGTGACAGGAAGTTACTTTCTATAGCGGTAGGATGTCTTAAATGACATGTAACCACAGATGCAGATGTCAGAACATAAATGCAGAGACTCTGAAATGCCTGCAGTCATGTGTTTTTTCCGCTGTTCTCTGTGACTTTCTAGGTTCCACCATGTTCTTTGTGACTTTCTTTCTTCCATCAATATGACACTCAACGCTGAAAAATGAATAAAGTGGCATCATTTAGGAAGCTCGTAAATGATATTCAATTTCTGCTCACCGTTGACTGAATCCCCCAGGTTTTATATGACCAGCCTCGTCAGCTAAATCATCCTCTCTGTAACACAGCCTGCCATCAACCGTATCCCGATGGCACATTCACAGACTATAGATTAATTCACTTTCTCATATAACAATGTTTAATTACACAGCCTTCAGAGCAGCACCATCACAGGAGGAGATTTATGTGTGTTTGTCTGCAGATATGAAGTCTATATAACAGTATGATGTCATATTCATCATCCCAATATATGAAACTGGGTTTAATTCCTCCCTCTGTTGGGATGTAATTACAGAGGTTTACTGAGATGGAGAATAATTCTGACAGAAATACACACATGCCCACAAATACGCATACTACACACTCAGACATTCCCACAGATGATAATTTGCTCTCTGTTGTGCTGTATCCACGCCTTTTTTCTGCCAAAAATGTGTGCCCAAAATAAGTCCCTACTTCCCCTGCTCACTCCCATAGGAATTCATTCTTGTAATTGTGATTCAGGAAGCAGATATTTTGATCTGGCTAATCCTATTTACATCACTGAAAGTCTTTCTTTTGGAGTATTTTGGGCACAAGTGTCAAATAAAAACAGCTAATGTAGATGGAAATGGTTTTGAAAGTCTCTCACAAGCACTCTTAGAGGAAACGATCATTCGAGATTTACATTTTTAAGCGGATGCCAATCCTGAATGGCCATCTGAGCCCTTAATGGTGTTTAAGCACACTCTCATGCAGCTCCAGATCTTTCCTTAGGCTTGGCTAATTGCTGTAAGTGTTGCCATTGATTGTAGATGAGAGGTCTCTGTTTATATTCAGACACAAAGCAGAAGCCGGTCCACCGTAATTGGTCAAGCCAAATAGGGTAGAGAGCAGAATCTGAGAGCTGGCAGAATTACTGTAGAGGGATGCTTTTTTTATTAGTTATTGCATGTCTGAAATATGCTGTGTGTGTGTGTGTGTGTGTGTGTGTGTGTGTGTGTGTGTGTGTGTGTGTGTGTGTGTGTGTGTGTGTGTGTGTGTGTGTGTGTGTGTGTGTGTGTGTGTGTGTGTATAGGTCAGCAGGCAGGTAAATAGACAGTCATGCTGTACTTCTGACGTATTGTCAAGTGACTGGCTACCACCACCACCACCACCTCCTCCACCACCAAGCTGTCAGAGCTATCAGTTACATTTGTTATGCCTATCAATCACTAGTTCTGCCCATGCCAATCACTTCACATCTCTCTCTGGATGCCTGTCAATCCGTCACTTTTCCCCCTCATTTCTCCAAAACTGTTACTTACCTGGCAAATCCCATAGGTAGGTCAGTGTCTGTCCCTAAAATGTTCTACTTTAGCTCCATATACACAGACATGAGAAAACAAATGCTCGGGTAGCTATTTGTAATAGTCTGCCACTGTTTGAGCAAGAGTGTGGCATCATGTATACTTTCTTTTTTAACTGCAATATGTCATATCCCACTTGAGTGAATATAATATAGTCACCAAAAAGAAAATAAAGTGATATAAATAGAATGTGGCCCACGGACCTCTTCCTCTCTACTAAACAGTATCAGTGTCTAATTTGGGAGATTATTGCTTTGAGGGAAGAACTTGGAGACTCATTACATCCATGGGTGCTCCTGAAGGTTCATGTGAATATAGTTTGACCACTGTCGAGGTACTTACTCAGTACAAACTAGACTGAGTGGAAGAAGTTGGCATAATTTCTCATCTATTCCAAAAAAGTTGATGAGGAATAAGCTGATAACTGAGGTTTAATATAGGCAGGCTCCATTTGATTGAACAGGCTCACCTACACTACTGTATGTATATATACACAATTGTAGTACAGTCATATACAAAGATAAGCAGCTATGCCTAGGGAGCCATGTCAGAGGTCATACTGTATAATGTGTGAATTGAGCACTCCTCTGTTTATAATTCGGAATAATTGTGACAACTGCCAAAAGTGATTGGCTTGTAAACATGTACCATAATGGTTGCACACACACACGAGCAAAGGGAGACGTAAAGTTGGATTGTTGGCTGATGCTTGCTCCTCTGTGAGAAATGGAGTGTGACAGCTGTGAGAACAGGAATGGTTTTTCTCTGTTGGGTTTAGGTAGTATAATGTGTATGTGTGGTCATGTGAGTGCATTTGAGAAGGGGAGGTTTTACGAGGATTTCCTAGTAAATCAGGTCTAGCATAAAAAAAGAAATTGAGAAAATCTAAGAACAAACATAATTATTGCATACAATTCATACTGATTGCAATTATGGTTTAATCAGAGAGAATGGATGGGTGCATAGGAGACAGAAAGACAGTGAAGCTTCTTTGGAAACACAGGTAGAGAGGCAATCAAAACTATGAATTGTGTTAAAAGCTACTCTTACATTTATAAACAGTTTAGGAATAAATAATGATAGGGCCATTTGTTAAATAATACAAGAACCGTTTTTTACAGTAAACATTGACCCTAATTGACATATTCTTAACCATATTCCCTAACAAATGTGTGCGGTTTAAGAAGTCTTAAAAGCACCTACCATATTAATCTAAGCAGCTTCAGACATTTTTATCTGAGTTTGAACATCAACCCAGGGACACTAAAAGTGACCTAGACAGAGGCTGAAAGAAAAATATGTATTACTTATTTATAATATCTAATTTTGAAGAATTATGCAACTTTAGTTCCAGTCTACACCTGCACCTTTGTCTTAGCATAACTTTTGGTCAGGGCTTGGAAAGACTTGACAGGTTGCATTGTCTCTCTCTGCCTGGTGGAGAGGCACTAACTGCAAATGCTACAGCTCTCTCGTGAGAGACATTTAATTGATTTGTATTGGAAGACACCTTTGTAGTGTCTGCCTAAAAGGGCAAGAGGAAGTGTGTGTGTGTGTGTGTGTGTGTGTGTGTGTGTGTGTGTGTGTGTGTGTGTGTGTGTGTGTGTGTGTGTGTGTGTGTGTGTGTGCGTGTCTATAAACCAATGCACCAGCAAAAGAATGTGAGGACACTAAGTTATTAATTATGCCAATGACACTAAAGTAGCGGGTGCTATTTCAACACTCCTCCCTGACTAACTGTGTATGTTTGCATGCACATGCGTACAATATGCACTGATGTCAGTATGGGGAGTGTACACATTTCCTTGCTTCCTTTAGTTTCCACATGGCTATACCCAGCTAAGCCTGAAGTGTTAGTTGTTTTGTATTATAATGTTATAGATTCACACACAGAGAGAGTCTGTACTTAGAGTCTTTTAAACAGCACATCCAGCTTACCTTTCTCATACCTGTGCCCCTGGTGAGCCATTCATTAAATAATAGAAGAGCAGTCCTTGGATGAAGACAGCTCAATGAATGCCTTCCGTTTGGAGTCAATATACTATTTCCAAAGTAAGGATAGGTATCACACAGTCTCTCAAGGATATTTACCACCAGATTTAGAGGCTGTATGAGTGAATATTAGGGATGCACGATATTAGTTTTTTGAAACCGATACCGATACCGATAACTTCCTGCTTCTCAAGACCGATACCACTAACCGATAACCGATAATAAAAATTAAAATTACGCCACTAATTATTTTAACGCGATTAACGCATGTGTATTTTTTTTCCACGGCCGCCCCGTAGCTTCAGAGCGCATCGAGTTTAAAATACCATCTACAAGCTGATGCTGACAGCCCCGCTCCTGCCGCCCGCTTGTGGCAGACCACACTTCCACGCTCACCGGCAGGCACCGACTGGCCATCTGGAGGACCGGGAGGGTGTGTGTACGTGTGGTCCGAGCGAGCAAGAGAGAGACCTTAGTGCAGGCCTATTCAAATGGCGGCCCGCGGGCCAGATGCGGCCCAGAACCAACTCCCGAGTGGCCCAGCCTCCCGTAGCCAAATTCCTACACTAGTACAGACCATGAATGCAACACTCCGCGTTGCATAGAAACCACTAAACCACAACGCAGCACGTTTTTTGAAAGTGTATCTGGTGGTGCTAGTAACGGTGGTCATATGATAGCAACTCTAAAACATGTCTATCGGAACTCTGAAGCGTAAACAAAGACAAATCGGTCATTGATCTTGTGGAGCAGATGCGCGAGTCATTGCCCAAGTCAAGCTGGACCTTTTCGCGACCGACTTGAGTACGGGTTGGATGCTGCATTTTCCGACGCTCCCCAAATACATCACATCCCCGGCACAAATCACGGATGTGATGACAGATTTCATTGCGAGGTTGAAAGAGAACTTTGCCGGTTGATTGGATGGACTTGCTCTGCCCACAGAGGTGATGGGCTTTGTCAGAGACCCCTTCACTGTTGCAATAGAGGGGGACGTATCAACCAGAACAAAGGAAGTGGTCCCCTGCATCGACGAGGGGAAATTTACACTGGAATTTATTGACATGCATTCATCCGTAACCATGGCACCAGAGCAGCGCACTAACGGGCCAGCGAAGTTTTGGAGTGATGTCAAAAAACAGCAGTTCCCTAACGTTCAGAAAGTAGCGATCTGTGTGCTCAGTATGTTTGGATCAACATACACATGTGAATCAAGCTTTTCACACATGAACTCAATAAAAAGTAGCACTCGCTGCTCCCTGACTGACAGCACTCTTCACCAATGTCTTAAGATTGCATTGACATCCTATGAGCCAAAAATCACTGCTCTTGTTCAAAAAAAAAAAGTCAGCGATGACAAATCACAAATGAGGTGATAGTAAGCACCTAGTTTACTATAGTAGACGTGTAGTGTAGTATTCATGTTATTTACCCTCATCCCTTGTTATGGGTTTGTGCAGGGTTTGACAGTTATTTTTGTATTCATTTAAATGAACTTTGTAATGTGTCTGGGTCAATTGTGACCAAAACGTATGATTTTTTTGTTATTACTTGAAAAGTGAAAACATTATAGTATTACCTCTTTTTGTTACATTGGAGCTCTTTAACTGTTTGTTAATGCACTTTTTGATGTGCATGTGTCATATCCAATTTTATTTTGTATGTGAGGACATGTATTAAGACTGCTATTATTGTATTCAGTTAAATGCACTTTGTGATGTGCCTGGTTAAAACAAAAAACCTGAATATTTGACTTCTAAAGCAAACAAATGTCATGCTACAACTGTGCACTTTTTTTCAGATTCTGTTAAATTAATGCTAATTTGTTGTGTTTTTATGCACTTTTTGATGTAGATTGTGTGTTAGATGAACAATGAATAAAAATTGCATGTTTTTCATCGCAGTAATATGTGTTGGTTTAAAATGTGTCATTACCCGCTTTTTACAGGCCGCTGAATGTCTGGCCCAGCTGAATTTTGTAGTTATAAAATCTGGCCCAACTGAATGTGTAATTGAATAGCCCTGCCTTAGTGCATTGTTGTTGTTAGCATCTGGTGCTAGCTAGCTGCGCTAACGGATATAAGGAGCTGTAACAGAGGAGCGCTCTATCCACACAACTGCGCCGAGCACTTGACTTGATGCAGGAAGCAGACAGCGGGACATTGTAGGAGAAGTCAGCACACTCAGCAACATGATTGCAGCGTCCAGGCTGCTCCGGTTCGAGCAGTTGAGTTGCACATAGCTCCAACGCGCGCGCGCGCTCACACACACACACACACACACACACACACACACACACACACACACACACACACACACACACACACACACACACACACACACACACACACACACACACACACACACACACACACACACACACACACACACACACTGTATTGTATTATTGTCTTCGTACGCTTTTAACACACCATCGTAGCGATGGCGATGTTTCAGGTGACTGATCAGGTTCGAAGTATTAGGGAGCGCTGGATTTGTGAAGAACTCCCCTCTTCCTAAACCACTAACACCACAGTACTGGCAAAACGGGAGGAGCCGAGGGAAAAACAAGCGCCCCTCGTCCCAATCCACCCACACCGCAGGATTTTTTTCTTTTTTTTTACCCAAAAAAAATATTGTATATTATCGGGGCTATTAATACTGTTATCGGTTTATCGGGATGACGTCATAATTCCTAATATCGGACCGATAATTATCGGGCCGATAATTATCGTGCATCCCTAGTGAATATGATGGGAACCAGTGTGTTAGGATCAATATTGGAATACTGGATCCAAACCAAGGGGAGAGAGAAAACTGGAGGAGTCTGTAGTCTTATTGAAAAGATAGTTAAACATTTGTTTTACTTAGCTATTTGACAGTCTTAGGTTCAGCCTAAGGTTTTGACAAGAGATGAAGCACAAGGGAGATTTGACGGTAAACTGAGTCAACCCTGTCTCCTAAAAATTACGTTCCCACAGAACTAAACTGCATTCTCGATTACGTTTAGCTAGAAACGTATTTTCTCCCACGTTACGTTTGTTATGAACGTATCTCAAATACGTTTATTTTCTAAATATCTTCTAGAAGCATATTTTCTTCCACGTTACGTGTGTTATGAACGTATCTTAAATACGTTTATTTTCTACATATCTTTGCCATTTATTGTCTTATAATAATGATAATAGTTATTTATAAATATCATTTTAGAGCACACCTTTGAAATCGAGAATCGGGCTCGATATATGGTTAAATTAAAATCAGTAGGCAAGGCTGTAATTTCGCCAGCTGTTACTCTCATGAGCGAGGCAGAAAATAATAGTTTGAACATGACAAAAAGCTGCTGTGTTGTTTATTGCACCTCAAACATTAAAACAAATCCAGAGTTACGTGTTTCTGTACTTCCTCTAAGAAGAAAGGACAGTAACAGAAGATCTCTGTGGCTTCGGCTTGATCGCCGTTCAAATGACAGCGTTGGTTTCCCCAAAAGTGGGCGGGGCTGTAAAGTGAAGTAGATTTTACTCTCATCTATTATTCAAAACCATTCTATGTATTCTAACGTAAATTACATGCCAGTGTTTTATCTTTTTATTTATTTGTTTTTATTTTTAAATCGTATAATGTCAGACTTTTTTTCCGTCTGTGAGGAAAAGAAATGGGGCTTAGAGCTTCAAAATACTGAAATCTGTATTTTTTAAAATCTTTTCCTTCTAATTTGTTATTCTTTTCTAAATAACACACTGTTATTTACTCAACAATAACACACAATTATCCTTGTTTTCTATTTATTCTATAATCTTGGGCTTTTTAGCCATAAATAAAGTCACCGGAAACAGACGGGACATTTCGAGCGATACACACCACAAACCCACCAAACTGATTACCCAAGATCCTCAGCTTGAAGATTGGATGTTTTAGCCGCAATGCACGCTGGGATATGGTGTTAATAAGATGTGATATCCGACAACGAAAAATAAAATAATACCTAATTCAGAGTGTGGTTGCTTTTCTATTTGGAGGTCATCACATAACGGCATTGTAATACACGGTTCGGCTGCATTAAATATTACACATCTGCCGTAGTTCTTTATTTATAGGGCCCTGATGAGAAGACTTCTGGACAAACAGGAGAACTGCTGCCAAAACTGAATACTTGACGTGGATCATAAATATATCAACAATTAAACAACATCTTCAATTTCTTTTCACAAAATACGTCTCCTTGCAGTATCAATAGTAATTCGGCTGACTTTTATATTTGATCCAATTGGTATATAGGTTATATTTACACCATAACGGTGCACAGCTGATAGAAAAGGACTTGTAGTTTTTAAAGATATTACTGATTTTCTTTGAATATCAGAATGTAAATACTGAGTTGAGAGAATAGTCAGGGGATTTGGGTGATGGGAGACACATCTATGGATTCACAATTTCAATAGCTTACCATTAAATGACAGATAGCCTATGCCTGTGATGTTTTACAAATCAGATATTAATGTGTAGAAGTAAAACAAGAGAAATAGTATAGCAATATTCTGTACAATTATGTAAAAACATGAATAAAACTACACATCTTCAGATGTTATTCATACATAAGTGTCTACACTAATAATACAAAGTTATTATTAGTATGCTGTGTGTACCTTGTGTGCGCTGCCTAGTGGTTAAAGCATGTTATTGAATTATTTTTGTTGAATAATCTTATTTGATTAAAACAATATTAAGAGTACATACTTTCATAGGGGGAAAGTAGAAGGTCAATGATAGAAATATAGAATATAAAAAGTCAAGAAGATACTAAGTGATCTCTACAATAAAACAGTTTAGTGCCGGATGTACACAGATATTAATAGGAGGATGTGCAAAACAGAAAAACGAATTAACCTTTATTAACACATTAAAGAATACTTTAGGTTAAGGTCTTCTTTTAAACAAGAAAAAAGCTTCGGGGGTATCTATCTACAGATGAATATTAAGCCTGACAAAGTACTTAATGTCTAAAATATTGCTTTCCTGCAATGTTAACTATGTTGAAGCACTTATTTTAACTGATATTATACACATTAATTATACTCTTATGTATGTAGTAGATAGTATAAGAAATGTGCAGAATATGACAGCTTAATGGTGGAGGTATACAGTACACACATATTGATAGATGTCTTGTAATGCGCTGTTGAGGAACCTGCGACCCAAGTTGTGTATAAGATCAATACACCTTAGAAAATCTTGAAATCTTGAAAGGGATGTGCAAAATAGCCATTATACAGTTTTTAATTAACTATTAGTAGAGAATAACGAGTAATGAATATACTTTATAAAGATCTGCAGATAAATGTTTAGTCTTCTCAAGCACCAACTATCAAATATCTCTCCTGATTGTTGGCACTTGACAATCACCTTACCTGAATTTTACTCAGGTGTAACTAAAGTCTGATTTAAGGGTTGTTTATATTCCACATCATTAATCAGAATCTGCAAAGTAACTAAACTAAATGTAGTGAAGTAAAAATACCAGGTTAACCTCTGAATTGTAGTGGAGTAGAATTACAAAGTAACAATGAGCTGTCGTGTGGGTATATATTAATGCTGCCCATTATGGATACAAGCGATTTTCACCCATTTAGTAATTACATGTTTTAAATGTGTACACACCAATGTGTTTCCTATCGCCTAAACCTCCAGGGCTGTACACAGTTTAATACTGTCAACTTCTAAATTTGGGAAAAACGTCTTTTAAAACTACAATTCCCAGTAGAGACGTGCCATAGCATAGAGAACATGTTGCGAAACACAATAGCCAGCATGTGTACTTCTGGTGGGGCGTTCGAGTCCAGTTTTGAATAGTCTGCCGTGGTTTCGTTCCATTTCAAAGAGCTTGACGCTCGGCGTAACCTTGGCGCAACATCACAGGGTTTGTCAACGGGACTGTAGTCCCAAACGATAGCTGGGGATTATGGGTAGTGTAGTGTCTTCGGCCATCCTAAATCTCGAAATGTCCCGTCTGTTTCTGGTGACTTTATTTACGGCTAAAAAGCCCAAGATTATAGAATTAAACGAATAAATAAAAACAAGGATAATTGTGTGTTATTGTTGAGTAAATAACAGTGTGTTATTTAGAAAAGAATAACAAATTAGAAGGAAGAGATTTAAAAAAAATACAGATTTCAGTATTTTGAGGCTCGAAACCCCATTTCTTTTCCTCAAAGACGACAAAAAAAGTCCGACATTATACGATTTAAAATAAAAACAAATAAATAAAAAGATAAAACACTGGCATGTAATTTACGTTAGAATACATAGAATAGTTTTGAATAATAGATGAGAGTAAAATCTACTTCACTTTACAGCCCCGCCCACTTTTGGGGAAACCAACGCTGTCATTTGAACAGCGATCAAGCCTGAAGCCACAGAGCTCTTCTGTTACTGTCCTTTCTTCTTAGAGGAAGTACAGAAACACGTAACTCTGGATTTGTTTTAATGTTTGAGGTACAATAAACGACACAGCAGCTTTTTGTCATGTTAAAACTATTATGTTCTGCCTCGCTCATGAGAGTAACAGCTGGCGAAATTACAGCCTCGCCTACTGATTTTAATTTAACCATATATCGAGCCTGATTGTCGATTTCAAAGGTGTGCTCTAAAATGATATTTATAAATGACTATTATCATTATTATAAACAAGACAATAAATGGCAAAGATATGTAGAAAATAAACGTATTTAAGATACGTTCATAAGGAACGTAACGTGGAAGAAAATATGCTTCTAAAAGATATGTAGAAAATAAACGTATTTGAGATACGTTCATAACGAACGTAACGTGGGAGTAAATACGTTTCTAGCTAAACGTAATTCAGAATGCAGTTTAGTTCTGTGGGAACGTAATTTTTAGGAGACAGGGTTGACTGAGTAGCAGATTATCCCATTTTAGCTCATACCTTGTACAGAGAAAAGTCCCACAGTGCAGATCTGTGCAAGACAAGAGACAACAGAAGGGCAGTAGGTTGAAGTGAGGACAAAACGAGGTCCTAACATCGTAGGCAGTAGGGCAGAAAATCAAGAGGACAGCAAGCTGAGGGTGTGTGTGTGTATGTCTGTTTGTGTGTGTGTGACTGGACACATATGAGAGGTGATAGCACACTCCATCTGGGCATCAAGTAGCTCCAAGCCTTAGCACCAGGGCAACGGGGGGCATTAGGGTCCTTCGCCCAGACAAAGAGCTTCTGGGATTGGGAGCCATCTGTCCAGAAAGAGATGACCTGTGGAAATGTGGCTTAGACATTCACAGTGTGATGGCAAAAAAACAGACGGAAACTCTCAACGGTTTCTTCCGATACCAACCCGCACCCATGCTCATGTGCTAAAACAAACTGTGTGTATTCAAGACACAGACACACAAACATACCCTAATGTCCATGGCTGTCATCTTGCCACTAAGTGAGAATGCGGGAGATAATTTCCTATTTACATTGTAAAATATATTCAATTGAGGATTGTACATTTAGCTAAAAATCTTCTAAATGTATGGGACAAATTCAAGATGTGTGACAAATTTAACCACAAGCACGCACAAATATGCATTACTTTGCTTTCATTATCCATTCCATGAGCATTTTATTTATCAGAGTATATGCAGGAATCCTGAAGTTAAATGTAAGACCTTTTAAGACCTTTTTTAAGACCCTTCCCATACATTTTAAGACCTCATCGCCACTTGGAGTTTTAACCGGTTACATTGGCGACACACTTTACCTCACATTAACTATATACAGTATTGATTGTTCTTCCTCCTTATCTTCCAACCATTTGGACGCAAAATTGCATTTCCCCATAACGATGTTGTTTAACAACCGGCGTAAACGGACCTTCGCGCGCTATCAAGTAGGGGTGCAACAACTAATCGACTTAATCGATTAAAATCGATTACCAAATTAGTTGCCAACTAATTCAGTCGTCGATTCGTTGGTGACGTCATCACGTGTGTTTTACGCCCCGTTAAGCTCTAACTTTATTGGTCTTTTTATCAGTACTGGAGACATTTAAAAAATATATGTCATGTAGTATTGCTACAAAGACATTATATCGCAGTCTTAGTGTCGCCAACTCGTTTCTAATATGCAAAAAGACAAACAAATGCGTCTATGATGTATTTTCGATCTTTCTCTCCCCCGCCTGCTTGCGAGGGGGCGGGGCAGTTTACACACGGGCAGCTGCAACATGCAGCAACACACACACGTGGGAGATGGCGGAGAGAACGCGCTCCGAGGTGGTTAAACTTTAACCGTCTCGATGTGGAGAACGCTCGTTACCAAAAGTGGAATAAGAGTTTAGCACGTAAGGGCGGTAACACGAGCTATTTTTCTAAACATTTAGCAAAAGTGCTCCACATCCAGACGGAGGAATGCACCGGGTTCGACTGTCTTTCTAGTAGCTCTGTAGCCCCGTCCACGAGTAACGTTTTCACGTCAGGTGTTATGTATGCTAGCAGCAACACAGGGAGCTAACTACATTATACAAACATAATGATTAGAGGTAACAGTTATTTGCGGACTTTTGGTGACAGAGCCTTCAGTGTGGCATCCCCCACCCTCTGGAACTCTCTCCCCCCCGAAATCCGCAGCGCCCCAACCCTGGGCATTTTCAAAAAAGCCCTCAAAACGCACCTTTTTACCAAGGCTTTCCCCACTGTATAGTTAGTTTAATAGGTTTATTTGTCCGCTACTTCCCCCCCCACCCCCTTAACCTGTCTGCCTTTTTTCCCCTACTTCCCCCCCCTACCCGACTTGTAAAGCGACCTTGGGTTTCCTGAAAGGCGCTATAAAAATATTATATATTATTATTATTTAGTTTGTTAAAGTTTCAGCTATTCTGTTTACAGTTCTGTCATCAGATTATTTAATACGATTTGTTAAAACACTGTTGTTTCTTTTGATGTGAAATATTATTTATTTAATTTGAATAAAAAGCAATGTTAGTTTTGTTCACAATTTAAGTTATTTCAATAATATATGTATTTTTGAATCAAGTATTAATCTTTATTGTCTTCATTGCTAGTTTCCACCTAAAACAACCTCAAGCTAAATCTAAAAGTTGATGGCTAAATAAGAGCGTTTGAGAAATTGTGCAAGGCATACAGTAATAGTCCGAATAGTCGATTAATCGTTTCATTAATCGATAGATTAATCGATTATCAAATTAGTCGTTTGTTGCAGCCCTACTATCAAGCAGTGACAGGGTATATGCAGTAGGGGTGTAACGGTACACGTACCCGTACCGAAATTATTCGGTACGGGCCCTTCGGTTCGGTACACGTGTGTACCGAAGTGTACCGAACGCATATAACGTTAAACGTAAACAATTGAGAACGTGAACAACTTCTTGGAAGTAATCTCAGGTGCTGCGTCGCAGCATTCAGAGTAATTTGCACCCATTGTGATCAACGCGTCATAGAGCGAGCAAGTCATTTCATTGGATGAGCTGGTCAGAGGGATGCGTTCAAATGCAGTCAGTAATTTGAGGAACTGTCGAAATGGCGAACGCAGATAAAGTTGAGCTCGAAAATCCTCCAGCATCATTGAAGTCTCCGGTTTGGGAACATTTTGGTTTCGCAGTTACGTACAAGGATGACGGACAAAGACAGGTGCACCGAACCAAAGCTGTTTGTCGGCATTGTTCAACTAAAATTGGTTACGCGGCTGGCAATACATCAAACTTGCACACTCATTTGAAAAGGCATCACCCGAACGTGAATATCACCGGTACCAAAAGACTGAAGTGCAAACCCAACTCCCATTAGCATTTAAGCCTCCACCACTCGCAAAAACTTCAGATCGAGCCAAAGCTATTACAAACGGCAAATATCCTTATGTTGCCATGTTAGCAAAGCGCTACCTGGCTGTATCTGCTACCTCTGTCCCTAGCGAGAGGGTGTTCTCCACAGCAGGAGACATTGCTAGTGCCAGCAGATCTGCCCTTTCGGCAAGCAATGTGGACAAGTACATTTTTCTTTCAAAAAACATGAAAATACAATGACAAGCAAGTCCTAATGTCAAACTGGCTGCTTAGGTGTAACTTTTATCCATGTATTTTTTCTTAATGTTTATTTGCTTAATGTCTTTCATTTTTTTTTTTTTTTTTTGTTTTGTAAAGCACTTTGAATTGCCTTGCGTTGAAAAGTGCTCTATAAATAAACTTGCCTTGCCTTGCCTTGCCTAGGTACTAGTACAGTACAGTTCAAATACAGATTATTTCAGTTCATCGAAAAGCTGCAACTTAATGTTTATTTTATTATATTTTATATTTATTTGAGTGAATATTCATAGTTTAATAATAATTAAAAACCCAAAACTAATAGTTTATGTTTTGTGAGTACTAGTACAGTAAAGTTCAAATACAGATTATTTCAGTTCATCGAAATGCTGCACCTTAATGTTTATTTTATTATATTTTGTATTTATTTGAGTGAATACATTATTCACAGTTTAATAATAATTTAAAAAAAAATATGTTATGTTTTGTGATAATTTTTTCTGCTGTACCGAAAACGTACCAAACCGAACCGTGACCTAAAAACCGAGGTACGTACCGAACCGAAATGTTTGTGAACCGTTACACCCCTAATATGCAGGAATCCTGAAGTCAGATGTAATACCTTTTAAGACCTTTTTTAAGACCCTTTCCATACATTTTAAGACCTCATCGCAACTTCCAGTTCTAACCGGTTACATTGGCGACACACTTTATCTCTTACTATTGATTGTAAGATAGCACAACTAAACAGAGTGCAGACAGACTACTGAAGCCTCCTCTCCACATGAACTTCAACCTCTCTGTGAAGGTCAGGTTTAATGCAGCATGCTGCTTTGTTGCTTCTGTGTTCTTTCATTCCAGTAGAACCATCAGAAACCAGTAGAAACCAGTATTTGACCAATAAATAAAACAATTGACAACACTTTGAAATATTAAATATTAAACTTCATGAGCTTCAGCGGGGTAATGCCCTATAGGAGCTCCCTCACAAATACCCAGGGGTTAAATTGGGCTGGGGCTGTCCGGGACTAAGCCCGGCACATAGGACGATGCTCTGACGTCATCACCCTCACACATTTGTCATATGTTTACAAAAAACAATATATATGTTAAGACTTTTCTCGTTCTTAATATAGACTATATTTAGGGTCGATATGTGTTGACCTTACTTTAAAATAGCAGATCTCTGTGACCGGATATAGTGTGGCTTAGACCCCGGCCCCACGAGGGGCCTCATACAGAAAAATGCAAATGAAAAAAGTAGTACGTATGTAGTACATATGCCAGGCCTGTAAGTGGCGCTGCTGCCGCCACAAAATACACCAAAAGCAGCGAAGAAGACCGCGGAGCATGGTTGCCCTTCTGTTTATTCTCCGCGGTGGACGGCGTGTTCTCCTGCTGTATATCTCTCAGGTAGTCCACCAGCAGATAAACCCCCCCCCCCCCCCCCCACAGAGCGGAGCAAGGCAACGAAACTTAAAATAAGAAGCAGCATTGTATGGCACGCTATGCATGGGGCCAACTTGAGGGGGTTTCCCGACATGTTGTTTCAGTAAATTAAAGGGTGTCATGTTGTCGTTGCTGTGGACCTTCTTAATACCTTGGAAAATGCCGTTTAATACTTTTTAATACTTTTTAATAGCCTTAATGTTCGCTAAATTGATTTATCAACTTTTAATACTTTTTAAGACCCCGCGGACACCCTGAGTGAGCGTGCGATGTCCTGTTCAGATGACGTCAAATCCAACGGGATGCCATAAATAAACTACACAGAATCACACTACACTCCTACGCAATGATTACATTCAGGCACACTGTGGAATACAACCTCTTTGGACAATTTATATACTTATTGAAAACAAGCTACAAAATGTAATACCTTGGAAAATGCCCTTTAATACTTTTTAATAGACTTCATTTTCGCTAAATTGATTTATCAACTTTTAATACTTTTTAAGACCCCACTATGGGCATAGATATGTCTCGTAATTATTTGTGTGAACATAAAAATAAATATGTGATTTGTAAATGTAAAACACCATCCACAAATGCATTTAAAAGATTTGCAAACTCACAAATAAATGTGAAAGTGTAAAACGGATCTGCAAATATGCAAAATATTTTCACAAATAAAAGAAATATGTGAATATCTCTTTAACATTTACAACGTTCGATCCGGCATTTGTGAATCCATTTTGTATTTGTCGACCAAAAATGCGCTTGCGGATCTCAAATCTCTGCTCGTGGATCTCACATTTCTGCTCGTGGATCGTCTTTTTACACACACGGAATTTTGAGACATATTTTCCGCCGGTCTCGGCTAAAATCTAGAGATGGGCGAGTCATGATTCATCCGGATCATTAACCCGGATCCTAGTAATGAGCCGGTCGTGACGAGTCTCCCTCTCGATTAACCCGAGTCCTTTGAGTCCTACACCTGATGTGACGTAACAATTAAAACTATAAATTGCGTCACTCTTTACTCTCTTTATAACGTGTACAATCACATTACAACGTTGTTGTATCCAGAGATCCAGCAGACTCGTCGCCATGCACGAATCAACAGCAAATTCAGCCCCTCCTCCGGCTCCCGCGAGAGTCCCGTGAGTCGTTAGACTCGCGGGAGCCGTGAGTGAGCCGTGAGCCGTGAGTAAGCCGTGAGTGAGCCGTGAGTCCGCAAATCTCTGAGTCTGCTGCGACTCGTCGAGGGAGCCGTGGGACTCGCGGGAGCCGTGGGACTCGCGGGAGCCGTGCGAGCCGGAGGAGGGGCTGAGTCTACTGTAGATTCGTGCATGGGGACGAGTCTGCTGGATCTCTGGATCTGCTGCCTGCTATATGTTACGGCTCTGAGTCCTCGTAGGCTACTGGTCTCTCTCGATCATTGACCTGGATTCACGGATCCCGCGATTTTTCCGGCTCTAAATTAAGTTTCAGTGTAGACTTCTAACAAAATGGTCATGTTGTGCAACAGTCTCCTGTAATAATATCTGCATTTCCAATAAGGATCTTACTTGGAAACTCGTTTATTTTGAACATGGCACACAAAAAGAAACAAATGATAGAAAATTGCAAAACAGTTAGAATATATAAAATGTAATTATACAATTATTATTATTATTATTATTATTAAATGAAAACACAATTGTGCAAAATTAGCTTAAGTACAGGAACATATTAAAATAACTATATACATATAATGCAAAACACTTATTTTTTAAAATGCACACACACACACATGTTTTATTAAAGCAAAAGACACTGTGTAGCGGAGGTTAATGTAACGTTAGTTTAATATGCTGGTTAAATGCAACAACTTTTCGGTTTCACCGGTAGGATTTCTACAGTCTTGGTCATGCTGACTCATATGACTCAAATGACTCGTATGATCCGGATCTCTTCAATGATTGACTCAGAAGACTCCGAGTCCATACAATGATCCGGATTTGCCATCTCTACTAAAATCTACTCGTGTCACTCGGTTATTTTCGGAAACCACGTGATGGCCTGCTGATGACGACATTTCCGCATGATTTCAAAGTAAGAGCATGATGGTTTGTTTAATGCTCTGTTTTTTTATTATAAAGAACAGCGGAACGTTAGATGCATTCTTTATCATCATCATCATCATCATCATCATCATCATCATCATCATCATCATCATCATCATCATCATCATCATCATCATGTTATAGTGATACAGATAGTTTGTGTTTATTGGATCATTACAGCATATATCGAGCACCATCGTTGATGTTGAAGTACAGGCTATACACCACTTTCGGGTCCTGGGGGAGCAGCTGGCAGCGAAGCAGCCCATATAAAACTATTTCTCCATTGTTTGTTGTGTATTCAGTCAAGCGGGTCGAAGTTACAAAGCACTTCACATTTTATTAATCGGCCTAAATTTACCTTACCAGTGCAGTAATAAAGTAATCTGTAGAAAAGCACCGTATTTAGGTTAGCCTTCATAGTAAGGCTACATTAAATGTTATAATATTCATCGTGTCCTTTCTACTGTATATGCATATATTCCTGTATATTGCTTTCATTTGTATTTAATGTTATTGTGTTTATACTTGTTTCCACACATTTCACAATTTGGGATGCCTGCCTGCCTGGCAAAATTCCAACAAAACTATCAACTACAGACAGGAAGAAAGAAAGAGACGTGATGGTCTATTCACCTAGAAGATACAGTTATTAATGTAGTAATAATGAGAGTAATGACCATTGCCATTGACAAAGGTTTGTATCATTTGGTTTTGAATTAAGCTAAAAAGGACCATCACCATCGCTGAAACAAAATGATCGTTTAATGGCTATAAGGTTTATAGCTAAATACAGTGTTCAATTAGCAAATGACGGCTTAGGACTTAATTGAAAGATGAGATGGGATAAAGAAAGGCTGAGAGCTGAGGATCCTTTTGGGACTCTGAACAAGTGGCCATTCTGAAAGAGCTTTTTCTCCCATTCAACAGATGAATTCTCTATCAAAAATTAAAGACTGGTGTACTTGTTACATACATACAATATGTTTACAATGAAAATGAACTAAACAAAAGAAGGAATGGACATCATTTTGAACAATTGTCGTTCAAGTAATGAAAGCACCCTCCAATGCAGTCCTAAACTGTAAGACGAAATCAAGCTAAAGTAGAATTACACCTGTTGGAGATCTTGCATGTCTTTATATAGACTCCTCCATTTGGACATTCAAGGGACCAGGAAGTACATAACAATGGTACTATATAATCATAAATGAAATTATGAAAATCACTCCCACTCCTTCCGTAGAAACAGAATACATAATGCGTAAATCAACCAGTAGTCAATGGTACTTTGAGAAGGGCTTGAAATCTCATGGACTGATCTATTCTCAGTGGCAGCATGTTGCTGACTTTTTACCGAGCACCTCCAAGCACTTAAATAAGCATGCTTATCGACTTAACTGCACCTGTAGTCAGGTTTTTTATTTATAGAGACTAAATGTTACCTTTAAGGCAGAAATGCACCACCATGGCTCCATTATGTGTTTGGAAGCTCACTTTATCATTTCAGGACTGAATAATAACTTTCATTCCAAGCTTTGGTAGTGTTTCAGCCTGCATTATATCGCTTTGTCAGTAAAAAACCATTTCAATTAGACGTATTTGCATTATGCTCAAAGTAGAGTTAGATGGAGCCAATTGTAACAATGTGTGTAGTTGTAGGGTAAACCCCTTATAATGTATGTATGAATGCACATGCACCAGGCTGAGTGTGGAGCTTTTACTCCGCAACAACCTCTCAACACTCACAAACAAAAACACTTTAAAACCTGGGAACAAAGCATGAGAGAAGCTGAGAAGTTCAGGTGATGATCTCAAGGCCATTTTTGTACTACATTGTCTGTTAAAGTGAGACATTCTTTCTGAAAAGGTATCTGTACTAATAACCTTAAAGACACAAGCAGCTTTCTCTCAGCTTGAGGATACACCATTACCAAAACAGCAATGGCCCAACACTTGCCTGTTGTAGTTTAGTTTTCTGAATGTTGAGGGTTTATGTTATGTTTTTAATCTAAGCTTTTGGTTCTCAAAACTTATTTTACCCACTCTTGCAGTATTTTCAAAAACATACCTAAATACGGTGGTTTTTGGATGTGGTATAGCAACACAAAACAGCCATTTTGTATTTACTATTATTTTCTTCTACAGTATTTTCACAAATACATTATAAAAACAAATTGTGTTTGTGTACAAAGTGTTCTCTGCCTCAACCCACACACAAACCCCCCCCAACCCTGCCCCCTGACCTAGATGCTACAATTGAGCACATAAGTAATTGGGTAACTCGGAGGAGCAGTGTAAAGATCTGGTGCAGAGACAAAATAACATCCATAGTTATTCATGAGAGACCGTGGCTAGATAAGGGGGATCAGACCATGGCCGGGGCGTTTGTCATTATGCCCTCATTTCAAGGTTTGGGAGCACAAAATTAGCCACAATATTACTTTATTTGGTCTGTTTTTCTAATTCAAGAACATTCTAAAGCGTGACCAACCATGTGTCTCACTGTCTTTGTTGTGCCATTAAATCAGAATGTGGCCATATTGGTTACTAGATATAAAAAAAAATTAAATGAATAGAGTTTATTATCAACAAAAGTTTTTCCAACACGTTTTCCAAACACACTAATTTCACACTTCTACCAGTGCATGATTTAAATGTGTTTACTTGCTGCTTCTTTATAGTGAAAAACAGTATATTATATGAAAGCAGTAAATAATATCTGTGATCAGCCAGAAAGGGTTAAATATGTATTTAAATGGCATTTAGGATATTTTACCAGTGGGGTGCTTTAGTTTCTTTGTGCACTGTAAAGATGTCAGCATTGCTCTCTTGTGTGGACCATGTGATTTAATGTGTTTGTGTGATCCTACAAGTGTGATTACTGTACCTAACTGAAGTACTAATTATGTGTAAATGCTGCTCTTCACATTGAAGCACAAGAGGTGTGTGATCTTGGATCCTTGCACTCAAACTGCTGAACTACACTTCAGAGGCCGAGATTTTTTGATAACAACTATCTTACCGCTAACCATTATTCAAGACTTGTCCCACCCCTTTAAAGGCCCTCTTTTAGATCATATGAATATTATCATCTTGTCCCTCCTTTTCCTCTGCCATTTCAACAGCCCCTTCGCTGTGTATGTGTGCAAGCACGCAAGAGTTTGTAAAGCAGTCTTGAATGAAGGATATAACTATAGAGAGGCTTAAACCAGACACATTATCATTCCTGACTGTTGCTAGAGGGAGGAATATGAAAGTCATATTTCCACAATACCAGGACAAGAGAAGAGAGCGACATAAAGCAGATACATAAAGGAAGTATCTGCAGTTTCTATCCATATATCCATCCATCTATCAATCTATCCATCTGTCCATCCATCCGTCTATCTATCCATCTATCTATCCATCCATCCACCTGTCTATCTATCTATCATCCATCCTTCTATCCATCCATCTATCTGTCCATCGATCCGTCTATCCATCTGTCTATCCATCCATCTATCAATCTATCCATCTGTCCATCGATCCGTCTATCCATCCATCTATCTATCCATATATCTATCCATCTGTCTATCCATCTATCTATCTATCTATCCATCCATCCATCCATCCATCCATCCATCTATCTGTCTATCCATCCATCTATCCATCCATCCATCTATCCATCCATCTGTCTATCCACCAATGTGTTGTGTTTTCTCAATGTATTGTGTGTTCTCTGTTTGATCCTGTAAAGCACTTTGAATTGCATTACTGTATGAATTGTGGTATACAAATAAATTGCCTTGCCTTGCCCTATCTATCTTTTCTGACAGCCTTACATGTATGTGCAACATGGCAACAAAACTACCCAGCTTACTTATAAGCCATCACCCTCACTCCAAACACACACACAAACACGACCAAAGAACAGTCTAATTGTTATGTATTTGTAATATAAACTACATAAATAACCTTCATGAAATGTAATTGGCGCAGACGTGCCACAATGTTAGAATAACAACTTTGCTGAATGCACCAGGGAAATGGATTGAAAAATCATCAGGCTGTATCAGCAATACATACATCATAATTACAAATTCTCCACATACAGTAAACCTCTTTACTGAAGTTGAATTGTATTAAACCGTGTATGAAACTGGCCATAACATCTAATGCAACGAGACCAAGCAGCAAGGAGAAAACTAATGGTGTTGCGTCAGCAGTTGTGTTTTCATAACATCTGCATTTTTGCTTAAAATACTGCAGCAAATGTGCAAGTGATAGTCCACTGTCATAATAGCAGTCCTTAATTCTGGTAGAAGATTGGCCAGTGTCTCATTTTTACTAAATGAAGTGACAGGGCATGAGGTGAGAATAGAGTCTTTCAGCACTTTTCCCCCCAGTTGGCTTAATAAAACCTACTGTAAGCATAATCTGACAGTTTTTCCCAATTACTTGAAGTTTTAGCTGACAATTACAGTAAATAACGCTGTAGTTAGAGGATTTAGTTGGGGATTTCTGCCTGTACTGTAGTTGTGCAGGTTCATCCAGTTTGAACACATGAATAGGGAACAGTATGTTAAAATAAATACAATAAGCTGAAATGATACCTTCATGACCATCACATACTAACATAATACGCCTTTTGGTCTTACTTTCTATACTCCACTTCTACCTAAATCAGAGACAACACATTTCAATTATTTCTAATTACATTTTAGGGTTGTGTTTCTTTTTTTTTTTTAAACTGAGCACTAACCAGTTTCAGGCATTATGCTGTACTCACAGATATATATATATATATATATATATATATATCTATATATACACCCACACTACTACTTGAACAACATAATTAAGGAAAACGTTTTTTAACCAAATGAAAGCTTTAGCGCAAGTTCAATAAGGAAGACCTAACACGAGTCACTTACACGTCACTCGATGGCTCCCTTCCCCCCTCATTAAATACGAGGGCGTCACCCCTCAGCAGCCAATTGCTGCACATGCTAAATTCCTTAAATGCCTGCTCTTCCTCCCTGTCAGTTGTCATTGCAGATGATCACACGCAACCCGCCTCCACCCCTCTCGCCTCCCGTCTCCTTCAGGACAAAGCTAAACCTTCCTTCTTCAGACCGGTCTCACTTACTCATCACCACCACCAGTGTCTAGACCCCAGGGATTTCATCGGAGCGGTTCTTTCCCTCCTGAATGATTATCCTGCAAACCGGGGCCTAATCGCCAAACACCATTCCATTCTCCTGTTGTATTATCATGGCAATCATTTCATTCATATGACGTGTAAACAATAAATATGTAATTATTACATCACGTCTCTCCGGTTTGAACTTATACAGTAGGTCTTCCTTCTCCTGAAATATCTTAGCTATCAAACTTTTAGTAATATATGTTGCCATATGGTATATGACATTACCAACCATTTACCATTTACCAATGTTGAAGTGTTGTGAACTTTTAACAACCATTACAATAATAGATTACACAGATTAACTTTCAGCAGAATGTCAACCTGTAACTCTGCTCTCAGTCGGCATGAAGTTACTGGGGAACCTTTTATATAAAACTGACATTCACACAGGAAGTTTATTGGTCTGTTAGACTTTAACATTTTCCTAAGTCACACTCTTCCAGAGAGTACAATGTGTAACATGATAATTATTGTTAAATGTGCCATTTGAACAAGACTAAAGAGTCACTGCCTGCTGGTTAGATGTGCCATGCACGTGTCTTAGAGGCACCAAGCACCTGCGCAGATAATTTGGAAAACTAAGATAAGCTTGTTTCCTCGCAAAGTTTTGGCTAAGTAGTATTTTATTGCGCCCCCAAACGCCTTATGCACTTTTTTTGTTTGCTGCATGCAAACTTTTACACAGCGACATAAAATCTGCTTTGATATTTCCTTTTCTGATTTCAGGAAGGGATGAAAAGGCCCATTGGGTAACTGCTCCATGCAGTAGATACCTATATGCAAGCTTTCCTGGCAAGCTGGTTTTTAATACATCAAATATTATATTCAATGTGTTACCATTTGGTGGTCTTCTTTTGAGCACTTATACTGAAACTAAATAGGAACAGCTTGAACATTTTCAAGTTCGAATATGATGATATCATATTGTGATTTATTTTTCATTGAATTTCCCTTTTATTTATTTTTTAAACTGTTGAAAAAAGCTAACATTTTGCACGTTCGGCCTCATCCTGAACCAGATTACATTGACATTTGCATAAACCTTCTGAAGGAGTATTGTGTTTAAAGGGTCACCTATACTGTAGTAATTTATCCACATCAAATTATAAACCAAATGTTCAGTTCCCTTCAGTTTTACCATGCCTTTAAATCAGGGGTCTGCTTTCCGGCCCCAAGCTTTATCGTTTCACTCCAATTCGCACCATTTTTAGCCACAGCAGGCTGCAGCTTTGAGTGAAAAAAAAATTCATAAAAGCTGTGTGCACAACCAGATGAGCACCAAACATCAGAAAAGGACAGTCAGCTTCTACTGTAGCTGCTGGAGTCACATGTGTCACAACAGTTAGTGGAGACCAAACCAGAGCGAAAAGAAGATTGCATATTATAGTCATCAGGTGAGCAGAAACACAGCCCCAAATCCAACATTTCTCTCTACTGTGGATCTCTGAATGGGCACTGTTTGTTAAGTTAAGCATGTTCACTTAAAAAGAGGGTTGGCATGTCAGTATTCTTCTGTGTTTATAGTCCAATCCATTTTCTTACAATTTAGAGCCACATTAAAACCTCATCAACACGCCATCCCACTCGTCTAGATTTCTTTATTCACACATTGGCTGAATCAGAATCTATAGCTGGTTGTGTGAAGTCTGTTCAATGTCAAATTCAACCGACTTAGAAATGTGTGTTTTTACATTCTGCTCCTCCGGTGTAATGTATGAATAATACATACCATGCATGTGTGAAAGGGGTTAATGTATTTCGATTGATTAAATATGAGAAAACAAACATTTTAGTGTGATAACTGCAAATATTTGGTTCTCAATCAATGTATGTGTTGTAGTTTGTACCTTAATTTTGCAAGAGGGAGATGCTAAATCAATCAATCAATTATTGCTCGTATTGACCATGGGGGGATTATGACCAGTATACTCAGACTGAACAAGTACTTACCCAGCCAGAGAAGATGGTAGCGGTGGTCGCTAACTCACAGAAGCTGCTTACTTTTGACCTTTACACAGCATTGGATGAGAAGTTGTGTAACATTGAGTGAATACTGAGTAGACTGGCTTTATGAAAAATTCATTTGGCAGAAGTGTGTTGAGTGATGAGTTATAAAATAAATCAATACTAAATATATTACTTTTGCAATAATATCTTTAAATATGTATTCGTGCTACATTGCAGCAGATCAACTCTTGTGACGGGTCTTGCCGTTCTGTGTCATAGTCATGAGTTAGGTGACTTTAGCATAAGGAGGATTTAAATGATACAATGGGAATTTTAGGACACAATGCCTTATAGTACCATCCCTTAAGATAATCCATAGATGTCACTTTTAGCATCAGAGGCTAAAATCCATTCACCCCCTTTGTATCGGTGTGAACATCCCAAAGTTGAAATAAAGCTTACTTGATTTTAAAAGAGATATATTTAGCTAAGTGTTAAAACATATACTGCAGCTCTAAAGTGCAACAACAGGAAAATGCTTGTCGTTTGGATTCTATAAACTTGATATTG
Source organism: Pseudochaenichthys georgianus (assembly GCF_902827115.2). Taxonomy (NCBI): domain Eukaryota; kingdom Metazoa; phylum Chordata; class Actinopteri; order Perciformes; family Channichthyidae; genus Pseudochaenichthys; species Pseudochaenichthys georgianus. Next base: position 20,348,847 of record NC_047516.1, read on the forward strand.
TATGTCAACTCTAATTCTGTGGGCACTGCTGGCCTTTGAATTTCAACTAAAGGCTGCATAGTCTGTTTTGAAGAACCGTGAGTTAGAGCCCCATTTCTTGAGAGCTATTGAGATACAAAAAAAAAGAGCCCCCATATCCCAGTTCAGAAAATGACACACCAAAGGTCACCATTGTACATTCAAAGCTTGCACAAGTAAAAGTGACTGCTTAGAGCAGTGGCTTTGTGGTTTTCCAACAAGCACTTTTGTCTCAGGGGGTATGCAGAGGTCTGAGTGCCTAGGCTACAGTAAATTGCTGACGATGGTTTAAAAAAAGACATTAAGTTTAAATGAATGTCCTCTCCAAGGACCTGCTGCTTTCTCAGCAGGTGCAATAGGTAAGCTTGGCAACAACATTTTGTTTTAATGGAATCGGTGTGCTTCACTGTTTCTTTGAACATACACGTGATGGTTAGCTCTGAAATGTGAAATGTTCTTCTTTTTTTTTATCAATTTTTGCTTCAAACATGTTACTGTTTTCACAAAGGGGCATTCAAAGCCTTGCAAAATTTGTATTACCTATCTTGCTGCATGAAATATAACCCATTAAATCTGCAGTGACAGTTGAACTAAATCATGGCTTTGAAGAAGCCATTGACAGGGAAGAAAGTCCTTACAATTTTCTGAGGCCAGATAGGGGCTGATGAAGTGTAAAGCATGTCAGAAGCTAAACATGGTGTACTTTAACCTTTTACAGTAAATCAAAGCGATGTGTTTGAGAGCCTTTCAAACATAATACAACAGTCTTTTAGAAGCTCAAGGATATCTATGAAGAAGACAGACTATATCCAGGTGTGTATGTTTATGGACGACAGGAAATCTTGTGAGTTTGCACCCTCCCGAGTTCTCCTAACATAGTTTTTACCCACCTGCCAAAGAGCAGGTGCACTGCCTCTGAAAGATTTAAGAAGCTCAGAGCTAGACAGCAGACCTGGGACATGCTAGATATTATGGGTAATTATTGTTCCAAGGCCCAGCTTTAGTCATGGGACCTACTACAATTCTAGCAGTACCCTTGCTTCTGAGTCAGTGTTAATTTTGGAAGCTATTTTATATTAGTCTTTAGACGAAAATGGTTATTAGTTATAGCCAGATTTGTCTTTTTTATCCTTCATAGTTTTAGTGTAGTTTTAGTCGATGAAAAATCATTACATTTTAGTCAACTTTTAGTCAAAATGTTTTCTCTCTTTAAATTAATTCAGTAAGGCAAATACAGGTATCTGAAATTGGAATCAAGGTGACAGGATCAAGTATTGAAATTCGTAGAGCAACATTTCACTCTCTTAACACATTACTTGTGTAATTGAGTGACGTGTGCAGATTCCCAGAATCCCAACTAATTCAACCAATGACAGGGATGCATTTTGACAGACAAGACGGACAATTGGGGGAAAATATCCTGCATTTTGAAAGTCCGATAGTCCACCATTAACACCTTACGCAGCGTCCACGCGGCGGCGTGCGTTGAAGCTTGCCGGTGAGCTTGTCTGATACTCGACCAACAACCAATTACATGAATCTCCCGCCCCGGACACACAAGCATGCGGTTTGATTGGCTAGAGCTTGTACTGGCATATGATGTGATTGGCTGACGCTTCTGCCGAAGCTTCAAAAGTTGAACATTGCTCAACTTTTGAAGCGAGCTACGCTCCCACAATGCAGTTTGGCAAAGCGTGACGTCACCCCCTTCAAAGTGAATGGGCAGAAGTGTTGAAGCTTTAATGCACGCCGCCGTGTGGACGGGCAGTTAGTCCGAGAGCGGTCTGCCTGCAGACCTCCACTGTCAGGACAGTTCCGGTGCAGACCTCCAGTGTCAGGACACCTCCACTGTCAGTACAGGAAGTGACGATTCTGACGAACACGTTTTTTCCCCCGCCCACCGAACGACTCGTCTGATGGTTTTTGCAAATTAGTAAGGTAAGGTGCGTGACCTGTTTGCACTATCCAAAACAATGAATGCAGTCTAAATGTATTGTTTCGCAGACAAAACAAAATGTATCGATATAATATATATATACTTGCAGAGCATATCATTTGCTTATCATAGGCCACCTATGCCGTTATTCTCTGATGCGTCTCAATATCATCAGCGGTAATAACAAAAAAGTTGATGGAGGCAATTTAATGCACTCGTTTACCGAGACATGGGAAACTGAGCACAAGTTTGGGATAAATGGAGACAAGCCGGTATGTCTTATTTGCTACGAGGCAGTGGCATTGTGTGAGAAACCTTAAGTAACCGTGTGTGTGTGCCGATGTACAATCATGTGTTTTTGTTACGGTGTTGCAGTATAACGTGAGTCATGACAACTGGCGACATTCTATTATTTTCGTCATAGGAATCCGGGGCGTGAACATTGAGGAAAATAGGCATTTAAAGTTACATTGTAGTGCGATTACAAAGCCTGTACTTTTTAAAGTAAAATGTTGTATCTGTACTTCTACTTAAGTAAAGAGTGTGTACTTTTGCCACCTCTGATGGTGTGTGTTGTGCATGAAAGAGGACCATATTGATCATTTTGATAGCGACCTGTTTAGATCTTCATACAGCTGTGTTTTTCCTTCTAGAAACCTTTCACAGTCAATACATCCTGGACTGTGGAAAGAGACGACTGGTTTGGTAATAGAGGTAATAGTATACCATTTGTATCATTTATATTCAACTGAAATGTCAAACCATAACAAAACAACTAAATGCTTTCTGACATGCTAGGGTTTCCCCAGGCAACTGTATGGGAATGACTGTGGCATCTTCATGTTGATGGTAGGCTACATTATTGGTCTGATTGAATTCTCTGTTGTTTTTAAGATAATAACATTAAATTATATATTTTCTTTCATAGTATGCCCTTTACACCATACTAGATGCACCTTATGATTTCACTATTGTAAGTTGATCTGGTCATTTAAAGTAAACTCAAAATCCCATTATGACATTTAATCTGACATACAGTGATAATATATTTCTTTCCTTTTTTAGACTGACATGCCAGCTTTGCGAAAATGGTGGTGTGTCATGCTAATGGAGAATTTCGACCTCGGAAGGTGAGACCACTAAAATGTTGACGTTAGATTAACTTTGAAATGGTTAAAAAACACAATGTTATACCAACAGTACCTGTATTTGTTTCTTTATTTAACCCTTTTTATTTGAGTCATGGCAAAATGTTTGCCCACTGGACAGAGAAATCTAAAGCCCTCCTGCGAGGTGAGGTGCCTCCAGTGTTCAGAATGAGGAAGAGGAAGTTGGATGACATCACGGAGGTCAGATTTGCATTGCAATCTATTTCATTTAAGTTGTGTTTGTATCTACTCTCACACTAAAGCTTCAATTTCATTATTTGTTTCACCACTCTATATTTAAATATATATGTATTTTGTCAATATTTACTGCATTTATTCTTCCTCGTGGTATCAGTATTTAGGACGATGTTGGAGGACAGTCCTTAAACTAAAGAATATGTTGAAAATAGCATACTTTACTAAAAGTATGGTAGTTCATGGCAATAGTCCCTTGTATTTTGAACATTTGAAGTTTTTTGGTTTTTTAGAAAGAGGAGCAACTTCAGCCTCATCCAGCTGATGTCTCAGTTGGGAAAGATGTGGATAAAACAATGGAAGCGGTAGGCTTGTTTACTAGTTATATACATCATATCCAAGGAGGACGCCCTTTCCTTGGGTTAGTCTGCCAAAAAGCTACTTAATGCTTAATATGTATCAGTGGGTATGATATATTTTCTCTTTTCCGTAGCCAACATCTAAGATCGTGCAGGACTGCAAGAAGGCAGCAGAATGGGTGGTGGCACACAAACATTTGTGCACCAGGGTGCATTTGCCCGATGCAGTGAGCATGGGGGAAGCACAACTAAGAGAGGCTGTCAAGCTTTGGGAGGAAAAGCCTGACGAATGTAACGAGGATGAGATGGAGGCAATCTTGGAGCCATTCAAGTTTAGGTTTAAACATATGGAAGACATGTGGACCTTCTTAAACGAGATCAGAGACAAAAGAGGGTATCTGGCATTCTGCGAATGCATTTCTGTTTGAATAAAGGGCAACAAGAAGTTGGAACACTTTGTCAGTTTTTGTGTGTTTTGCTTTGTTTTGTTTTTCAATGAAGCATTTGATAATTCACCTTGATTATACCATGAACACCACAGAGCAATTTTGGTTTACTTTAAGATAAGCCTTTTATTGTCTCCCGCATCACACCACAAGGGCAATTTAGGAGTCCATCAAGGGGATCTAGCAGAAAAAAAACTACCAAATATGAAAATAATTGACATTTTAATACACAATGGAATCTAAAATGGATATAATTTATAGCAAATTGTTTAATATGCAGATTCTTAATCCAATAGTGCAGTAAAGGGAGAAATAAAGTATGTAGGAGTGAAGTGAAACAGTCTATTGTAATAGCAAACAGTAATTAGACTATAGAGCTGTAACATAATAAGTAACATAATTATACATAACATTTTCAGGCTTATGACATAAATAAGAGGCAAATAATTTTAAGAAAATAAATATGGTTTTAACTAACTTCTACTGCCCTCTTAAGTGGTGTCATGCTGACATAGTTAAAATATCTGGGTATGGGTCGCGTTTGCCATTCGATCAGTGAGGGGAGAAAAATGGTCAAAATCCGTTAATATATGGATGAGTGGGGGGCGGGCTGGACACAGGCCGTGGGGGGACACCCGAGACCGGGCAATGTCCAAGGTAGAAACCGGGTGAAATAGCCCAAAAAATAATAAAACCGGGGAAAGTGGAAAAAAGTGTCCGAAAATAGGCACTCGTGAGGCGGGCAGAGTCCCCTGTCAACTCCCGTTACATTCCTCCATGGTGTCTTTTGAGCGAAAAACTTTTACGAGAACCAGGCTGGGGGGTCAAAAGGGCTTGACCAAGGCCGACCCAAAGTGCACGGTGAGCAGACTCATCACCTCCGTGATGAGTCTCCATTGTGATTCAGTGGGCGGGGAAAAAAACGTGTTCGTCAGAATCGTCACTTCCTGTACTGACAGTGGAGGTGTCCTGACACTGGAGGTCTGCACCGGAACTGTCCTGACAGTGGAGGTCTGCAGGCAGGCTCCCATGGTTAGTCCTGTCTCGTCTCGTCAACGAAAACAAAATATAAATGTCGTCATAGTTTTTATTATCAAAAATCTATTTTTAGGTCGTCATCGTCTCGTCTTAGTCCTGTAAAAAAGGTTGTTGACGAAATGTTTTCGTCATAGTTTTCGTTGACGAAATGAACACTGTTCTGAATTTAAGTTAATCCTCCAAGCTCACCACCACATGTCTTTTGTATCATCACTACAGTATGTAACCAATCAGAAGGTATCATTTATTCATATTGTGAACTATAACTATAATCCGACTATAGAGTCAATTTCCAAATCAGTTGATAGATGGTCAAACCTTCCGATCTCTCTAATGGGTAGAATTAATATGTGACCTGCTCTATCATTTTCAGTCACATTGACCCTGAAACACATTTTGAGTTTGATATACTGTTGGAAAGATGAGATTCTTAGCTTTCTAATGATATCAATATTGTTTTTGTCCTCCAAATATTAAGCAAAATACGTCACTTTACATAATGAATGTCACCGAACCATGATTTTGAGAAAAAGGCCTTCAAAGTTTGCAGTACTTACTAAGGTATTTATTCAAATGAACCATACCATAAAACGAATTCATCTAGAGCTGTTTGCACAAAAAAAACACACACACACACTATACTATTCTCTCTTTGTCACTTTCATACATCAATACATGGAACAAAGGCACTCGCATACACATGCACGCCGTACCAACGTGCACTCCTGTACTCACGTGCACTCCCGAACGCACCTGCACGCTCATCAATTTAACATGTATTTTGGTCATGTTTGAGCACATGCTTATGCGCACACATCTATTCCCATGTACATGGCCATGTGCACACCCAGACATACTCGAGTGCACGCCCGTACTCACGTGCACTCCCGAACGCACGTGCACGCTCATCAATTTAACATGTATTTTGGTCATGTTTGAGCACATGCTTATGCGCACACATCTATTCCCATGTACATGGCCATGTGCACACCCAGACGTACTCGAGTGCACGCCCGTACTCACGTGCATGCCCGTACTCACGTGCACACTCGTACTCACGTGCACACCCATACCCACGTGCACACTAGTGCTGGGGGGAAACGATTATTTCGAAAACGATTAATCAGGCGATTATTTGATCGATTAGTCGACTAATCTAACGATTATTTTTCTGTTGTTCAATTAATAAAAAACGTAATGTAAAAAAAAACTTAATGTAAAAAAAAAAAATTCACGATACTGTGTCTCAGGGGATCTTAATATTTAACAAACTATTAATGTGTTATACCAGATTAACGGAAATAATCTCAGCTAATTGACAATACAAACCATGTTTACCAAAACAAAACACAAGTCTCATAAGAAGCATCTAAATGACCCATGAGCGAAAAATGCTAACGGACATTGGCACAGAACTCAAGATAAAAGTACCCTTATTACTTATCGTAGCTGCACATACAAGATATCCGATTAAAGCTGAGACTCCACAGATTATGTAGGTATATAGTATCATCACTGAGTGATCCGGACTTGCGACGGGGGAAGCAAATACTGTCATCACAACACGTACCTTTACAGAGCTTCTAGGGAGATCGTCTCACCACCGTAGCTGTCAATCTGATCAAAAGACGTGTTCAATGGCATTAAAATGAGAAAAAACGTGGCTGAATCGGTTAATCCATAGGTTTTTAACGTCTATGTATAAAAATATGATTGAATTTATAATCCATAATTCCATTTTTATGTAAAAATGAATGCTAGCTGCTAATGGTAGCCACCACAGCTAGCTGCCGCTTTAAATGTTCCAACATAGCCGTTGTGCTTGTGTGATATGCCAACTCCATTTGGCAAAGACCTATAGTATTAATGACAATATCTTTGCGTTTTGGACTAACTTTAAAATATTCCCATGCTTTTGAAGACCTAGCGCGAGATGTTTTCGTTTGAGGGCTTCGTGCGCAATCCTGTGAGGAGGAGGTGGTAGCCGTTTCAGTCTCCATTGTGTTTGAAGTGCGATTGCGAACTGCTTGTTGCTTTGTTTACACACCCACGTGTGTGTAGCGACGCGTCGACGCGGAAATATGTCGTCGACGATATTTTGAAGTCGACGCGTCGCTACAGCACTAGTGCACACTCATCGATATACAATTTTTATCGAAAACAGAGTTGGAATAAATAAATACTTGAATGAACTGATTGCATGTTAACCTATAACAACATTAGAATAATTTGGCACAAAAGTTAATTTAGAGAAAGAAGCTGCATGTGAACAACAAGCAACAGAACAGATAAATATACTACACAATATAAAAATAGCAAACAAGCAACAGAGTAGCTAACAGTACTTAAAACCAATTTGAAATATATATTTACAGTATTTACAGAAGAATGACAGTGTTGATGTATTATGCACTCTCACTCATTAAGGATGAGGTGTTAAGGGTGTGGGGCAGGTGATGTCTTTGGTTTCCTCAGTACAGAACTCTCTGATCTTCTCAAAAAGATACCACTGCCGTTTTTCATCAAGCCCAGGGGGAGTCAGTTCAGTGGGACGTGCCTCCTGGTCAGTAAAGCACCCTGTTCGTAGCAGCATGAAGGACTCTTCTTCTTTACCTTCAAACTCCTTGGCGTAGACCACTCCAGGCTCGGCACTGGTGAAGCGTAGGTGATGGTACCTCTTGATACCTGGAAGCGGTCTGAAGATGGGGGCAAGGAAGTTGTGCCAGTCATCTGTTTTGACGAAGGTCTCCCCTGACTCATTGCCAACCAGCTGGGGGATGTTGACTCCAGTGACGGTACTGGACCTGACAGCCTGGCTGATGTCCTTCAGGCAGGACACTGGTGTGCGGCGGAACTGCTGCTTAAACAGGCCAAAGCACCAGTCAGGTGCAAATTTGGTGTGGCCAGCAATAAGAAAGTTGAGGGAGATATCTTCATGGAGTCCCACCATGCACCGCCAAGCAAGGTACCAGAGGAGGTATCTGTTTTTGTTCTGACCGGAGCAGTTGTCACAGTGCAGGTGAACATTTTTCTCCCCAAGCCCATACTGGGAGAAGAAGTGGTGGAGGTAGGCAATGACAGCATTGGAACCCTTGCTGCTACAATGAGCCTCATCTATGAGGTAGTTTACCTGCTGAGGAACACCTTCACAGCAGACACCAAACAGTGCACACTTCCTGGGAACCATAAAGTAAATGGGCCCGGGCTGGAGAGGGTCACTGGGGTAGTGGACCTGTAACACCAGACCAACAGATGAATTAACTAATGAGTGATCTATACTCTAATTCTAAAAATGTATGAATATACATATTGATACATTCCAAACATTCTGGATTATCACAGCATTCATCACATTCATACACCTCACCTGCTGTGCATAGTCAAAGCTGTAGTGGATGGTGATGTCTCTGCTTCAGGGTTGGTTGGGTCCTAATTTGACACCCAGCTCTCTAGCTGTTTCTTTACAGCTGGCGACCATCTCCTGGTAAGCCTGACGCTCCACCCCCACGGTGCGGAGGTGTTCTTCCTGCTTCCTGAGCTTCGCTGACTTGACACAGTCGGGAAGGTTGGAGCTGCGGTAGATGGCAATGTTGTTTTTCTGACAGAACCAACATAGGTCTGTCATCGGCCTCCCAATAATGACACTGGGAGTCAGCTCCTTCCACAGCTTCCTAAATGTGCTGTTGCCAGCAGCACGGTGACCTGGAAAGGTGATTAAAGACAAAGATATCATTGTTAGATTACTCATCATTAGTTTTCCATTGAGGCTTCCGCGTGTAAAAAAACCCCCAAAAAAACAAGATTAAGATATAAGAAAATACCCACCCTTCTCCTGCATCTGGACCTTGTATTTCCGCCACACAGAGGACTTGGTCTCAGTTGTTGGTAGAACACTGATGTCCGTCCTCTTAAACCCTGGAATCCGTCCAGGAAGTGGCATGGCAAAGACATCTGCGAAGTTGGTAATGAACCGTACAATTCACTGGATGTCTTCAAAGGACAACACCCTTTTGGTCACCACACGACCACCACGTCTCATCCTTGGGGCCAAGCCATGTTCCTTGTAGAACTTGATGATGCCTGTCAGCTTGTCTTGAGAAATTCTGGAATGGTTTAAAACATCAGTCTTTGATTGTTTTGTATGGCTTTCTTTAATGTATGCATTGTAGTATATACATTGTCGTTGTATTTTTTCATGATGTAAAAGCATGTATATATATATATTTATTTATTTATTACTATTGCTGTAAATTCTGCTTCTATTCAGTTATTGTCAAACTCAGTTCAACTCATGCATGGCTTATTATCACTTCATTTGAAAATAGTAACACTACCAAAACTGAAGTAGCCTTTTCAAAATCAAACTCACCCATGTAGAAACTTGAAAGTCTCCCGGCAGATTGTGTGCCCATCTAAGAAATAGGACGTTCTCTGCTGTTTACGCTCTTTTTGGTGTCCTCTCTTTGCACAAGCGGTCTCCTTGGAGAGATTTATGTTGGAGCTTATCTTTCCAAGTAGCACCAAATGCTTTTCACCTGGAAAATCATATAACATTGCATAATGTGTTGTGTCAATCACTCATCAGTCACACACAACTTAAATCTTTAACGTGTAACAGAACACACAGGCCCACCCCACACACATTGCCTATAGTATTATGTTAAACACACTCCCATACACACATATTCTATCTATTATAAAGGGTAATAATTTTTGTTATGTTTCTAACACTAACCCATACTCACACACACATCGTTACCACAGGTTTTTATCTCTCTCTCTCTCTCTCTCTCTCTCTAAGGTATTTAAATAATATAACGTTACTTACCATTAGTCATTTCATTAATTTGGTCTCGTCTCTTGACCATCTCCACAGGGGTGTAACGGGTGTAACAGGGAACTCCATCGTTAAATGTACAGCTACACCTGTAGTCACGGGCCCTCTCAATCTCTTGAGCGCTGTTCTCGCTCACATAATGCCGTACGGACTGAAGTGTCTCAGCCACCGGGTCGTTCAGCAGTGGTCGCTCCTCGGTGGTGTCCTCATCCTCTTCAGCATCCGTGGTCTGAGGGCTGCTGTCAGTGTCAGGGCTGTCTGACTCTGAATCGGAGCCGGATAACGGGGCAACTTCAACCGGTGCCGTCAAAAAGTAATCAGTGATCAGCTGAACCCATTGCTCATCAGAGGCTGTCCCTCTCACAATGTTGGAGTTCAACAGTCTTGCGATTTGCTCTTCTCTGGAATCCATCGATCTGATTAGCGGCTAATAAATTGTCAAAGTATGGAGGAAAAATATTTTCGTTTTACTGGGGGAAGGTCGCGAGTAATGATGTTGGTTTATATAGTCTGTGAGTGTGTGAGTGTGTGTGTGTGTGTGTATTTTTGCGTTTGTGTGTATTGTGTTTGTTTCCCGGGGAAAACACTCACAAGAAACACCGGCTGTTGTTATGCCAGCTGTGACGTTACGTTACTCCGTTCTCCGCTTGTAATTATGCCTTTACAAGCTTCAAAGTTGTATTTATCATCTGAATTTGGCGAAACAAGTTTAATATTCTGAAAGCCAAGACTTTGTTTATTTGAAATCAGATGAAAACAAACTGTCACGGACTCTGCCGTGTTATCTATGATTACTATATGCTTTTCATTCATAATGTCAGCCGGAGGGAGGGAGAGCAGCGCTGCGGAAGAGCAGCGTGAGAGCTGTCATCTTCCCTTTACAAGTTTCAAAGATGTATTTATCGTGTGATTTTGGAAATAAAAGTTTAAGATTCTGAAAGCCAAGACTTTGTTTATTTGAAATCAAACAAAACACCAAAACCCCGAAAAACTAATTTTTTACACAAATCCACGTTTATTTTGAAATGAGCCGTTGCGACTTCCGACTGATTTCGATAGAGCGGGTCACATATACTCAAGATGAATGTTCTCCCCAAGCTGTTATATTTATTTCAAAACATCCCCTTGCCACCCCCACCAGATTTCTCTTGTACCTGCCTTATGATAGAGGAGGATTACAGTCCCCTAACATGTTGTGGTACTACTGGGCAGCTCAGCTGAGAACATTGATGTTTTACTACACAGAGGAGAGGCCTCCGGTGTGGAGGGATGTTGAGTCTTGCTCCTTAAAGCTCCCACTTCCCACTTATCTATATTCTGACAACCCTAAAAACCTTAAAAAAACTACACCTAACCCTATAGTTAAAAATATGATTGGTGTCTGGCAGGAAGTAAAAAAATATATGAACGAACCTTCTTCTCTCTCCTGGTTCAGCCCGATCTGGGGAATGCCAATGGAGGTTTTAGACTATGGGCTGAAAAGGGGGTGGGACAGTTAAAAGACATGTTTGGAAGTGATAATGGGAAGTTTTTATCATTTGAGGAACTTGTCAGTAAATACGATATCCCTCGTAATTTTTTTTTAAATATTTGCAACTCAGGAGCTTTTTAGGAGCGAACCAGGACCGACTCATGCTGGCCCCTCCTCTGTCCATATTGGAGAAAGTTTTAATTAAAAACCCCTTTGGGAAGGGCATCATATCTGAATTCTATGATCTCCTGCTGGCATTCTCCTCAGAATCCTCGAACTCTAGACTCAATGCCTGGAAAGATGACTTAGAGGAAAATCTAACATTGGAACAGTGGAGCACAGCTTGTAAGGCGGCCCAAACACAGACGGGTAATACGCGTCTAAAGCTTCTGCAATACAAGTGGCTAATGAGAGTGTATATTACACCAGAAAAACTGAATAAATGTCACGCTAATATCCCAGAGACGTGGACCAGATGTGGGGAAGGAAAAGGCACACTGTTCCATTGTATATGGTTATGTCCAAGAATAAAGGAATTCTGGGAAGAGGTTAGGGTAACAGTACAGAATATTTTAGCGATCAGCTTAAAGCTTGTGGAAATTGATGTGAGATATTGTACCAAAGAAGTGTGTTACATTTGAAATGGCAGAAAGTCTTGTTGCAATTTCCAGACACTAAAAGAGGTCCTTTGAGTTTCAATAGTAGCAGTTAAGTGAATACTGTTCAGGCAATACCTGTGTTTGTGTTTTATAGTGATTTCTCTGTTTGATCCTTTCATAAATGTGAGGACTAAAATGGCGGTAGACAAAGGGCTGTTAAGGGTTTTATTGCTGTGGGGGAGGTGGAGATATGTAAGACAGGGTGATTGGTGTGGGGAGAATATATTCTGCTTAGGATCTCAAGCAGGCCAAGTTTCAGAGAAGTCTACATGTCTTGAATAGTATATGTGTGGGTTTATACATTCCTGTGTGTTAATAATTGAAGGAACAAAAGGTACATTTTTCCTCTCAAATATAGAGAGGTTTTTTATAGATTTCTGAAACAATGTTCCCTTTTTCTTAAAAATAGATGAGCACAATAGTTTTTCTTTGACTTTTTACCTGTTTATCAAAAGAGTGTTTTAAGCTATTTGTGAAGAAGGAAGATGCAGAATTAATGGTGATTTCTGTTTTGAGTGTAAAGATTATCCCTGAGAATGTTTTCTGGGTTAAACCATCGATAGGCTTTGCAAATGGGGAGGGGCATTTCCCCTGATTTTTAATGAGGTGCATCCTGCAGGCCTTCCCAACACCTGTGGCAACACCTGTGGCCCACGCTAATTCCCTGTGAGACAGCGTGTTGGTATCTCCCAAATGAAACTCCACCCCTTTGTTGGTTTTGGGACGTGCAACAGGTTGCTTCGTTCAAGCAAAAAGAGTGATTGCCTTAACATGGAAAAAGTTGGGCAAACCTAGTATTGCAGTGGTTTAGGGAACTTTCTTTATGTCCGCCTTTAGAAAAAATCACTTACATTCTCAAAGACAAACAAGAACTGTTCCAGAAGGTCTGGGGACGTTTTATAGAGTATACCAAGAACAACGACCTATCTCAATTTCTGAACGAACCTGGGGCAGGATAATGCGATAATGCTATAATATGCTATAATATGTTAAAATGTAAATGACTGTGATATCCTCTGTAGAAATACAGTCCTATTGCTGGAAAACTGGATGGTTGCCGATTTGTATTAGAGTGCCCTTGTGGTATACCAATTTAATTTAGTGTTGTTATTTTTCTTTAATGTAAAGTGAAGTAGTTGTCCTGTGTATATATGTATTGCTTTTGGCTCTATGTCTTCGTCCTATGTATGTGATTTTTTGTAAGCTGAAAATCAATAAACATATTGATAGAAAAAAAGAAGGTATCATTTAAAGAGCCTCATTTATATTACTTTATGAGAAAGCTCCCAGTGCTCCATCGCACATGTGCACTGTACGGCAGAGTTCTGCACGGGTCTCAGATTTTAAAGACCCGCTCCCGCCCCGCACCCGCGACGTGCAATACCGAACCCGCTACCCGCACATATTGCCAATTAGTTCCGCAACCCGACCCGACCCGTCGGCACAAGATCCGCAACCCGACCCGAACCCGCATAGCCTAGCTGAGTAGTGAAAACGTGCAATTATTAACACACGCAGTTGCATATTTGTCTCAAAAAGCGTGGGATGTTGGTTATTTTCTCCATCTAGGATGACACCAAAAGCCTCCCAGACGTTGGATTTCGCTCTTGAGGAAGTGTTATTGAAAATGCTGTATTCTCCACTAGAGAGCTTCACCTCAGCCATTTCGAATGTGGCGCGCACAGCAGCAGATTGATGCGCTGCAGAGGTTATGATTATGCACGGTCCCGCGGGGGAGAAGTCTGAGGATTTAAACATTAAACTAAATTATTATTATTTTAATATATTTATTATGCAATACCTGCGACCCGACCCACATCATCTTTGTTTTACCCAGAACCGAACCCGGAAAAAAGCGTAAAAATACCACCCGCGAATCACCTTTTTTGCGGGTCACCCGTCCCTGATGCAGGACTCTGCTGTACGGTGAATTGAGCCTCTAGCGAGGTGAAACATGGTCAATTTGGCTTAGTATCTCATTCTGACACACAACCAACATAACATAACCTCCCCCACTGAAACGCTGGCTAGAATCTTTGTTATTAACTATGTACGTCTACAGCACATGGCTTATATCGGCATGTATGTGTGTGCGTAATGAGATGAAAGAGCAAGGGATAGCTGGAGATGTTTTTCGAGGCTACATTCCCACTCCATCACAGCAGGAGGGCCGTAGCTTCAACTGCACCTTGAAGGAAGAAAGCTAAGAGACCTGCTCTATATGCACAACTCGTTGCCTAGTGGAGTGTTCAAGGCGCGTGTGTCTCCATGCGTGTATAATATGCATATACTGTACGTCGCCTAATCATTTAGAAGACAAATGCTGCTTATTTGAGAGTGGTACAGGTTGTTAGTTGACTCACAGCAGTGGACTAAATGATTGGGCTTGTAAAAATAATTACGTGTTCCATTGACTATACCAGATGTAAGCAATAAGACAGTCATATAAAAGTAAAGATATAGTAGTGTACAGTTCAGCCTTGTTAAGATCTGGCAATCCTCCAGCACACGACTCCTAGACTATAAAAACCTACTTCTAAAAACTAACAAAACATCTCAGACACCATCAACCACCTTTTACTTGTCCATAAGGATGGAAAAATGGTCAGGATTTATAGCCTGTAGTCTTATTAAAGGAATCTAATACCCATCCAGTGTGTTTCATGGTAGTTTTTTATAGAAACATAATAAAAAAACATCCACTTGGACTTTGTATCAAGAGTATATCGACTTTAATATCAAATTGTATATGATCTATTCAAAAAAATATATTGGGCAAACTTAAAGCGTGTCTGTGTTTGTGCTTTCATTGTTTTCAAATGCCATAATTCAACAACAATAGACAATAAAGCACTTGCACAGCATGTACAGTATACACTTAAAGAGTAGATTAGGTGTTGGAGTACCTAGCAGCATAAATTTGCATGTTCATGAGGAGAGATTGCATGACATTTGGTAACTCAAGTACCTTTTGTTTGGAGTAGCTTTGATTTTGGGTGGGTGGTATCTGAGACTTTGCAGTGCATTAGACTCTGTTTCCATGATATTGCAAGTTGCAGAGCCGATATTCCATGTGTAATAATACATTCTCAGATATAAATCACAATTTTTTTAATGTTTTCCAAATAGCAATGGGCAATAAAGCTCAGTATGTCCAGTAAGTCATGGAGGGGCATAAAGAAGGTGAAGGCCATTTTTGTATAATTTAGTTGTTGCAGTAGCTTGTGTCAAAGCATGAAATGTCCAGCATCATGATTTGTCTGGTTCCAGCACTTCAGGATTTCATAAAACAACATCAAACAAAACAACAAATAGGATTGTCTTAGAAAGTCGGGGATAAATTCAGACTGAAACTGATTAGTCCAGATTGATTTCGCAGCTGGAAGACTTTATATAATGTGATATAATCTTGCGTGGCCTCAATGGTTCTCTCTTGCTCTGCCTGTCTCTCTCTTACTACACTACTCTGTCTGATATTTAAACTGTTTTATAACAAGTTACATCATTAGATCTGATTTGGTAGAACTGATTCAACAGTGTTGGCTGATTAGTGGGATAGAATCACAAATACAGCTCATTGGTTGTATATTCTTTTAAAGCATGAAGCAAAAATGTTTAAAGACATTTTTGTGAATTAAAAGTGATCATATAATAAACCTGGAGGATATAAATGAAATCTTCATGAGTAGAATCCAAGATAAATAGGCATAATTTCTGTGGAAAATGTGATTTGAAACTAACTGACATGGTACAAAACCCCATCATGATGGAAATAAATATGTTGGTTTTCGAAAAGATGGCTCTATATTTAAAAAAGAAGTCCTCTCGTCATAAGGGAAGGCTTTTGTTTGATGTAAATTAATCCTAATGCGGCTTGTAATTGGGGTTAGACAAAGGATCTGACTAACGGTCTTGTCACAGCCCTAATATCTTCATGTCACGGCTGATTATTAATAGGTGGGGGTAATTTAGGCCAAGCCACATATCACCAGATTCCATTCCACTGCTTTAATACAGATGATATGACAATACACCTCTCTGATATTGTGCCAGTACATTTGTTTTTTCCGTTGCGCTCATACAGGTAGGGACATTATGCAGTAGGGATGTTATAATTGTATTGATCTAATTGTTATTTCGAAATGTTGATTGTACAGATATATTATTGTACTGTGAACTGTTTTGTTTCTGTTATTCTGGACATCTATACAGTCCTGAAAGCTCAAAAGACTTGCTCCAGAAAACATGCAAAAAAGGAAAACTAATGCAAACTTGTAATTTGTTTTATCTCTCTACCATGTTTTCTTAAGATGCAGTGTTTTGAGCTTCAAGGGACACCATATGCAATATATGGAGTGAGTGAGTGAGTGAGTGAGTGAGTGAGTGAGTGAGTGAGTGAGTGAGTGAGTGAGTCAATGAGATTTAGTCAAACTGCAAGAACATGAGAACATTATGTGTTTTTTGCTAGTTGACAGTCAGCATCTCTATACTAAAGCCACCCTTAGTTGTAGGAGAGATGGAGTGTGTGTGTGTGTGTGTGTGTGTGTGTGTGTGTGTGTGTGTGTGTGTGTGTGTGTGTGTGTGTGTGTGTGTGTGTGTGTGTGTGTGTGTGTGTGTGTGTGTGTGTGTGTGTGTGTGTGTGTGTGTGTGTGTGTGTGTGTGTGTGTGTGTGTGTGTGTTCTCCTCATGCATTGTCAGCACTAGTCTACTTGCCATCAGGGAGCTGATGCTACGCTTTTCTCCAACATGACCTCAACGTAGTCGCTCATGAATGTGAAATGTATGTATTCCTAACTTTTGAAGAAAGTCCTCCACAGTCAAACAAGTCACATAGCAGCTACTCAAAAGACACCCAAACTATTTTAAAAATAAAGGGGGGTAAAATATGTATGCCTTTAAGCTCATTTAGACCCAATCCTTTGATTGTGCTGTCTAGCGTTCCTTTTTCATGCTTCCTTTCTTTCACATTCGCACACATGAACACACACAACCAGTCTTCTGCTTAGCGCTTTCTTGACTCTGAGCTTATTTATTCTTTTACATGAATCTTTTTCATCAGCGTCATCTTTCTCTAAAGCTTGATTTGTTGACAGATGTGACAAAAATAACAACCAATTATTTGTAAAAGAAACGTGTCTGGGGGATGTGTCTGATCCTTTTCCCCGGCTTATCAACAGGCATCTGTTTAAACACTTTCTGGTGAATTGTTATTGATGGAGTCATTACTGAGAGCATGACATTTCTACTCAGATACAATCTTCTCGCCAGGCGTTTCATTTGTGGCAGGAATCATGTCTCTTGTCCCTCGCCATAACAACCCTGTCAAGGTATCTTGGCAACATGTCAATCTATTTTATATAACAGCAGGGAAGGTGCTTCTAGACTCTGGGCAGAGCTTATTGTCAGGTTTTCTTAGCGCTTTTTAGCTATCGGTGTTGGAAATGATAATATGCCCGGTACATACTTTCCTTTTTCCTTTCCTCATACCAGATGTGTCTGACAGGCATATATTTGCAGCAGAATGCCAAGCAGAACGCCATATGCAGCTAAATGGCGGCACAGAGTTGGGCCAGTTCCCTCTGTGCATGCAGACACTCTGCCACGGTGTGGGATGGTGTTGAATGAATGCAGAATCAGTCATTCACTCACACCGTGATCACTCTTCTTCCACCTCTTCCCCACAGCAGTCTTACATCAAATTCCTCCGCATATTTCTTGAATCCATTATCACTTTTATTCTATTCGTCTTCTGCACACCATGGTTTCGGTGGGAAGCAGTTCCTGATGCAAACTCTGGTGGGTGCTCTGAAACCTTGGATCTTCCAACTTAAAAAAAGGTAGTTCCCATTCAATGCAACAGTTTAAACATTTGATTTTCAGCACCTGATGTGAGCCAATGCATAAATATGTGTATGTGTGTTTTCCTTAATGTGATAATTGTGCGGTAGGGTTGTTTTTGTTGTTGTGTTTAATGTGTATGAGTTAAATTATTCCGATGTTTCGTTTATCAAGCCATCTGTGGCCAGTGTTATAAAGCACATATTGCCAGTAAATAAAGAATACTGACTCTGAAGTGCACATGCTCCTGCAATAGGTTACTTTCTCAGATTTAACAATTTTTCTTTCTTAGTGTGAAAGCTGGCAGCAGAGAATACTTCACACCTCACGTTGGCAGAGCTCAGGCTCGTTTAAGGAGTTCTGTAAGCTATATGTTGTTATTTCAAACGTTAGATATCTTTTGTTTCTTCATGATTATTTATACTCACTGTAAGATGTATTTTTTGCACAAGTCAACCCTCATTTTCCTCTTATCGGACACATTAAAAAATCAGTAAAGCTTTTATTGTTTAATGTTCTTTGCCCATAGTGAGGTGTCTATAAAGATTGAAGAACATTGTTTGAAATAAACACGGTAACACTTTATATTAAAGGTGCACATATTCACCATCAGCTAGTTGTTAATTTACATGCCTTATTCCACATGACCATATTCTCCCAATACTAGGCCATTTCAATTCAATTCAAAACCTTTATTTATCCAGGTAAAATCCCATTGAGATCAATGATCTCTTTTTCAAGGGAGACCTGCAGCAGTAGGTTCCACAAGAAGACATAAAAACTACACCACACCCTGACCCAACCCACACTCAACCAGATGACTGGTTTCAGGGCCAGGATAAGTAAGTCCACGTCTGAGAAAATAACCAACTCCCTGGCTCACTGGATTGCACTCGACTCAGGGCTCGACATTAAGGACTGCCCGATGGCCCGGGGCCATCTAGTATTTAGCTCGGGCAATGAAGCCTCACCTGCTGGTTGCCCGATCGGGCAATCTATTATGTCAGTATCATGCAGCTCGCGGATCTAGTAATGAGTGACCCGACAGTAAAACTAAACATATCTATAACTAGTTTAGGTAGTTTGAGGGGTAATTAAAATAGCTACGTGTGTTATTCTAACCTGAAGTGTGTGTTTTGTTCCGCTCACCGCTGCATGTGGTTATGCAGAGCTGCGTGTCGAGTCTCGACTCGTCAGCAGCAGCTGATCTCTCTCTCCCGTCAGATTAGACTTCACTCGCGTTTATGTCCATATCGATCAGATCTAGCTAATGATAGGACTACCTGCTTATTAAAAGACAACTACACAATAAGTGTCGCTATGCAACTGGATGAGGCCACAAAGTATAGCGCAGCATTATGCATTTGTTTACATGCCCACCGGAACCCCGAGGCATTACCAACAGATCAACGCACAATCAACCCATCCAGGACATCTCTTTCTCCACATTAAGTGTTAGACATTAGAGTTGACTATTCTTGTCTGTCACATACTCTTCTTGTCTGTCACATAAGTGGCGCAACTGAAGCGGTATTGCTCTAAAGGGAAATTATTTTGACCG
This sequence comes from Pseudochaenichthys georgianus, assembly GCF_902827115.2. Taxonomy (NCBI): domain Eukaryota; kingdom Metazoa; phylum Chordata; class Actinopteri; order Perciformes; family Channichthyidae; genus Pseudochaenichthys; species Pseudochaenichthys georgianus. The sequence goes on from NC_047516.1 coordinate 20,368,353, forward strand.
AAGATATTTAGATTTGCCGGCTAACGGGAACTCTGACGTGTGCTTCGCGGATGGGCTCGGCTCCTCTCGACTGCTGCTCGGGTCTGCTCGGTCAGCTTCCGGATGAGGAGGCATTCGTTCGACCAACTTACAGTAGTTAACATTACACACATTTTGAACAGGGGCCATAATAGTGTAAATAATGTTTGTTTTGGCAGTTATAACTGAATGTAATGTTTTCTACTTTTTTCCATCTGGGAAGGCATTTGCCTTCATCAGATGGAAAGTGTTTTGACCAACAACTTAAGTATTTCTTATAGCTATGCAGGGCATGCAAGCGAGCAAACACAAACAAGAACAACAACACAAACAAGAACAAACAAACAAGTGAAATGAAGAATAAAATTGAAATTGTACAATATAATATTGTGGTGGTTCATCTTATAATTCAGTCTAGAGAATGCACCAGACAGCATCTAAGACCTGCACAAATCAAAATGTTCTAGGGGGACGGAGGCCCCCAAACCCTTCGTGCCATTTCGTCCGCGTGCATTTTTCAGGGCAATCTCTATTGGGCTCACGGCCATCTGTAAATTAGCTTAGATGGCCCACAGGGCCAAAATCCTTAATGTCATGCACTTGGACTGTAGACCACTTGGAGTAAAATCCATGTGAAAATTGCTTCTCACTGATCTCAGGTCAAATATGTATATTTGATTAAAAATGCGATTAATTTCGATTAATTAATTACAAAGCCTCTAATTAATTAGATTAATTTTTTTAATCGAGTCCCGGCTCTAATAAAAACATTAACAACAGAACAACAAAAGGACATCATACAGCAAAATGTACAGGGATTACAATTTACATATTTAACCACATGTACAGGTACCAAGAGCATCTGATTTTGTAGCATCCAACCGAGCTTTAAAAACATGTTGTGGTACTAGCTTCTCTGAAGAACCAGCACCTTACCGTGGTAGAGAGGTTTGTGTGCCCTGATGAACCTGGGGGCTGTGTTGTCTGGAACCTTGTGTTCCTGGTAGGGTCTCCCATGGCAAATTGGTCTCAGGCAAGGGGCCAGACTAAGATTGGTTCAAAAGACCTCATGAAAGACGAGACAAGAAGTGAGGATACCCGGCCCGGAGGAAGCCCGGGGTCCCTTTCTGGAGCCAGGCCCAGAAGGAGGACTCGGCGGCGAGCGTCTGGTGGCCGGGCTTGCCACGGAGCCCGGCCGGGCCCAGCCCGAAAAGGCAACGTGGGCAACACCTCTGCTTCTCCGTCCCGCGGGCCCACCACCTACGGGAAACAGCGATGGGGTCGGGTGCGCTGCCAGAAGGGTGGCAGTGAAAGCGGAGGGTCTCGACGGACCAGACCCGGGCGACAGAAGCTGGCTTTGGGGACGTGGAACGTCACCTCTCTGGGAGGGAAGGAGCCGGAGCTTGTGCGGGAGGTGGAGCGTTACCAGTTGGATCTGGTTGGGCTCACCTCTACGCACAGCGTCGGCTCTGGAACCTTACTTCTGGATAGGGGTTGGACTCTATTCTTCGCCGGAGTTGCTCAAGGTGTGAGGCGCCGGGCGGGTGTGGGGATACTCACAAGTCCCCGGTTAGGTGCTTCGTTGTTGGAGTTTACCCCAGTGGACGAGAGGGTCGCCTCCCTACGCCTGCGGGTTATGGGGGGGAAAACTCTGACTGTTGTGTGTGCTTATGCACCCAACAGCAGTTCAGAGTATACAGCCTTCTTGGAGACCCTGGAAAGAGTCCTGTATGGGGCTCCTGAAGGGGCCTCTTTAATCTTGCTGGGAGACTTCAACGCACATGTGGGCAATGATGGAGACACTTGGAGGGGCGTGATTGGGAGAAACGGCCCCCCTGATCTGAATCGGAGTGGTGGTTTGTTACTGGACTTCTGTGCTAGTCATGGATTGGCCATAACAAACACCATGTTCGAACATAAGGATGCTCATAACTGTACGTGGTACCAGAGCACCCTAGGCAGAAGGTCCATGATCGATTTCGTTATCGTATCATCGGACCTGAGGCCGTATGTTTTGGACACTCGGGTAAAGAGAGGGGCGGAGTTGTCAACTGATCACCATCTGGTGGTGAGTTGGGTCGAGTGGCGGGGGAAGCCTCTGGATAGACCTGGTAAGCCCAAACGTGTATTTCGGGTGAACTGGGAACGTCTGGAGGAGGCCCAAGTTCAGGAGGCCTTCAACTCATACCTCCGGCGGAGCTTTTCGGGCGTTCCTGTGTAGGTTGGGGACATTGAACCAGAGTGGTCGGTGTTCAAAGCCTCTATTGCCGAAGCCGCGGCGGGGAGCTGTGGTCTCAAGGTCCTAGGTGCCTCAAGGGGCGGTAACCCTCGAACCTCCTGGTGGACACCAGTGGTCAGGGAAGCCGTCCGACTGAAGAAGGAGGCCTTCAGGGATTTGTTATCCCGGGGGACTCCCGAGGCAGTTGCAAGGTACCGACAGGCCCGAAGGGCAGCAGCCTCATCCGTGGCCGAGGCAAAGCAGCGGGTGTGGGAGAAGTTCGGAGAAGACATGGAGAAGGACTTTCGGGCGGCACCAAAGTTGTTCTGGAAAACTGTCCGACACCTCAGGAGGGGGAAGCAGGGGACCATCCAAGCTGTGTACAGTAAGGATGGGACGTTGTTGACCTCAACTGATGGAGTGTTAGGAAGTTGGAAGGAACACTTTGAGGAACTCCTGAACCCGACAACTCCGCCCTCTATGTTAGAGGCAGAGCTGGAGTATGACGGGGGATCAATACCAATCTCCCGGGGGGAGGTCACTGAGGTCGTCAAACAACTCCACAGTGGCAAAGCCCCGGGGGTGGATGAGATCCGCCCGGAAATGCTGAAGGCTCTGGGTGTTGAGGGACTGTCATGGTTGACACGTCTCATCAACGTTGCGTGGAAGTCGGAAACAGTACCGAAGGAGTGGCAGACCGGGGTGGTGGTTCCCCTTTTTAAAAAGGGGGATCAGAGGGTGTGTGCCAATTACAGAGGCATCACACTACTCAGCCTCCCCGGGAAAGTTTACTCTAAGGTACTCAAAAGGAGGGTCAGGCCGATTGTCGAACCTCAGGAGGAACAATGCGGATTCCGTCCTGCTCGTGGAACGACGGATCAGCTTTTTACTCTCGCAAGGATCCTGGAGGGGGCCTGGGAGTACGCTTATCCGGTCTACATGTGTTTTGTAGACTTGGAGAAGGTATATGACCGAGTTCCCAGGGAGTTACTGTGGGAGGTGCTGCGGGAGTATGGGGTGAGGGGGTCTCTACTCAGGGCCATCCAATCTCTGTACTCCCAAAGCGAGAGCTGTGTCCGGGTCCTCGGCAGTAAGTCGGACCCATTTCCGGTGAGGGTTGGCCTCCGCCAGGGCTGCGCTTTGTCACCAATCCTGTTTGTAATATACATGGATCGGATTCCGAGGCGTAGTCGTGGGGGAGGGGGTCTGCAGTTCGGTGGACTAAGGATTGCACCACTGCTTTTTGCAGATGATGTGGTTCTAATGGCTTCATCGGTCTGCGACCTTCAGCACTCACTGGATCGGTTCGCAACCGAGTGTGAAGCGGCTGGGATGAGGATCAGCACCTCCAAATCTGAGGCCATGGTTCTCAGCAGGAAACCGATGGACTGTCCACTCCAAGTAGGGAATGAGTCCTTACCCCAAGTGAAGGAGTTCAAGTATCTCGGGGTCTTGTTCTCGAGTGAGGGAACAATGGAGCGTGAGATGGGCCAGAGAATCGGAGCAGCGGGAGCGGTACTGCAGTCGCTTTACCGCACCATTGTGACGAAAAGGGAGCTGAGCCAGAAGGCAAAGCTCTCTGTCTACCGGGCCATTTTCGTTCCTACCCTCACCTATGGTCATGAAGGATGGGTCATGACCGAAAGAACGAGATCGCGGATACAAGCGGCCGAGATGGGTTTTCTCCGCAGGGTGGCTGGTGTCTCCCTTAGGGATAAGGTGAGAAGTTCGGTCATCAGGGAGGGACTCAGAGTTGAGCCGCTCCTCCTTCGCGTCCAAAGGAGCCAGTTGAGGTGGTTCGGGCACCTAGTTAGGATGCCACCTGGGCGCCTCCCTAGGGAGGTGTTCCAGGCACGTCCAGCTGGGAAGAGACCAAGGGGTAGACCTAGGACCAGGTGGAGGGATTATATCTCTTCGCTGGCCTGGGAGCGCCTTGGGATCCCCAGTCAGAGCTGGTTGATGTCGCCAGGGAAAAGAAAGTTTGGGGCTCTCTGCTGGGACTGCTACCCCCACGACCCGACCACGGATAAGCGGGAGAAGATGGATGGATGGATGGATGGATTGGTAATTTTCCATTCTTTTTGCAGACTGTTCCATGTTAGTGGAGCTGCACATCTAAAAGCTTTCTTCCCTAAGACAGTCCTAGCACTTGGCACATTTAATAAAACCACAGCATGCGATCTCAGGCAATAAGTACTTTCAATTTGCAGAGAGATCAGCGAGCAGATATAAGATGGTAGTTTAGTTTAGTTTAGTTTAGTTTAGTCATTAGTTAAGAGTGTTTCCTTAAGGAAGTTGTTGTACAGTTATTATGCTCCAAATATCTGGAACAAACTCCCAGAAACCTGCAGGTCCGCTGCAACTCTTACTACTTTTAAATCCAGGCTGAAGACTTTTCTTTTTGTCGCTGCTTTTAATTGAACTATTCACATCTGAAACTGCACTTTTATCCATGTATTTTTTCTTAGCTTTTCTTTTTAATGACTGATTTTAAATGCCATTTTCTTAATGTCTTTCGTTTTTTGTAAAGCACTTTGAATTGCCTTGTGTTGAAAAGTGCTATATAAATACACTTGCCTTGCATGAGTTGTGGTCTTAATATGCTCAATATGGGCTTAATAAGGCAGCAGTACCACAAGAATAGCAATTCTCCCATAAAAACACCAAACAAATATGGTATGTAACAAGACATGAAACTACAAGTGTTAATTGGGTCAAAATAACAAAAAAAATGTTATTTATAACGCAGAAGTCTTGTTCATAACCAATAAGCTATAGTTGGTCTCTAATATCTTAATTAATAACTAGTTGATGGTGAATAAGTGTACCTTAATATAAAGTGTTGCCAAAAACACAGTATTAAAAGGATTCACAACATCATACAAACTTGTAAAAAATGCTGTTAACACTGATGGAGCCTTTCCAACCGGCTGGCTTCCTCTCACTGGCCCTCTTTAATATTCGCCTCCTAAGCCTGTGTCTTTGATAAGGTACATTGCCATTCCGGGGTCCTGTCTCAGGGGCTTGTTTCAACACACAACTTTAATGGGTTGGAGGGGGAAAAAACAACGTAATGATATTTAGAATATGAATTTGAATAAGATGGAACAAGCCAATTAAAGATGTGCTGTGTCTCAGTAGGCATACATAAGTGGTTCTGACTGAATGAAAAAGGAAATGGAATAAAAAATGTTGGCTTGTTCAATTTTCATTTCAAACTTAAAATACATGGCAATGCGTTGCCTGTCAGTCAGCCGTGTGGCTTGCATAGAAGATTAGGAGCTACAGATCGGTTGTATTTAAGAGCTTTTCTTTAAGTACATATGAGAGGATAAATACATTAGCGCGGCTGATTTTAGACTGATAATAACGGATAAGTGCTTTGCGTACATGGTGCATTTATGTTTCTTTGTGTTCTGACCTTCAGGCATAATTGCATTTTTTTCCAGTAAACGCCTTCTTTCAAGTTTTAAGTCCCAGTAATTACTCTACCAATTTGTTCCCCCAAGTACATAATGAAACCAAATATAGTTGCTGTATGTTACTAAGCCGAGGTAACATTCAAGTCACAGCAGACTTTTTCTGTACTAATCTAAACAATAAAAATATATATATACATATATGTACTTATACACAAACCATTTTGGCCATTAATTGTATTGGTTATAATAACTACATAGTTTTATTAATTTGCATAATTGGTCACTTGCTCGGAACCAGCGTTTCTGCCAGGGGGTCTTGCCGTCATTTGCAGAGGATGTCCAAAACAAATAATAATTTGAGAGAAGATCGAGAGTTTTTATAGCTTGAAATGACGAAAAGGAAAAAGGACAAGGACATCCCTCTGTTGGAGGGGCAAAGGAGTCTGGTCGGATTATTTTCGCCGCCAGCGTGTTCCTGTGACGGAAAGTGTACTGCCGGCGAGCCTTGACGGGGGGGTACTAGTGGAGCACGCGCATGAACTGCGAGCGCCGGAGACTCGCAGCGGCGAAACTGAGGCTCCGTGGTAAACTGTGGTAACATGAAGAGCCGTTTAGGAGCCGTTTAGGAGCCGAAAGAGCCGGCTCTTCTTAGTGAGCCG